>NC_069681.1:24058543-24361573 GCF_023699985.2 Odocoileus virginianus | reverse complement strand
CCTCTGGGAACAGAGAGGAGCAGGAAGCTGACAGAGAGGAAACCTGGGGGACAGGGTCTCACCACCCTCCCAGGAGTGGTGGCCCCCTCGCCAGCACCTGCAGTCCCTCTGGGGGGGACACAGGAGCGCAGGGGGTGCAGAGGCCCAGCGCCGGGGGCCGGCACACGCAGGGTCCCTGAGGCCCCCAGGGGCCGGCCTGCAGCGGGTGCAGCCCCCAGCCCTCGGGGCTGCAGGGTGGGGCTCTCACGACGGCCGCTGAGCCACCCCGATGGGGGCCCAGAGCCCCAGGGAAGGTCGTCCTGAACCGCAGGCAGGACAGCGCAACTCCGGACAGGAGCCAGGGCACGCCATGACCACATGGGGGTGTGCCCGCCAGGACAACGCCCAGAGGGCTCAGCGGGGCCTCCACGGTGCCCACATCCAAGACCGAGACAGCCTGGTGCCCGGGAAACACGCCGCACCAGTCTGAGGGAGACAGACAGAGGGTGCGCGGCGGGGGCGCGTGGAGTTCTCGCCAGGGACCTTAGCAGGCGGGAACCCGACACCCGGGCTGTGCAGGGATGGAAGGAGAGACCGGCAGCCAGAGAGACAGAGACCCAGAGATGGACGGACGCAGTGTCCCCGGGTGGACTCCGGGCTGACCACCCTGTGCGTCTGCTGTCCCCGGCACAGTCAGCGTACTGCTGCCCTCACGTGCTGAGCGTGGTTCTCAGTGCGCGTCCCCATGTGGCACTTGGCACCCCAGGGAGCTGGTCTCCCTGGGAGGCGGTGGTGGGCTCCCCTGCCCTTGACAGAAAACCCCACAGGCCCGGCCTCCCCACCCGGGCCCGGCCGGCCTTGTGGACCTCGTGAGGCCCCTGGCCCTGCCCCCGAGGGCCTGCCTTAGCCTCCTCCCCGGGGGCGCGGTCTGCTCACTGCTGTATTCAGGTTCCTCCCAAAGGCGGCCCCGGTGACCAGCTTGTCCTAAACAGCCCGGGTTCCACTCTCTTGGCTCTCATTCCCGCACCAGGGAGAGGTGAAACCTCCCCGCATCCTCGCCGGAACGCTGACAGGCTCCCACTTCCACTCCCACGAGCCAGCTCCACGTCCCTCTGCCTTGGGCTTCCATTTCTCCGTCATTTTCCCTCTCTGCTTTAACAGAGAAACACGGGAGTGGAGCCTTCACACGGAACCCTGACCGTGCTGACGCAGTTCCTCTCAGGGCAGCCTCTCTCTGCGGGGTTGGCTCTCTGCCCCCACGCGGCTGCCCTGCACAAGGAGCCGGTGGGGACTTTGGCTGCGGGCTGACCATGGCCGGCTGCATCCCGCCACCGCTCGCCATCCTTGGGGTCCTAGCCCTTCTCGCCCCGCACGCCGCCTGGCCCACAGGTAGGTGTACTCGGGCACTGTGGCGGGGGGCCGGGGGGCGCTCTGGGGCTTTCTCTGGGAGCAGAGGAGCCCCAGTAGGACCAGGGTGGCCTGTGCCCAGCTCCCAGTCTCTGCTATTCGTGTCGAGTATGTCGGAAGTAACAATGTCCTTTGGGGTCCCCAGGGGCCCAGACAGAGCTAGCTGCCAGGTCTGGGGCTCAGGACAGGATGGGGCACAGCTTCCGAGGAGCTCTGAGGGGACCCCAGCCCCTCCAGAGCCCCTGCCCGGGGCCCCACCCGCCTCTTCAACCTTCCTATACCTCTGAACCCAAACCAGCGACTGCAGACCGGGGACCCTGGACCCCTGCCACCCATCTGGCCACGGTGCCTCCTCCCCAACTGGCAGCCAAAGTCAGGTTGCCGGGAGTTCAAAATACACCCGATTGCACAGCTTTAACACAGAAATCAGAATGCAAATTTAGTTTCTTTCAACAGTTGTGTCTTGAAACAGTAGTATTCTGGATCTGTTGGTTAGATAAGTATATTATTAAAATGACTGCAACCTCCTAACGGCCCGAGTGGACCCAGGAGGAGAACCCTGCCCAGCCTAGGCCGCCCTTGGCACTGCTCAGAGGAAAGATACACAGTCCCCGAGGGGACAGGGTCGCTGGTGGAGAACCTCTTCCTGAGATTCAGTCACTGCTCTCGGCCTGGGGTCTGGAAACAGCAGTAATCTTGTGTCCCGTCCGCCTCAATGGCAGAGCCGCAGTCTTTCTCTAATTGGGTTCAGCTGGAAATAGAGGGCTTTCGTCCCGGCAGAGGACTGCCCGGAGGACACAGCCTGCTCTCCGCCCCGTCCTCCTGGGCGCCCGCCCTCCTCTGCTAAGCTCCATCCTGCTCACCTGGCTGCACGTGAAGGGCTGGGACCCGGTGTCGTCAGGAGCAGGAGGACAACGTTGGTCTTCCGGGTCTGAGGGCCACGCGTGGGTCTGCCCGCCCGTCGCCCAGAGCCGGGCCCTCAGGCCTCGGCCGCAGCCGCACTGAGGCGCCTGCACCCCCGTCCCACCCTGCAGTTTTTCTTCCCGCATCGAAAGCGCACCAACTTCTGGCCAGGTGGAGGCGAGCCGGCTCCTACCTCTTAGAAGAGCTCTTTGAGGGGCATTTAGAGAAGGAGTGCTTCGAAGAGATCTGCGTCTATGAGGAGGCGAGAGAAGTGTTTGAACATGACGAGTCCACGGTACGCATCCCCGCCACACACTCACCCGCTTTCCGATGACTCTGCTGCCTTAGGGGGCGCGCTCTCCCAGAGACTCAATGAAGGAACCTACTCACGTCCCTGGGAGGTTGATCTAACCCGGGTGTACAGACGAGGAACTGGACATTGCAGGGAAATCACTCTCCCAGCCTGTCGGTGGGGGACCCCGATGGCAGCTTAGTCCCCCTAAACCCCGTAAACTCTTCCTTCAGATTCAGCAAGTTAGCACAGTGAGTAGCCGGACTCCTCACAGAGGGCGCTCACCTGTCAGGACTCTGACAGACTTTAGTACTTTTAATAGAGATGAAATGGTTTCAATGTATCAACAACACAAAAATCCTCCTTAGGATGCCTCCACGGTAAGAACATCTCTCATAATCAGCAACTTGGATCAGAAGTGATGACACGTACACTAAAGACCAGGCGGAGATCTCCCCTGTCTCAGTTACCCAGAGGCTTGTCGGGGGCAGACAGAGGGGCTGGGTGTTTGTGCGTAAATTCTCAGAACAGCAAACTATGTAACATGCTTTACATATCAAGGCAGCAATATTTAAAGTTGATTCTGAACAAATGTTGACCTGTTTCTTGAATATATATTATATATATATATATATATATATATATATATATATTTTAAGGGGGCTTCCCTCATAGCTCAGTCAGTAAAGAATCTGCCTGCAATGCAGGGGACCTGGGTTTGATCCTGGGTTGGGGAGATCCCCTGGAGAAGGGAACGGCAACCCGCTCCGATATTCTGGCCTGGAGAATCCCATGGACAGAGGAGACTACATGGGCTACAGTCCGTGAAGTCCCAAGAGTCGGACACAGCTTAGCGACCAAACCACCACCACATGTGTTTTAAGAGCTGCTTGTGTGTCGTTTGCTTTGGCTGTGGCGCGGCTTCTCCGCTGCAGGCTTTCTCTCTTGTGGCGGGTGGGCACCCTCTCCCTCGCGCTGCTCCGGCTTCTCGGCGCGGCGGCTCCTCTTGAGGAGCACGGCTCTGGGCTCGTGGACTCAGCAGCTGCGGCCTGAGGGCGCTAGAGCGCTGGCTCAGTCGCTGTGCATGCAGGCTTAGGTGCTCCGAGGTGCGTGGGGTCTTCCTGAGCCAGGGGTGGAACCTGTGTCCTTTGCATCGGCAGGCAGACTCTTTACCATGGGACCAGGGAAGCCTCTCTCTAATATATTTTTTAGCTGTTTTAAAATATATTTTCTCGGATGCCCATGTATAAAAAAATTCTTCTGAAATAGACCATCTTTCATAGAACTGGGAGAAATGAAAACTTCCTGGTGAAGGGAAAGCTGGGCTCACCCCCTGAGGCTGCAACACTACTCGAGCTGTTGGAAGCTGGGGATGGTGTGTGGCCTGTTCATGCACTTACCTCCAGGCTTTAAGCCTGAGTAGTCTCCTGCCTTTAGATGCCCCGCCAGAAAATAACACCTCCCATACGCAATTTACAAATGTCCATCATTGTTGAATTGGCTTATAAAATGGAAAAAGCAGTGTGAGTCTCTCACATCTGCATCCGGTACTCTGTGGAGTGGGACCCTGGAGACGACTGGGAGGGGAGGTGCTCAGGAGGCCATGGGGTCTGAGCTGCGTCTCAGCTACTGACTGTTTCCCTTCCTCAAGTGGGTCGCAGCAAATCCACACCGAACAGGACGTGGAGCACACGCTGCCGCGGATGTTCAGTCGCTCAGTCCTGTCTGTCTTCAATGGACTGCAGCCCACCAGGCTCCTCTGTCCACAGGATTTCCCAGCAAGAATACTGGAGTGGGTTGCCATGCTCTCCTCCAGGGGATCTTCCTGACCCAGGGATTAAACCCGCATCTCCTGCATTGCAGGCAGATTCTTTACTGAGCCACCTGGGAAGCCTGGAACATATATTAAAGAGGGCATTAAGTAGATGTAGCTTCGTTGGTGGCTTAGCTGGTTAAAGAGTGTGCCTGCAAAGCAGGAGACCCGGGTTTAAACCCTGGGTGGGGAAGTTCCCCTGGAGAAGGAAATGGCAACCCATTCCAGTGTTCTTGCTTAGAGAATTCCACGGATGGAAAAGCCTGCCAGACTATAGTCCACGGGGTCACAAAGAGTCAGACACGAGTAAGGGGCTTTGCTTCACTTATAAATGTAGAGGATTTCATATTCTTTGTCTCAACCAGCATTTTCCTAGTAAGTGAACAGAGTCAGCATTTTCCTATCTTCAAGCCCAGCCCCAGGAGGTGGGAGAACAGGTGTCTGATTCCTAACGCTCTTATGTTCACTCGGACAGGATGAATTCTGGAGGACATACATGGGTGAGTGTCCCCTCCACCTGGCCCACTGTCTTCTCTGCTTTTTGCTTTGATTGGAGGAGACAGCACACTCTTCAGGGTTGGGAACTCGAGGCCAGAGGGTTCCCCGTGTCCAGCCTTGGGGTCCTGGACCTTGACCAAAGGAAGGGCCCCGGGCCGCGGGGTGAGGGGGAAGCTTGCCCGCTCCCCGGGCTCCCATGGGCCTTGTGCAGACGGCCTGAAGCCGGCTAAGTTACGGAAGGTGAGGCTTGGGGGTGCTGTCTGGGGACCACGGTGACCGGGGGTCTCCAGGAGGCCTCTTGGCAAGGAGACGGGTCCTAGAGGGGCAGGCGGGCCAGCTGGGCCGGGGGCATGAGGGGGTCACCCATGCGGGGCGTCCTATCCGCAGGCGGCTCCCCTTGTACCTCCCAGCCTTGTCTCAACAACGGGTCCTGCCAGGACACCATTCGCGGCTACGCCTGCACCTGCGCACCGGGCTATGAAGGCCCCAACTGCGCCTTCGGTGAGCCCCGCCCCTCCCCGGACCCCCACCCCCTCCCGGGACCCCTGCCCCTCCCCTGTACCCCCCACTCCTCCCCCAGAAGTCCCCTTCCCGGGACCCCGCCCTTCCTGGTATCCCCGCCCCTCCCCCGGGACCCCTGCCCCTTCCAGGGACCCCCGCTCTGCCCCCCCACCCTCGCCCCTCTCTGGGCCCCCGCCCCTCCCCCGAGGGCATGGTTCCCTGGGTCGTCCGTCCTCAGCTTCGTCACCTGATGTCCCTTAAACATTGGGTGTTGGGGCGCCGGGGAGGAGGTGGGGGGTGGGGGGGGGCAAAGCCGATTCCCGCCAGAGACCCCTTCATGCAGAAATGAACTTGCTCTGTCCTCGATGTTAATGCGGAACCTGCCAGCGCTCTGCTCCAGCGGCCTCCCTGAGAGCTTGGCCGGTGCTGGGAGGGCACCCCAAGTGCAGTGCGCAGAGCAGGGCTCCCAGCTTCACTCCACATGCGCCCCTGCCCGTCCCGACCCCCACCTCAAAGAAGCCCCTTAAGAACTCTGGCTGCCGTGGCGGGCAGTGAGCCCACAGAGGGCCCACGCGGACCCTTGTGCGGGGCTCGCAGACCCTGCCCCACCTGCCGGCTCCACCCCCGTTCATTCCTGACACGGAGCGGAAACACTCACACGAGCACGACTGGAGTGAAAAGCCAGAGCCCCACGCTCAAGGACAGTTCAGTTCAGTTCAGTCGCTCAGTCGTGTCCAACTCTTTGCGACCCCATGGACTGCAGCACGCCAGGCCTCCCTGTCCATCACCAACACCCGGAGCTTACTCAAACTCAGGGTCCATTGAGTGGGTGACGCCATCCAGCCATCTCATCCTCTGTCGTCCTCTTCTCCTCCCACCTTCAATCCTTCCCAGCATCAGGGTCTTTTTAAATGAGTCAGTTCTTCGCATCAGGTGGCCAAAGTATTGGAGTTTCAGCTTCAGCGTCAGTCCTTCCAATGAATATTCAGGACTGATTTCCTTTAGGATGGACTAAAGGATAGTTCAGAATGGCTATTTCCAGGGTAATATTTTTGGTTTCCCCCTTTTCTCTTTTTAGCTAAGAACGAATGTCACGCTCTGAGGCTGGACGGGTGTCAGCACTTCTGCCACCCCGGACCAGAGTCCTACTCCTGCAGCTGTGCAAGGGGCCACAAGCTGGGCCGAGACCACAGGTCCTGCCTCCCCCACGGTGAGCCCCCTGCCCCGTACCCCGGGCCTTCCTCTCAGCGACTCTGAACGCCCACCTCCCCTGCTGTGGCTGGGGGTGGGGAGGGGGCTTCCCAGCCCCAGCCAGGCTCCCCTACCCGCCCCCCCACCATCTCTGAGAGCAGGTATGAAATCCCACCTGCTCTGCATATACACGAAGTGTATGGGCACCGCGGAGCAGGCTGGAAGGGTCAGAGCCATGTTCACCCCGCCGCCTGCCCGGGGAGGCACTGACCTTCCTTTCTGTGTGGCCGCCACAATGAAGACAGGTGTGCGTGTGGAACCCTCGGTTCTGAGTGCTGCCAGAGGCCCCAGCAAAGCCAGCAAGACCTTCCACCTTTCCCGTGGCAGGTAACAGAAACACATTTTAATCTTCCCTTACGTTTCACCTGTCTTTTCTCTCTCCTTTCTTTGATTTAGGTAAACTACCTACAACCTCCACATCCCACTTCAAAGCACTTTCTCATGCTGAACTCACAGCTTCAGTGTCTTATGTTTTAACTTAGCAACACATGAAGTTATGATGTTGACACTTCTCCCAAACTATTTCAAGCACTTTCCTTTATGCTCATCTGCTACTTTGACCAGTATTTTCTTCTTTTCTTGCTTTTCCAGTACCCCCACAAAATAAGCACCATTTTTAGTAATACCAGCAATCTACCACCAATGTGGGTTTGGGTTTACCTACATTTTGCATTTTCCTTGCATCCCAGGTCTCTAATACAGATCACCCCGTTCTTCCTCAGCCGTGTCAAGAGAAACACCAAGTTGGCCACAGACCTGACTTAAATTTTCTAGCAGCCACGTGCATAGAAAGCGGGTGAAATTAATTTTGATGATGTGCTTTACTCACCTCAACACGTCTACATATTATTTCAACACGTAATGAACAGTTTAAAAATTGAGATATTTACGTTTCCTCTTTCTACCTAAGTCTTGGCTCCCGGGCGTGTACAGTACAGGATTTCTCACTTGCAGCACATCCTGGGTTGGACCAGTGGATCGCAAGTGCTCAGTAACCATACTGACCTTCACTTGACAGAGAGCTTCACGGGTTGCTCTAGCCCTAGCAGCCCGGCTGCGCTCAGCCCGCAGCGCGTGCGCGTGCGCACGCGTGTGCAGGCGCGGAGCGTGTCTCCCTCCCCCGAGCTTACTCGCGGGTCTGGCCGGTGGAAGCACGCAGCAGCTGTGTGGAGGCCTGGCCAAGCGACGGCCGCAGCTCAGTGACCACCAGGACTGGAAGGGTCAAGGGGGGGGAGCTCAAATGAGGGGCGAGCCGGGGCGGGGGCCCGGTCTCCCCAGACTGCACCTTTGCTGCCTGTCCCCCCACTCGAGCCCGCACATCCCTCGCTCACCTCTCCCCTTCTCGCCGCGCCTCGCCCGCTGACGGGCCTCAGTAATGGGCGCGCTGGGCTGGCTGGAGGGTGTGCGACCACCTTCTCAACCACAGCACCGTGCTGCCCCAAATGCTGCAGACACTAACTCTTTCTTGTCTGTTTTGGTTTTTAAAGGTAAAACTAACAAATTCTGAAGGAAAAGACTTCTGCGGGGGTGTTCTAATACAGGACAACTTTGTGCTGACAACAGCTAAATGCTCACTACTGTACAGAAACATCAGTGTGAAAACGAGTGAGTACTTTGTCATTCAGTTTCATAAGATGGCACCAGAAACAAAAACGATCCTATGTAGAAATAAAAGTGAAAGTGAAGTCGCTCAGTCGTGTCCGACTCTTTGCGACCCCACGGATTGTAGCCCACCAGGCTCCTCCATCCATGGGATTTTCCAGGCAAGAGGACTGGAGTGGGGTGCCGTTTCCTTCTCCAGGTAGAAATAAAAAGAAGCCCTTTACTCTCGAATTCTTGTTTCTAATGAAATACAGACTCGGTTTAGCTTCCCGCTGGTGAGATCACTCATGCAATCAAAGCAATGGGGACTAGCTAGCGGAATTCTGGGCACAGGACGCAGGCAATGCGGAATTTGACAGCCGAGGAAAGGGGCCCTTGGTTTGACGCTGAAGTGGAGCATTCAGGACCCCCGTCCTCACGGGGGCCTGGGCTGTGTTGCGAACTGCTCCCCAGTCCCCAGGACCCGCGAATAGGGAATGCATTTTACCCTCCTTCCTCTGACATTTTTCAGTCAACAGGCCGTCAGCCTAGAAAATGACTCCTGAACAGGCAAGGCTGATTCGCTCTGAGAGGGTCTTCCTAATTTCTTCCGACCTTTCAGCCTCCCCTCACTGTGCTCCGGCCGCGCCCCCAGGATGCCTCACTTGGAGTGTGGGAGAGGCACTCCGGTCCGGGGCGGATGGCGCAGGAGGGGCGGGGGCGGGGACGCAGGGGAAGGGGGCGCAAGGAGTCGCCCTGAGCCCGGCCCCGCCTCCTTCCAGGTTCCGACTTTCCGGTGCGCGTGAAGGGCGTCCACGTGCACACGAGGTTCGAGGCGGACACCGGGCACAACGACGTGGCCCTGCTGGACCTGGCGCGGCCCGTGCGCTGCCCCGACGCCGGGCGGCCAGTCTGCACGGCCGACGCGGACTTCGCCGAGCGCGTCCTCCTGCCGCAGCCGGGCGTCCTGAGCGGCTGGACCCTCCGCGGCCGCGAGATGGTACCCTTGCGGCTGCGCGTCAGGCACGTGGAGCCCGCGGAGTGCGGCCGCGCCCTCAATGCCACGGTGACCACACGGACCAGCTGCGAGCGGGGCGCGGCAGCCGACGCGGCGCGGTGGGTGGCGGGCGGCGCGGTGACCCGGGAGCACCGGGGCGCCTGGTTCCTCACCGGCCTGTTGGGCGCCGCGCCCCCCGAAGGGCCCGGGCCGCTCCTGCTCATCAAGGTCCCTAGATACGCGCTCTGGCTCCGGCAAGTCGCTCAGCAGCCGAACCTCGCCAGGCCGAGAGGCGGCCAGGGCCAGGGGCGCGGCGGGGAGCCAGTGCCGGGTGATCTCGGTGGGCGGTGGGCGCCTACGGCCCTTCCTCCGGGCCCTCTCGTCTGACCTGAGCCCTTCGTAGGGAAGGAGGCGTGTCCACCAATAAAAACAGACCCCAAACAGCGCTCTCCTAAACCGGCTGGGGAACCGGGGTTCAATCCACCAGCAGCGACTCTGGGTTGGGGGGGGTGGGGGCAGTTGCGCACACAGCGACCTCCCAGCTCTACTGGGGGCGGGGGGTGGGGGGACGCGGGTGGAGCTCGGGGAGGAGGCGGCGCAGGGGAGGAACTAGGGCCTGTGCACGGCTCACGTCTGGGGAGAACTTCTGCATGGAGGGTCTGCAGGCCCCAAGAGGGCAGAGCGGCCCCGAACCCACCAGCGAGTCCCACCCAGACTGCAGCTCCCCTCCCCCACAGACAGGACCCTCCCCCACCTGCACCCAAGTGACAGCAAGAGCACGTGGATGGACGTGCTGTGTACTTACGCCGTCATTTCTAAGCCAGGAGGCGCCTGGCTCACCGAGAATGGAGGGGCCCTCACGACTGAGCTCCCTGGACCCCAGGGTGGGGCCTCGCGGTGGGTGGGATCCACAGGCTCATGCGTGAGGCACCGCGCTGCTGGGTAAGGCAGCGTTGTTTTAAGGGGTTAGAATTGTGATTTATACATTCTTCTGACTGGAAAACTGGTAGGATTTCAAAGTCTACTGTTCCTCCATTGCCTTCCTTTGTTTTTGCCAAGGTCCTTTCAGAGAAATGGGCCAGTGCATCTGCAGATTGGCCAAAAAACGTTAATTCTGGGATTAAAGTATAATATCAGAAATGAAAGTGTTTTTGAATTGTTACTTAAAAATCTGAATTGTGTTTAAACTCCCAAAAGTGCGGTGGTATTATCTTCAAACTAAGGTCATTGGCTGCCCAAGATTTGAAATCTAGCAAAGGAGCACTGTGGTTTTACATGAATAATCCTGCAAAAATATCTGCAGTTTTGCTGCTGACATTAATTTGCCATACAAATCTGTATTTGCTGAAGCAGAAACGCTATCTGGAAATTAGGACGAACGGCGCAGGCAGACAGGACTCTCCCTGCAGTATTTATAGGCTGTACGTGCCTGGTGGCTCAGATAGTAAAGAATCTGCCTGCACTACAGACCTGGGTTTGACTCCTGGGTCGGGGAGATCCCCTGGAGAAGGGAATGGCTACCCACTCCAGTGTTCTTGCCTGGAGAATTTCATGGACAGAGGAGCCTGGCGGGCTACAGTCCATGGGATCACAAAGAGTTGGACATGACTGAGGAACTCACATTTTCACTTCCACTGAACGCAGACCACTGCTGAGAACACTGCAGGCCTGCAGGGCAGCTGAGGCACAGAATGAGAACTGCTCATCCATCACGTGTTAGCTTAATAAAATGGTTACAAGTCACCTGAGGTAAGCAAATCAAAACAATAAAACTCAAGAAAAGGGAATGTGATTAGATAGATGGCAGAGACTGTCTGCTTCTTTGGCATCGGTGTTCTCAAGGCCGGGCCGACCACTCTGCACGGGCTTCCAAACCAGTGGGAACGCAGCGGACTCGGGCCTGAGGTTCTATTTCTTTCATTGTTTTGCCAAGTACGACTTTGACCTTGTGTTATCGTTCGTTGTCACTCCTTGATTTTCAGTGTCACTACTTACTGGTCAAAATGACAGTACCTGAAAGTGTTGAAAACACCCAGCTTTCCACACTACGAGATCCAGGCACGTTCACAGAAGTCCAGGGTCCTCCTCCAAGGAGGACGCGGCTCTCACCCTAGCTGGAGGCCGTGCCCGACCCTGAGGAGCAGTGACGCTGTGAGGACAGCACCCCAGGAAACATGGAGAGGCTGTCCCACCCTGGCGTCTGCGCCTCCCCCAGGCCACACTCTCCTGCTCAGGGGACTGGTGGGGCTGGGGAGGCTGGTGACCAGACACCGACGGCAGGCTGCCCCCAGCACGCCCCATCCCCATGCCCAAGTCTGGACATGCCCGGGGTGGAGGCTATGCTCTGTGACTCAGGAGCCTGGCTGAGAGTGGATCCAGCGCCAACTGGTTCTTTGGGGTCCTCGCTCTCAGAACCCGGCTCCATCAGCCTGGAGAGGCCACCGAGCACCAGGTCAGGGCCTGGGGCGACACGCCTTCAGGGTGGGTTGCAGAGCCCAGAGAGCCCTCCAGACAAGCTGCATGGAGAAGCCGAGGACACGCTGCGGACTTCGGAGCAAACCGGGACGCTCAGCCTGGCTGCTGGAGGGGCAGACATGGGGGCACAGATGGGAGGCCTTGAGCAGGCCTCAGGAAGGGGGGTCCAAACCCCACGGCGGCCCCTCTCCACACAAAGGCCATAGCCCCCTCCAGACTCGGCACCTTTGCAAAGATGAGTCACTCTAGCCCATGAATTTTAAGTTTTTGCATAAACAGAGGAAATGTGTGTAATCTGAAAAAAAAAAATAGCTATAGTACCTGGAAAATTTAAATCAAATTCAGCTTGTAAAAAGAAACATTAAGTTAACCATTTTGATCACACAAAGTGTTCAAATTTAACATAAAATTAGATGTGTCCCGGATAATACAATAAAGAATATCCCATCTATATAAATTTAAACACCTTTTTGTTTTTATAGAAAGTTACAAAGACGCCTTCACAAACGGTCCTCTTGGGAAGTAAACAGCAGCTGCCTGGGAGACGGAGTGGCCTCTGGGGAGAGTCACCAGCAGCCTGGCCGGCGGAGGCGGCAGCATTGAGGCCCAAGTCCCAGGCCTCTGTGACGGGGACGTTCGTCGGCCGTGGTGCTGGAGATGACATTCCCGGGACGACACCTGAGAGGCTCCGCTGCAGAGCATGCGCTCCGGGCGGGAGGAGGGCCAGGATCAGCCTGCCCCTGTCGTTGGGCCGGGGTCATCAGCACACCGTGGAAAGTGGGGGGAAGGGGTTCTGCTTGCTGACAACCAGCTTCTGGTGCTGGTGTGAGATATAGCCTTTGATGTGACCCTAGGGGATGGGAGAGAGGGGGCTCATGACTCTGAAGTCAAGGCTGTCAGGGTGAGTGAGCTGGAGCCGGGGCACAGCGCCTCCCACCCCCAGGGCCCCAGCCATTGTGCGGTCAGCTCGCTGAGAGGAAAACGAGCGTGTGTACACACGCACACACACACAGAGCACCCCCACCCCCACCGCCCCAGCCACTGTGCAGTCAGCTCGCTGAGAGGAAAACAAGTGTGTGTATACACACACACACACAGTGCCCCCTACCCCCACCACCCCAGCTATTGTGCGGCCCGCGCGTGCGCGCACACACACACACACACACAGTGCGCCCCCCACCCCCACCGCCCCAGCTATCGAGTGGTCAGCTCGCTGAGAGGAAAAGGAGTGTGTACACACACACACACACACACACACACACACACACACACCAGCCCCACCACGCCCTCTGAGGACATGGACATGGCGGGTACCAGACCCCCCAGCCTGGACGGAGCCCACACACCATGTAGATGAGGTTGGCCAGGATGCACTGGACCTCGGCGATGTCCACATCCTCCACCTGCATGAACTTCAAGGCCACCAGGAATGCGTCCAGGGACAGTTGGTGGGTCTTGAGCAGCAAGTACCTGGAAGAGGCAGAGCTCAGGCTGTTGCTGACAGGAGGCAAGTGGGCAGGAGACCCTCGCTCGGGAGGAACACAGCACCTCCCACCAGCCAGGCTCCTCAGAAAACAAGAGCTTCCGGGGGGAACTGACTTTCCCATTTAAAGAGCCACCAGTACAAGTAAACTTGACCACTTCCTTGAATCTCAGATGCTTCCATTCTCACGTTTCAATGCCCCTCAAGTCGGGAAGCAGCTGACAGGGACTGTCAGGGATCTGACGACCTTCAGGCCTCTCTGACCTGGACGTGATCCTCACAGCGGGGTCTGACAGAGATCCTGCTGGGAGGCCTCAGACAAGAGCCCACTTCCGAGTTCCACAAAAAGAGCAACTTCCTGACACACAGGAGTGCCGGGAGGGTCAGCGGGTCACGAGTAAAGGAAACAGGCACCAGTGCCACGCTCTGACCACAGTGTAGGTGGGTGCTCAGGGCTGGGGTCAGAACTCCTGCCAGAGGCCACACTTCACACAGCCTGAGCTACTGCGCCTACTCCCTCAGCCGGGCGCTCCCTCGCCTGCGCACTCCCTCACCGGGCCCTCCTTCACCAGGACCTGCTAGCTCTCTCACCCGGGCCTGCGCACTCCCTCATCCTGGCCTGCGGTGCTCCATCACCTGGACGCTCCCTCACCTGGGTGTTCTCTCAGTCTGGCGCTCCCTCACCCGCCTGCGCGCTCCCTCACCAGGGCCTGCGTGCTCCCTCACCCGGGTGTTCTCTCAGTCTGGCACTCCCTCACCCAGGCCTGCGTGCTCCCTCACCCTGGCCTGCGCGCTCCCTCACCTGGGCCTGCGCACTCCCTCATCCTGGCCTGCGGTGCTCCCTCACCCGGACGCTCCCTCACCTGGGTGTTCTCTCAGTCTAGCGCTCCCTCACTCAGGCGCTCCCTCACCCAGGCCTGCGCGCTCCCTCACCCGGACGCTACCTCACCCGGGTGGGTGTTCTCTCAGTCTGGCGCTCCCTCACCCAGGCCTGCGCGCTCCCTCACCCGGACGCTCCCTCACCTGGGTGTTCTCTCAGTCTGGCGCTCCCTCACCCTGGCCTGTGCACTCCCTCACCCAGGCCTGCGCGCTCCCTCACCTGGGCCTGAGCACTCCCTCATCCTGGCCTGCGGTGCTCCCTCACCCGGACGCTCCCTCACCTGGGTGTTCTCTCAGTCTAGCGCTCCCTCACTCAGGCACTCCCTCACCCAGGCCTGCGTGCTCCCTCACCCGGACACTACCTCACCCGGGTGTTCTCTCAGTCTGGCGCTCCCTCACCCAGGCCTGCGCGCTCCCTCACCCGGGCCTGCGCACTCCCTCACCTGGACGCTCCCTCACCCGGGTGTTCTCTCAGTCTGGCGCTCCCTCACCCGCCTGCGCGCTCCCTCACCCGGATGCTCCCTCACCTGGGTGTTCTCTCAGTCTGGCGCTCCCTCACCCAGGCCTGCGCGCTCCCTCACCCGGGCCTGCGGTGCTCCCTCACGCGGACGCTCCCTCACCTGGGTGTTCTCTCAGTCTGGCGCTCCCTCACCCGGGCCTGCGGTGCTCCCTCACGCGGATGCTCCCTCACCTGGGTATTCTCTCAGTCTGGCGCTCCCTCACCCAGGCCTGCGCGCTCCCTCACCTGGGTGTTCTCTCAATCTAGCACTCCCTCACCCTGGCCTGTGCACTCCCTCACCCAGGCCTGCGCGCTCCCTCACCCAGGCCTGCGCGCTCCCTCACCTGGGCCTGCGCACTCCCTCATCCTGGCCTGCGGTGCTCCCTCACCCGGACGCTCCCTCACCTGGGTGTTCTCTCAGTCTAGCGCTCCCTCACTCAGGCGCTCCCTCACCCAGGCCTGCGCGCTCCCTCACTCGAGTGCGCCCTCCTGGGCCCTGTGCCCTCCCTCAGCTGTGCACTCCCTCGCCTGGACAGCACCAGCACCAAGGTCTGGGGCTGCAGATCAACTTCATCCCATAGAATCAGGAAGGAAGGCTGTGCTCACACTTTCTTGAAGAGATTCCTGTAGGTGATGATCTTCAGCTTCTCGAGGATGAGGAAGATGCCGCAGCGGATGAAGAAGGTCTCATGCGCGGCCAAGGCCTCGTTCAGGAGGAGGAGGTTGCCTTCGCTGGGCCACAGAGACATGCAGACGCAGGCAGGACGCCACCCAGGACAGGAGACAGGACCCCATTAGTTCCCTGGAAACACGGGGACCTCTGCACAGACTTTATACCCTAAGAGGCCCCCGAGGGAAGAGAAGCAGCTACCTCACGGCTCGGGTCACCTCCGCAAACTGCATGAGATGGTACTTCCTCAGAAGCTCGACAGTTGGCATGTGGCCCTGAGACAGAGTAATTTTCCAGAATAAGAACCTTCTCATTTTTAACAGAACTGTCTTTGATAAAACCCTTAGCAAGTTTTTAAAACTTTTAACCTGTGTTTCTCAGACTTTCTTCCTAAGTAAACTGAACAAAAAACGCGTCCTAGCCAAGTGGGAAAAAAACAAATGCTGGTTCGGAAATCAGAAAACCTGGCACCAACACAGCTCTGCCACAGTGACGTGTGACCCTGACCTCAACCTTCTTGCTAGCGATCACAGGAGCGGGTGGTACCTGAAGGAACACCAGGCTACAACTGAGGGATTCAGACCCAGCTCCCAGAACGAGCTGAAAACCCAAGACTGGCTGTTCCACAAAGTCGGGTGAGCTGCGGGGAGGGGTGTGGCACTCTCCTCCCCACCACAAACCGTCCAGAGCTGGGTGAGTTTTAACTGTGTCTGTGTGCTGCTTTGACAATTTTTAAGAAACTTCAATGGGAGGAAAGGAAGCCCTATCACTGTGAGAATGTTTTAGTCAATTAACTTTCTAGTTACTTTTTTTTTTTTTTACAAATACCAAAAACAACTTTCAGTGACCAAGTTAGACAACCAGACAGGCTGAAATGATCTTTTTCTCTCTTGGTTAATCCAGCTCTATTATTCTAGATTTTCAGGAGTAACAAACATAACATGCACTATTTTACCTGTCTTACATATGTTAAACCTTTGAGTGAGGTAATTTTAGGAAAAAGGAAACAAAAACAGACAAGCCTTTCTAGAAGGATCTGGAAGTGTCAGTCACGAGAAGAGTGGTTTGGGTCACACCCAAGGCCTGTTCCTACTCTATTCTGAGAGTGCACTCACATGTGGCTCAGACGAGACCCACCACACACCATGGGCTATGCTGTGAAATGACTATGCATTCCTTGTGGGGGACAGGCCCCCAGAGAGCTGGAGAGACCACTCACCAGGAGCATCTTCACAGGAAGCAGGTAAATGAGGACCATTCTTTTGTTCTTTTGGCTGGAACGATGGCAGTGCTCAAAAGCAAAGGACAGGTACTCCTCAGCTGCAGAGTCGACCACAGACACGGTCAGCACAGTCCCTGCCCTGTGCCTGGAGCCACACCCACCCTTACACGAAGGCCCAAAGGCTTCAGAGGCGACAATGTCTACCATCAACATTAATAGATTGTTTTCCACAGGGTCAGCTATTTTTCAAAAATATCCAGAAGAGCACTCAGTGAAGATTCAGAGAAGCAAAGCAATGCCTTCCGAGACGTCAACTGAGTATACAGCTGACCTGAACGGGGCAGGTCTGCTCTGCACGGGTGCCCTGCACGTGCATGTTTTCAATCGTAAATGCTACGATATTGCTCCGTCTGTGGCTGCTGATCACGAATGCAGAGTAACCAAGGACACAGGGCCGACCATGAGTCAATTGTGGATTAGCCCTCTCGCTGTTCAGCTATTCCAACGCTTCATATTTTAGGGGAAAGAAAAAGGACCAAGGAAAATCCTCTTTCTAAAGTTGTATGTACTGAAAGCAAGCTCCAGGAGTTGATGATGGACAGGGAAGGCTGGTGTGCTGCAGTTCATGGGGTTGCAAAGAATCGGACATGACTGAGTGACCGCACTGATGTATTGAAAACTCTGTGAAAGGAAATGAAAAGTCGGTCTATACAACCCCATGGAATAAAAAAAGAGCTCTCATTATGAAGAGCTGTTCTTTCTGTCACCCAGAGCCTCTGTGGCTGTTGACAGGTGGAGTGAGAAGGCTCTTACGTCTCACATGGCACCTGAAGTCACGTGGCTTTGCGTGTGAGTAACTGTCAAGGAAGTGAGTTTAAAAAGTCTCATTTGAGAATAAGAGAAGAATCATAAAGGACCACCATACACAGGCCACTCCAAACTGTCAGAAAGAAAAAACAGCCTCCCAATCGCGAGAAAGCGAAGGACACAAACCACATAACATGGTTTCGTGAAAGGGCAGCTTGGATGTGGCCCTGACCCGCTGCCCCCAGCCACAGGCACGTGCCCCGAGGCTGGAGCCAAGCCACGAGCTGCCCAACCTCCACGTCCTGTGCCGAAAGGACCCACTGAGGCCACAGGGAAGCACTGAGCACGGCCCACACGTGGGAGAGAGGTGCGTGGTGTCCTCTCCCAGCAAAGGACACAGTGGTGACTACTCAGAGACCTGGTGCCGAGCAAGAAACGCAAAAGGGATTTTCCTTTATGGAACCGACTTGGTGTCAGAGCAATGCTGCTCGGATGCAGTGGACACCACGTCCGCCTCCACATCAGAAGGCATGAAGGTGCTCTGGACCCCCGGTTGCTTGGCAGCAGCGACGCACCTTGCTTGAAGTCGCTGTCGAACATGGCCTTGCGCCCCACATAGTACCTATAGGTCACCCTCTGGGCCGTGCTGTAGTCGTCCTTCAGGTTTGAGCTGTCGATGGCTCTGATGAGCGGTTTACACAGATGGAGCTTGTTGATCTAGAACAAATAAGAATCCGCTCCAGACGGTCTTCCAGATAAACAGGCAGGACAGCCACCAATCCCTGGTCACTAAGGACACGTCTCCTGAGGTGGGTTCACATGAGCAGAACTGAGGGCTCACTAAGGACACAGCACACCGCTGCGCTGTCCAAACCAGGCCACAGGGGAACGCCCAACTGCAGAGGGGCTGACCAGACATGCTCCCCAGCTGACCACACCATCGTCACACCTGGACCTGTGTGAGGTGCCAGGACTTGGTTCTCTGACGCCTCAGAGGGTGGAGGTGAACACAGACAGTGAGTGCCGAGCACACTACAGTCCGCGCACCCAGAGGCCCTCAACCAACACCAGCCCCCAGGACCGTGTGTGGCTGGTGGCGACTGACTCTCAAGCCAGGCCTGCCAGGCCGGCTGACAAGGGAGAGACATGCTCTCCGGGAAGACAGGCAGAATTCAAGCAGAGTTTACCTTAAAATAAATCTTGAATAACTGATTCACCAGAAACAGCATTCCCCACTTCTTGGAATCCTCTATACCAGCACGACTGCAGGGAAAATGTTTTAAAGGTTACATAGGAAACAAAAATTTTATGTACAAATCACAAAGCAAACTTCCAAAACAAATTCGCATCCTGAGATAAAACCCCACAGTTCAAGTCAAATTCATGAAAGAATGTAACACTACAAAAGCAGGTGTTTCCTCTGACAGGTAAACCTGGAGAGATGGCCCCAGGAGTTCTGACACTGGCTGAGCATCTGGGGGGCAGCAGATGAAAACTGCTCCGTCTGCAGCAATGTTGTGTAAGAGCGGATTGTTATCAAGCATTTGTGACACGTGGTGAAAGTATTTTCTCTTGGCATTACAACATCATGAACCACTGAGACACAACACGAATTTTAGAAAGCATGAGACCCAGCGTGCTGGCCAAGTGGGCCCAGAGGCGCCGTGCCCGATCTGTGCTGAGCACGAAAGAGGAGTCTCTTCTCTTATCCCTTACCAAGCAACAGATTATTCAAAGCAGAAATGACCATGGCTGTGCGGCTACGGCCACGGCCGCCCGCCCCGGACTCACGTGTCGCTGGCGCAGACGCGGAAGCACCCCATCAGCAGCTCGGCCGCCTTCTCCAGCATGTCCCCCACCTTGCTCTTCCCCTTCTTCACCAGCTGCTGGTCTGCCTGACAAGAAGTAAAAGGTTCACTTTTCATCTCCTCTTGATTCTTCAATTAGAAAGAAAATCACCACAGCCAGAAGCAAGAACGGACAACTTAGGGGTGGCGCCCAGGCTCTGAAGAGACCCTCGAGGCTGTGCTGCGGCATTCCTCAAAACTGCAGCGTCTACCACTTGTTCTAACTTTCTACATGCCACATGGCTCCTCAACCGACTCAGACCAGTGCGCTGGTCCCCGAGTTTTTAAGACTGCGTCGCCCAAGCCGTGTGCTGCTAAGGGGCCTTTTCTTACTTGGCACAAACCCCCTGACCTGTGTCACAGACGACATGGAGGGGACGGCACAGAGAAGGCAGCAGGAGGCAGTGTGGGCACCCTCCCACGTCCTCAACACGCAGGCCCGCGTCCCCCCTCTACCGACCAGCACAGCGAGCTTCACTTCAGAGTCGGTGACAATGCAGTGAACCTGTCAGTGAGTCTTGGTCCTTGAATACACACGTAGTTTTAGTGTTCCCTGTGATGAAGCAGGAAGCACACACACAGCAAGTCTGTTTTTTAAGGTAAAGCACCAGGGCCACTGCTGGGGTTGCAAGCTGGACGGGGAACAGACAGCTGCAGAGCCTGGCCGGCCAGTGTGGACCGCCGGCCAGCATGAGTCTCCAGAAAGTGAAGGACACAGGCCTGTCCCACCAGGAAACACTGACAGTACTTGCCAATGACAACATTCGCACTTTCAAGAAAAACTTAGAATTTTGGAAAACTTGTACTGACCACCAAGAGCCTGGCAGCTTTTCATTACTTCAAGATGTCTCTGAGGAGGTCACTGGATATACTAACAAAGGTAGAGTTTTCCTGGATTTCATTTTTTACATAATGAAATACGTCAACATTTGGAATGTCTGAGCAGCTCAGTGATTGAAATGTTTCCAGATCATCAAAATTTTGTTGGACGTCACAAAATCCTGTAGGGCTGGAAGATCCATCCACACCGCTGGGGTTGGAGGTCACACTGCCAGCCTCAGAGGCCACACTTTGACCAACAGTAAAAACCATTCCTGGGGCCTGAAAAGGTGCCGGTCAGACAAGGACGTCAGCAATCACTTGGAAAGGCTATCAGAACAGGCCTCCCACTTCCACCCATGTCTGTGTGAAGCCAGACTGCTGCACACACTCAACCAAAATGATGCCCAGCAGAGTGACCGCAGCAGCAGATGTGAGAACCCGAGTGTCTCCCTTCTATTTAGGAAGTCAGTGATGTTACCATGTAAAAGGTTTATTACTTTAGGTGTGTAAGTACACTAAGGATGGATGTAAACTACACAGGCAGAAGCTCTGGCAGCAGCTTTGGGCGCCCTTGACAGTTTCTGTTTAAGTTATTTTGGTTCCGCGGCTTCCATTCGAGGCTGTTTGACATCTTCCATTTCTTTGTGGAGATGTCTGTTTCAGCCCTTGCCCTTGCTCCAGGGGTTTTACCACAAGTGGCAGGTGTGGAATCCCATCCGGGACGTGGCCCACTGTGCCCGGATCCAGGACGCCCAGGAGACAAGAAGGACAGGCAGGGAGCTCACTGTCCTGCGCTTCCCACCTCTCAGAGCCTCGCCGGCCTTGAAGTCCCCAGCAGCGGGGAGAGGAGACACGTGACTGCGTCCACCTGTCCACAACCGGATGTTAGAGACGGCTTTTGACCCAGTAAAGGGATGTGCGGACCAAAGAGTTAGGAACTGCTGCTCCCTGACCAGCTGATGCTGCCAGGAAAATGGACGCATCAAGTCCAGTCCTTTGCCTCTGCACAGCAGAGAGGCCCCTTGCTCCGCCGAGTCCAGCAAGGTGGCACCGGGCGCGTCTTCACGGCAGACGTGGGCAGCCCCTCAGCAGCGAGCAGAGCCGCCCCACTTTGTTGTTTTCTGCACCAGGGGTGTCCCGACCCCACGCACCCCCCCAAAACTTGTGGGAGGAGTGACATGAAATTAAGCAACAGGTACAGTGAGTTTGGGTTTAAAACAGTGACAGAAACCAAACTTACATTGTTGGCAAATATTCGAAGGTCCAGGGCCACTGCATACATGACAGGCAGTGCCCTATGGGGCAAAAAGAAGTGTGTGTGAGGCTCTGAGGTCAGAGGCTCCCTCACCAGCGCTGGGGACACCCAGGGCCCCCAACCGGACGGGAGGGCCCCACCCCCATGACCCCGTGGTCCTCCCCTCACCTTCCTTCCAGGAGCTGCAGCCCCTCCTGGTCTGTGCATCTGGCCAGAAGAGCTCTGCACCCGCTGACCCAGCCTCCCCAGAGGCTAGGGCCTCAGCCCTGACTGCCCCCACCCCACGCTTGGCCAGGAATTCTCCTTCCCCTCAGCCCCCCCACCACCTAAACAGCTCCATGAAAACAAGACATGTGGTTCAGAATGATCTCCTAACAGGCCCCAAGGTATGGAGCAGACAGATGTCGTCAAAAGATTTCTAAAATCTAGCCGGCAGTGTCAGTTTCACATGTAAGACAGATCTTCAGTCAAACCTTTTTTTTTTTTTTTGGTAAAAGGTATCTGTAAGTCTTCAGTTACTTTAGTATAAACAATTTCAGTATTTACCAAGACTTTTAATAAATCCTAAGACAGTTTAAGATAACCCAAATATTCTGTATCTGTCATCCCAAATGAACTGTAGTTGATCTACATCTTTTATCCAAGTTTAAAACCAAAAAGTGAAAGTTGCTCAGTCATGTCCGACTCTTTGCAACTCCAAGGACTTCTCCAGGCCAGAATGCTGGAGTGGGTGGCCGTTCCCTCCTCTCAGGGATCTTCCCAACCCAGGATTCAAACCCAGGTCTCCTGCATTGCAGGCGGATTCTTTACCAGCTGAGCCACCAGGGAAGCCCAAGTAACATCAAAATTGACAAAGGAAAAAAAGTTGTATTTAATGAATACCTGGGAGCATGGAATGGCTGAAATAATACTTCATATTTACAGAAAAACACTGGACATGATCTGGCTCACCTGCCGTTTAAGTTTTCACTGACTATTAAGATTCCAGCATCTGCGTTGATATCATCCTATGTCAACACACAGTATCAAATACCAACACAGAAAACACAGTACATATTTATTTAGAGTAAATCTTTTAAAAACCTCTGCTTTTGATAAAGAGAAAAAGCCATTTGCTCATTTCCAGCTCTTTCTGTTTGTACTTACCAGTTTTCTTCTTTGTGGGCCTGAAACGCTCGTAGGAATGATGTACTATGTTAAGGAAGGCCCTACATAAGAAGTTCAGGTGATGCTACAAGTGACAGGATGACGAACAACACGTTCTGAACTGTAAGGGCTCCAGCTGACCACGCAGAAGGTCATGCGCCACAGCAGCAGGTTTTAGAAGGAAAGAAACACATAAGCCCACATTACAGACACCTGAGTGTCATTCGGGATAAGTAAATACATTGATTTCACACATCTTTTCCCCAAAGTAAGAAAAACACTATTGTTTGAAGATCTTTTAAATCGGCAATTTCACACATTTTGTTTGGTTTCTCTGAGTCCCGATCATAAGTTACATATAATGTGCTTAGAATCTCTAGTATAAAGTCTATTTCGTTGATTACAAAAGTCTTTAATTCAAACAAGATTCAGTTGGTCAGTAACCAATTCTCTTCTGTGCATACTAAACAAGATGACTGAAAAGTAAGCAACTGGAGGAAGTTCCCAGGCGGTCCAGTGGTTAGGACTTGGTACCTTCACTGCTGGGACCTGGGTTCCATCCCTGGTCAGGAAACTAAGATCCCACAAACCATGCAGTGAGGTTAAAAAAAAAAAAATCCACTAAAGTCCGGAGATGCACATAAGCCTGAGAACACCCACTGGCCACAGCCGCAGCCAGGAGACAGCCCTGCAGTGATGAGAGCCGGGGCCAGCCTGACCGAGGCCTCCACTCCTCTCCCTGAGAACACCCACTGGCCACAGCCACAGCCAGGAGACAGCCCTGCAGCGATGAGAGCCGGGGCCAGCCTGACCGAGGCCTCCACTCCTCTCCCTGGGAACACCCACTGGCCACAGCCGCAGCCAGGAGACATCCCTGCAGCGATGAGAGCCGGGGCCAGCCTGACCGAGGCCTCCACTCCTCTCCCTGAGAACACCCACTGGCCACAGCCGCAGCCAGGAGACAGCCCTGCAGCGATGAGAGCCGGGGCCAGCCTGACCGAGGCCTCCACTCCTCTCCCTGGGAACACCCACTGGCCACAGCCGCAGCCGGGAGACATCCCTGCAGCGATGAGAGCCGGGGCCAGCCTGACCAAGGCCTCCACTCCTCTCCCTGAGAACACCCACTGGCCACAGCCGCAGCCAGGAGACAGCCCTGCAGTGATGAGAGCCGGGGCCAGCCTGACCGAGGCCTCCACTCCTCTCCCTGGGAACACCCACTGGCCACAGCCGCAGCCAGGAGACACCCCTGCAGTGATGAGAGCCGGGGCCAGCCTGACCGAGGCCTCCACTCCTCTCCCTGGGAACACCCACTGGACCTGGGAGCTCTTCCATTCCCACAAGAGGACTGACCCATCCCTTAACTACACGCAACTGCTTCAGAGGCAACAAAATACTATTCTTCACAACAGGAGTAAATGAAATTCTTAATCATAACCAATGCTCTTCCCTACTGCGTGACTGAACACCAGTATGAAAGCTCAAACCAAGTTTAAGTACCTGAGTGGAGCAGCAATGAATTTCTCTTCCAAAAGGTTTTAATTCTCCCTAATTAAAGGTATGACTCAAACTGGCCTGATGTTTCGAGATCTCAACCCCCAGGTAACCCGCTGCGTCTGTCACACACTGAACAGGCACGCACACGACAAAAGATATTGGACGATGACGGTCTGGCACTTGTAGGCCTCGATGAAGTCGTGGTTCCCCACCGCATACGTGCACCTGCAGAGCGAGCAGAGGGGACTGAGGACGAGGGGCAGAGTGCTGAGGACCAGGCGCAAGCCACGTGGCTGCACGGCTCACGGCCGTCACAAACACCCCGCTCTCTGCCGGCCCAGAGCCAAGCCGGAGCTCCTGCTAGCAGGAGACCACTGGGTGTGAAAGGAAGTCTTTCAAGTCCAGAAGGAGAAGCTGCGCTGCAGAGGTTCCGCTATTAACATGCCAGTGGCCCTTCCAGGGCATCAGTGGGCGAGGACGCTGCACCCAGATGCCTGCTGGTAGCGTCAGCATCAGTCAGTCCCTCCCCAAGCCCGAGCCTCATCGCACACGGCACAGATCTAGGAAGATGCTTCAGGAACACAGTGGCACTCCAACTCTTCCAGAGATCTCAGCGGGGCCAGGTCTACTCCGCCACTGCAGTCCTCTGCCAGAGACACTGGCGGAGCGTGTCAGGAGGACAGTCCAGACCACACGCTTTAGGACCCATAGCTTGGCCTGAATCGAGGCTTCAGAGGTGAAAATAGCAGACAGGACATGTAAATAAAAAGCAAAATTTCATTTGCTCCTCTCTGACCCAGTTTCTTTTCCAGTTCAAGGCAAAGAGGTTAAAAACTGGGTGTTTCCATGAAAAACGCCAGTGGGCTCAACACCCTTCTGAGTAAAGACCACCACACAGCCAGGGGAAGGAGCATCAAACGCTTCCTCGAGATTACAGAGGGGACACAGACACACAATCACCACTTCATTAACTTTTAAAACACATGTGGGCCCTGAGATGGAAAAGTTTATTAAATTTTAAAGTATTTTAAACTTCACAAGATTTTCACAGGTTTTACCAAAGTGCAATTACAAACATACTTTTCTACTTTTTCAAAGGAAATTTTTCAACACTTCAAGATGGTGTAAAAACCCCTAATCAAGACAGCAACCTCCAGACTTGCTTGTTTTCCTACCTCAACCATGGCTTACCTTAAGTGAGCTGCAAACATTTCGTCATAAGGGGGCTCTAAGACTTGTTGACACTTCTCTTCTGGAGAGGCCATCTGCATGCCAATAAGAAAAATGGTAAAAAGAAAATTAACTGGGACAGAAAGAATGCAATGCAAAGGAAGAGATTCAGACAAACCTTTGTTTCAAGAGAATTTACACTTTACAGTTGACAGAAGCTCTTCACACTTTAGCAATTCAAAAAAAGGTTCATTACCTCCATACGTCTATCAACCCCAACCTGCACACAGGAGATGAATGTGGTCTGCTTTGTCTACCACAGGTCAGGAAGCACTCTAGGCGTGCTCACAGATGTCTTTGTGTGTTTATTAAGCAGCTACCACGTGCCTAAAAAACGTAGGTAGCTCATGTGAGGTCAAAGGAGCTTGAGACGATGCCTGGGGGGAGGGGAGATGGGGGGGTCCTCACCTCCTGCTGACAGACTGCCCACTCAGGAGTCCTGGGGGATGGCAGACACTCACCTGTCACCTGCCCTCTCCTCTCAGTGGCCAGATTTTAGATAATGTGTAACAGGACGGCTTACACAACAAGAAAGGGACTGGGGAACTCTACTCTGGCACCATAACTATACTTGCATATTCATGTCAATAAAAGTGAGAGGGGAGATGATAATACGGGAAAGGTCACCGCTCCACAGTCTCTGACGAAATGACTGGGTGGACGAAGGCCGCCAGTAAAGGGAGCTGCAGATGGAAGGTTACGCGGAGTTTTGTAACGAAGGGATCAGCCTCAGGTCACATATGGGGCTACCTGCCAGCAAGCAATCTGAGACCCACCAAGACTCTAGGCACTTTCTTTCAAAAGAAAAATTTAGCTCCCGATAGAACACACTCCGATACGTAATGCCAATTGACAAGGAAGTGGGCACTACTTCAACAAGGTTTCAACAGTGCTTTACACAGAAGCTTCTACCTGGATACCATCTATCATCGAATCAAGGATGCTTACATTTGAGAGCAGGGCCTGGCAGACATTCGCATAAAGAGCCAGCCAGGAAATGCTGCAGGCTCTGCGGGCCCAGGTCTGCCTCTGTGGCCACAGGCACAAAACCTCACTGGCAGCAACACCACCCAGCTGTGGGCTTCAGGGACAGACAGGCCTGCCAGAGCCCGAGCCCACCACCTGTCCGCTGATCACCTCGCCACCCTGCTTGCTTCTCTGAGCCCGGGAGGGTCCTGCTGCAACTACGGCAGGAAAACAAGCACGGACCTCAGCACGGGTTCTGAAGCACGGTGCTCAATTAATGTTCAAGAAATGAACTGAAATTAGATAAACTGTGAAGGAACTTGGCGATTTTCAAACAAGAATGGCAACAGTATTCTTCCAGCTCACACCCTAAACTTAGGAAGGTGGTGACCCAGTGACCCTCTAAGACATCTGTGTGCGTGGCCCCCCACCTACCTGAAGCCGCGGGTTGGCAACATGAGGATGCTTGAAAGACACCAGCTCTGCAAGGGATGCCCCATCTCTGGTGTCAATTGCTTCATAGACCTGAAGCATTTGGAAAGAGAAGAGCTGTTAAGTGGAAAGTGAAACACTTAACCCCAACAGAACCTAGACAACACACTGCACCACTTTCCCCTGCTTTCAAAGGAGTGGAGGCATAATCAGTACCCTCCATAGTGAGCAAATAATCACTGCATTTCAAAATGAGATCTGGAGGCAAATAGGTGACTTACCATTAAAAACAATGAAAAAGCGGAATCAGCCAGTGGTTTATTATTTGCTTAGTAAAGAGGGTTAATTAGGCCAGTTTACTCAGTCATACTAATAAACATTTGAAAATCCACTTATTCAGCTAATGAAAAAGAAAAACAAGCTTGAAAATCACATATGTTCAAAATGGAAAGGCACTGCATGTGTTCTGCCAGCATCCAAGAAACTAACAAGAGACCTTACGAGCTTATGAAGGTGAAATCAAACTCCAGACCCAAAAGCCAATGGAAGTTATCAGAGACCAAGGGAAATGCAAGACATACAACTTGTCCACAGGTGGCCCTGGCCAAGGAGGCTGCAAAGGTGTGAATTAAGTCCAAGCTGACAAGGTCACTGAAATTCAAGATACAATAAACTTTGGAAGCAAAGGAATAGGCAGGTTCTGACTCAGAAAGGAAATGGGTGAAACCTGGGCTAACAGAGATAATGAGCCTGGTATCAGAGCATGGTCTCTGGGGCCAGGATTCCTGGTCTGAATGTATCACCTACTTGCCCAGTGACCCTAGAGAGTCACTTAACCTGCTCTGTGAAATAGGGTTTGTAATGGTTCAACCTTCCAGGAAAACGGTGATGGTGGCAAGCTACCTCCCCCAACTATGCAGTTAGGTGTGGGCAAGAAAATTGTGAGTAATATAAAAATGTACAGAAAACACAATGTTTATATCCAAAAGATAAGATATAAAAAAGCATAAACTTCTAGAGATTCTGTATCCACATTGGTTTTCAAATGCCTGTGTTCTTGTTCAACTTTATATAAAAACTGGTATTGAAAAACGTTAACTCTGCAAAGATAAGGCCAAGGTAGACATATCCTTAAAGAAAAAGTCTTAGGCCTCAACCAGAAGACTGCAAACGAATGTATTACATGTGCAAGCTATAAGTTAAAACAAAGGCATGCATTTGTATTTTCATGATTCTTGTTTTAACCAGTTTTCTCAATGAACCATTAACCATTAAGCTAATAGTTCTAATCTTGTTATTACTATATTCAACTGCCAACTAGGTATCTTTGCCTGGTTGTCAACCGACACCTCCAACACAACAGGTCCAGAGTAATTTATTTTCCTTAAAATCGGTTCTGCTTATCTGCTGTCAAGCTAGAAACCTGGGAATGATTCTTGATTCCTCCCGGTGCCCCAACCACACACCTTTACTCACTAAGTCCTGGCAGTCTTCAGATATTTTTTAAAGTCCACCCCCACCCCCCTTTCCTTAATCCTATTACCAGGGTTCTAGCTCTGCCAATTAGCATAGCTCAGAGGAAAGACTGTGTTAGTCGTTCAGCCGTGTCCTAGTCTTGGCGACCCCATGGACTGTAGCCTGCTAGACCCCTCTGTCCATGGGATTCTCCAAGCAAGAATACTGGAGTGGGCTGTCATTCCCTTCTCCAGGGGATCTTCCCGACCCAGGGATCAAACCTGGCTCTCCTGCATTGCAGGTGGATTCTTTACTGTGAGCCACCAGGGAAGCCCTCAGTGTTTATGCTGTGCTGTGTTTAGTCGCTCAGTCGTGTCTGAGTCTTTGGGACTCAGCAGCCCACCAGGCTCCTCTGTCCATGGGATTCTCCAGGTCAGAATACTGGAGTGGGTTGCCATGCCCTCCTCCAGGGGACCCTCCCCATCCAGGGAGCGAAACTGGGTCTCCTGTATCGCAGGCGGATTCTTTACTGTCTGAGCTATCAGAGACGCCCTGTTTCCAGCAAAGACTGTAGGCTTTGAATCCGTCGATGCCTGTGTTCGCGCTGTGCTCCTGCGTTTACAGGCTGTGTGGACACAGCCCTGAGAGATACAATTACAGAAAGACGCAAGCCCGCCGGGCGCGGCCCGCTCGCAGGCGGATCCCGGCTCTCTCCGTCCCCGGCTCCCACCGCGGACGTGGCCGGTCCCCAGGACACACACCGGGTCTGCCTGCCGTCCGGCGGCCGACGGCGCGGACGCAGCCGGCGAAAAGACACCCCCCCCCACCCCCAGGCTCCCGCTGCAGCGCACGGGAAAAGGCAGCGGGCGGGCAGTCGGCAGGCGGTCCGCAGACCGGGAACCTTACCTGCTGCAGGTACTGGTTGATGGTGATGTGCGCCATGGTCGCGCCCGCCGCCGCCGCGCGTCACTTCCGGGCCGCGGTCCGGCCCCGACCCCGCGCCCCCGGCCCCGCCTTCCGCGCGCGTTGGTTCCGGAGGTGGTGTGTTCGCCGGAGCGCGAGCCCCGGGCCGGCATGGCGGCGCGCCCGGGCTGAGGACGGCCGGGGGCTACGCTGCGACTCCCTTCTCCCCTCGCGCGACCGCCTCATTGGCGCCGCGGGTGCCCGGGCCCGCCCCTTCCTTAGCGGCTGCGGGTTCCTCACGGGCCGCGGCGGACGCAGACTGCGGTGCCCGCGCGCTTGCGACCGGGTCGGCTCGGGTCGGTGTCCGGCGCGCTCCGGGGCCTGAGGCGCGGGGTCAGGCCGGGCGGGCCGAGCGGGCGAGCCGGTCGGCGGTTGGGCCGGGCCGGGCCGAGGGAGCGCGGCCGAGGGAGGCCGGGGCCGAGGGAGGCCGGGGCGGAGGCCGGGCCGGGGCGGGCGGCGGGCGGCGGGCGGGCGGAGGCCGCGGCCATGGCTGACGAGACCCCCCGGAAGGGCAGCTTCTCGGCGCTCGTCGGACACACCAACGGCCTCACCAAGCCCGCGTCCCTCGCCGCGGCCGCCGTCACCGCCAAGCCCGGCGGCGCCGGCGGCTCCAAGAAGCTCGTGATCAAGAATTTCCGAGGTGGGTGCGGGGCCGGCGGGCGGGCCGGGGGCGCCCTCGGCCGCCGCCCCTCGCCCTGCGGCCGCCCGGTCGGGGCGGGGCGGGCCGGGCGCGGCGGGACCGGAGCTCTCGGAGGGCGGCGTGGTAACCCCTTCTGCTCGCCCCGGCCCTGCGGCGTCGCGGCCCCCGAGCAGGCGCCTCTGGCCCGTCAGGAGCTCACGTCTCAGCGTCCTCCCAACTGGGGGCAGTTTCGGGCAACTTTCAGTGTTGAGTAGAGTGTAACTATTCCTCGTCCTCCCGTTTGGGAAATCCACTCGTTAAGTAAAAGAATACTAAGATTTTTATGTTTTCTACATGCACTTACACTGATCATCAGTATTAGATGTGTTTACTTAGCAAAACGAAGGTGGGATGGTTGCAGAGTCTGTAACCCGAGAGATTTATAAACACGATACCTTGTACTGGGAAAACAATGTCCTGCGTTCCTTAGCGTCTTCGACGTACTTTTTTTGTAGAATGGTTTTTTAAAGACGTGTGATTGTTGGCATGGGTGCCGTTACCTACTGACTCTGTGTGCCCTTACAGACAGACCTAAATTGCCTGATAACTACACTCAGGACACCTGGCAGAAGCTTCATGAAGCAGTTAAAGCCATACAAAGTAGTACCTCCATCCGCTATAACCTGGAAGAGCTCTATCAGGTAAGCATCCATAGGTGGCTAAAAGAGCTTTATAGAATGCTCACTGAGATGTAAAGGTTCCTTTTCTTAGGGTGCTGGCGTCCTGTTTCCCACTTACCTGACTTTTTTTATAGTTGTCTAAATAGCGCGATAATCCAGTTCCGGTGAAACGTGACGCTGCCATGGATTTTGTGGTCCTCAGTGTTTTTCAGAGACAATAAGGAAGGAGGTAATAGAATCCGAGTATTTGCCTCCAACAGGAACAGTAGGAGTTCTGTGGCATCCTGTCCCGAGTCAAGGAATGTTTTCTGTTTTTGGTGGTTGTGGGATTTTTATTTCATTTTCAGGCTTAAGCTGTTGAAAGACATTTAAATTTAACTCATTTGTGGGAGAGAAATGTGTTTCTAAGAGCCATAGGACTTTTAACATTTTCCAAATATGCAGCAAATTATTATCCATTATGTTATATATGAAACTCTTATCTACATTTTAGGTAATAGAATAGCATTTCTATTAATATATAGCTTCTCTATTAAGAGACTTGAATTTAAACTTTTTTCCTAAGAGGGTTTGGGGGAGAATGGGTAGATGTATGTGTGTGGCTGAGTCCCTTTGCTGCTCACTGGAAACTACAACAGCATCATTAATTGGCTGCACCCCAGTGTGACATAAAGAATTTAAAGTTTGATAATTGTAAATAAATAAGTAAAACCTTTCATGTTTACATAAGCAATTACAGTATAAAAATTACGGAAACTGCAAAAAGCACATTGAAGAAAATGAAATCCCCTCAATTCCTACCACCCAAAGAAGACTGCTGGTGACAGTTTGATGAACATGTGTGCCTTCTTTGTCTTAAGTTTATGTCTGTTGTGTGTTTTAACCACTTTATTAAGGTATGGAATGTGTCCTTGAGTAGGTTTGAACGATGTGTCCACTTGTAGAACATTCTGTCACCACAGACAGTGCCCGGAGGCCACTGTGCAGCCAGCCATCCTGCCTCACTCCCAGTCCTTGGCAGTCCCTAATTTGTTGTCTGTCAGTGCATTCTGCCATTTCTAGAACCTCATCTAAACAGAACCATGCCTCTTGCAGCCTCTTGTACCTGGCTCCTTTCGCTTAGGGCAGTGCTTCTGCATTTGGTGTGGGCCTTTTGACAGTAACTGGTTTCTTTGTCACTGAGTACTCTGGGTACCACGGTTGGTTATCCTGAGTTAATGAATGTCTGGGTTTCATAAGACCTTTCATAGCTCTTTCAAAGAGGTGTCATGATTTTGTCTGTCAGTGCTGTGTGAGAGTTTAAGATGCTCCATGCCCATGCCAATGTCTGGTATTGTCAGTCTTTAATTTTTGCTGTTCTAGTTTGGTATGTAGTAGCATTTCACCTTGGTTTTAATTTGCAATTCTCTAATGATATGAAGTATTTTTTCTTGTGCCCATTGCCATTCCTCATACTTGCTTTACTGAAGTGTGTGTTCACATCTGCTTATTTTTCATAGTCTTGTTTATTTTCTTACCATCAAGTGTTTGGGGTTATTATGTATTCTAGGTACATGTGGTATTCCAGATATTTGCCTTGCACTTATGTTCTCCCAGGTTATAACTTGCCTTTTGATTCTTTTAACTATGGCTTTCAGAGAGTAGAAGTTTTAAATTTTGATGAAGTCTTTGTATCAGTTTGGTCTTTTATGGATTGTGCTTGTAGTGTCTGAGAAGTCTGAGGAGGTATAGATTCTCTGTTTTATCTCCTTGTGGACATTTCAGGGTTTTCCGTTCCACATCCAGGTGTATTACCTGTTTGCAGGTGAGTGGCTGTGTCTCTTGCGAGGTGTGAATCCAGGCTCGTTGTCCTCCCTGTGGATGTCCGCTCGGCCCAGTGCCACGTGGCGAGGCGTCTGAACTTCCCCCAGCGAGCTGCTTTGTCCCTTCATCTGAAACTGTTGTCTGCATGAGAGCCCTAAGTCTCAAAGTCTGGAGCGTTGACCCTCCAGCTTTATCCCTTTTAGGATAAACTTGTTTTGGCTGTTCTAGGGTCCATTGTATTTCCGTATGAATTTTAGAATTTGTTTGCCAGTTTCTCAGAAAAGTGCTCCAGGATTTTAGGTGGGACTCTGTGGAACGCTAGGGGAGCGTGGGGAGAGCTGTGCCTCAATGGTACCGGCCCAGCCAGTCACCAGGGGCCGCTCGCTTTGCTCCATCTCAGCAGTGTCTGTAGTTCCACTGCACGGGCCTTGTGAGGTTCATCCCTAAAGCGGTTCATGTTTTTATAGTGTCAGGAAAGGTGGTATAAATTTTAATTTCTTGATAGTACATATAAATACAAATGATTTTATACATTGATCTTCTTTACTATGTCTTGCTGATTGCACTTTTTTTGGTAGCTTTTTTTGTAGATGCCGTTGGATTTTCTATACAGACAGTCACATTGCCTGTGAATAGAAATAACTTCACTTCTCCCTTTCTAATCTGCATTCCTTTTATTTCCTTTTCTTGCCTGATTACACTGTTTAGAGCCTCTGATGGTTAATAGAAATGTAAAGAGCAGGTACACTTGTTTTGTTCCCAGTCTTAGGAAAGAAAGCTTTTAGTCTTTCATCATTTAACATCATGCGATGCTAGCTGTGGGTTTTTCCAGAATACGCATTATCAATTTAAGGAAGTTCCTCTCTGTTCCTATTTTGCTGAGCATTTTTATCAGAAATACATGTTGGAATTTGATAAATTCTTCTGTGACTGTCGAGGTGGTCGTCTGATTTTTTTTTTTGTTTTCGTTTGCTAATTACATTGATTGATTTTCAAATCTTAGACTGGTCTTTCATTTTGGGATAAATCCTGCTTGGTCATGAGTATTTTTTTTTTTAATGTGCTGTTAGATTCAGTCTGCCAGTCATTTGTTAGTTTTTGTACCTGTGACCACAGAGGATGTTGATGTGTTATTTTCATGTAATGTCTGTGTCTGGTTTTGGTGCCACAGTAATGGTGGCCTCAAAAAATGAATTGGAAATATTCTCTTCTCTTCATTTTCTGGAAGACTTTGTATAGAGTTGGTTATTTCTCTCTAAAGGTTTGAGAGAATTCCCCAGGGAAGCCATCTTGGCTTTCTTGGAAGGATTTTCAACTACAGATTTCCTTAGTGGATATGAAGCTATTCAGTTTATCCACTTCTTTAAGTTCATTCTTCTTCTGCGGTGTCTAATCTGCCATTAATGTCATCCGGTGTAATTTTCAGCCCTGCGTTGTTTTCCTCTCTATGTGTTCACTTTGAATCTTTTTTGTATCTTCCCTGTCTCTAGTTAGCTTTTTTGACGTGTGGACATGGTCATAGCTCTTCTGCATCCTGATCTGCCACGTCTCCATTCCGGGCTGCATGGCGTGGTTGATTTTTCTCTCCACTGGCGTTGTTTTCCTCCCGTTTTGCCTGTGTGGTAGCTCTGACTGGGTGCCAGACATTGTGGGTTTTGACTTGTGTGCTAGATGCTTTTATGTTTCTGTGAGTATTCTTGAGTTTTGTTCCTAACTTGGTTAAATTATTTGGAGTCAGTTTGACCTTTTAGACTGTTGACTTTAAGGTGTGCCAGGCAGCACTAGGGCAGGGCTTTGTCCAGGACTGACTGCCCCGCTGCCAACGCAGTCCTCAGCTCCGGGCGCCTGCTCTGCAGCCTGGGCGCTGGACGCCCGAGGGGTCAGTGCTTGTCTGTCTTCTGTCTGCCGAGGTCACTGCCTCTCAGAACCCAGTGTGCGGTGCTTTGGAAACTGCGATTTTGTATATTATTTCAGTAGCAGAGTGAGGCTTTTCCTTTGCTGTGTCTGGGCCAGAAGCAAGTGTCCCACCACATGCCCACACTCAGGGGCTTTTAATTTAGTAAAATATTACGTCTTTCAGCTAGGGTCATGATTGCTCTTTTCCTGGAGATTTGACTGGTATTAATTACTCAGCGTTTTCTTAGCTGTACTTTTACCCAGGATGTGTTTCATCGTGGTTACCTTGGATATTATCACAAATGGTGTTTCCAGGTGTTATGGTGTTGTGTCTTGGGACCTTGAGGCTCAGGGTGCTTCCCCCCACAGTGGCCCCACTCCTCCTTGGGGGGGGGTGTCTCTGGAGGGCCTGTCGGGGCCAGTGGCTGGCCTTTGGAGGCAGGTGCATGGGCAGGCGCCTGGCTGCTCAGAACTTCAGAGTGGTGTGTGTCTGCAGAGTGAGCTGCTCAGGTCCCGTGGCGCAGGTTGGGGGGGGAGAGTAGGTGACGTGACGGGGAGGTTATCCTGGCCTCCAACGGCCTGAACAGTGCTTGCCCTGGGGCCTAAGCATAGAGCCCCAGCTTTTCCTGTGGGGGGTGGGACGCACTTTGCCAGAGTCTTTTGTTCAAGTAACAGTCCTCACCAGAGCTTACAAGGTTGGTTCTGTTTGAGGAGGTTTTCAGGATGTTGGAGGGAGGACCTCTTGTTTTGATGTTGGCCAGCTTCCCCAAAGTGGGTCTAGCATCTCCCTTGCAGGCAGCCAGGCCCGTGGAGGCCGAGGGCAACTTCAGCCCATCTGCCATTTCTCGCTTCATTTTCATTTGCTGGAAAGGGATATTCTGATCATGATGATAAACCAGTAGATCCACATACCACTCAGTCATTTTCCTCCCATAATGCGAGGAGGAGGAGATTTTGAATGCATAGATCTTTTCTGAATTAAGGTGTGAAATCCTAGCTCACTGAAGAAAGTGTGTCTGGGTGTCTATGTCTTAGTTCTACCCATCAGCTCAGTGAAACCACAGGAACCTGAACATTTTCAAGAAGTGTTTCATGGGAAGGTTGTGTGTTGATTTCAGACTAGATTTTTGTTTTGCTTTTGACTTTTTTAAAAATTGAAGTTTTGTTGACTTACAGTTCTATGCCAATCTCTGCAGTACAGTGCAGTGAGTCAGTTTTATCTACGTTCTTATATTTTACGTATATATTCTTATATATACGCATTTGACATATATGTTCTTTTTTTTTTTTTTTTTTTTTTTTAATGTTTTTTCACTTGTGGTCTATCCCAGGAGCTTGGCTGTGGCTCCCTGTGCTCCACGGCGGCCCTTGTTGCTCGCCTGTCCTGAGTATAAGAGTTTGCATCTGCCGCCCGCCGGTTCCCGGGGCATCGGTCTTCGTCCCCCTGCCCCTCTGCAGCCTCAAGTCTGATCTGTGTGGGTCTCAGACTGGTTCTGATGCTCAGACTCAGACCTGTTGCAGGGAACTCGCACTTGAGAACGGCCTTGCTGCTGGTGTTGAGTCCTGGGGTAAATGTCTCCATGACCCCTGTACCTGGTGAGCTTGGGGAAGGAGCATGGGGTGGACTCGGGTGCTAATGCATCTACAAGGTGGATTCGGAAGAGCAAGGGAGCCCAGGAAGTGGGAGACAGGTGGACGCTTTATTTGATGGCCTGTTGGAGAGTGTAAATTAGAGTGAATTCAGTGCATAAGTTATTCAGAAACATAATGTTCAAGTTCAGCTGTCTTAAGCTTAACAGGAAGGATTCTGTAATTCAGCAGCTTGGTCCCTCCTGGAAGTCAGCCCTCTGTATGAGGGAATCATGTCCAGACTTGGGACTGGGGCTGGGAGGGTGGGCGTCCTGTCCCCTCGGACTTCGCCACATGCTCAGGCCCAAGTCCTTGTTTCATTTTTGCACTGCTTTTTACTGGTTTCTCGTGGGTGGGAACCTGGGGAGACAGCATCCAGGTGGGGGCTCCTCCCGTGCGGTGGGCTTGTGGTGTTTAGACACGCCTGGCACCCAGTTGGGTGTCCGCCGGGGCTGCTGCTGAGGCCGAGGGCAGGGCCCCGGCCTGTCTGTCTGTGGAATGGTCAGGGGTGTGGTTTCCCCCGGGCTCAGAGGGCGGTGTTTGTTTTTCACTTTTCCCCTCGAGGCTGTTTTGCTCCTAGACGTGGGAGGCGCTCTCTCAGGGTCAGTGTTTTGCTGGGGCACTGTCTGTCCTGACACAGATAAGCCTGTGCAAAGCGGGTGTGGGACTGTGGAGAGGGAGGCGGGGCTGGGAGGCTGCTGGCCGCGAGGCTGGCCGAGGAAACACCAAACCACGGGCCTGCTGCCCGTGGGGCCCGGGTCCTGCTCACCCCCTCCGGGCGCTGCACCCCCTAGACCCCTGCGCTGCCCCCATGACTCCATGGGGGCTTCATGCACCCTGAGAGGGGCTTCTGAATCTCCAAGTGTGCCTAAACCTCCTGCACTAGTTCTGGGGAGAAAGGCCTGTGGCGCCCCTGCCCCGCCGCCCCCCTGCAGGGGGAGAGCAGGTGACAGGGCGGCTGTAACACGAAGACGCCAGCAGTGACTCAGCAAAGGCCCGCCTGGTGCCCCGGCACTTGGCTTGTGGCTTTAAGTGCGCTCCAGATTCCGAGTTAAAAACAGTCTCAGTGGACTTCATGTAAATAGTAAGCACGTGCCATGCAGGGCACATACGAGGGGGAGCTGGTTACAGAATTCACCAAAAAGCTCATAGCCGGGAAAAGGTTGTCTTGGGGACACTGACACCTGCTTCAGGAATTGGAGCGTTCAGAAAATGCCTCTGATTAAGATGTTCTTTCATGGCTGATTCATGTCAGTGTATGACAAAAACCACTTCAATATTGTAAAGTAATTAGCCTCCAACTAATAAAAATAAATGGAAAAAAAAAAAGATGTTCTTCTTTGAAGGACATGCGCCACTGAGCTTATCTTGATTTTTACCAAAAAAATGTTTTCTTCATGTATTATAGTAAAAACTTACTTTGTAATAATTATATTTGTAATGACTACCTACTGGAACAAAAGTCTTTGTTAGGACATTATCCCCCTTTTTATTTTAAGTGGGAAAAGGACAGTTGGTCTTGGGCTGAATTATAAAACCATTAAGTTTGAGAAAGGAGGTAAAGGATATAGAAAGAAAACGTGGATGGGAACGCCTTGTTCTCATTAACACAGAATGTAAGGGAAAGGTATTCTTGTTTTCTTAATTATTATCATTATTTCATGTTCTCTTTTGAACTTTATAAGTACGCATGTGTTTTATATATTATGTATTTCTTTACATAATTATTTTCTTTATAGCTATAAAAACGTAAGTTGCCCTTACATTTGAGTAAAGATTCTAAAATGTGTCCGTTCTGTATATCTCGCATACTTTCTTAAATAGCTCAGAAATAGGCAGTAGAAACACTGCATTTCTCTTCATAGTATTTCATGTTTGGATTGGATCAGGTGCTGATCTTGTACATGAGATTTGAAAAAAAATTTTATTAGAACTGGTAAGAATATACAAGTATTCTTTGATGTGGATTGATAATATTTTTTGAAAATTGTTCCCACCCCAAACACTTGTTTCTTCATTAATTTAAGACAAGTTTAAGTGTCACCCCGCCCTCGGGACCTTGGTCCTTGAGCTTTTGGACCGTCACCTACTCGGGAGCCTGAAGGGGCCTGGATCTCCTGTCCCCTCCCCTGTCATGGGTGGTCTCAGGGTCTGGAGCAGGTGTTTCCTGGCCTGGTTTCACATTGTGATCCTCAGGGTCAGCTCACTCCTCCCTGCAGCCCCTCCGCAGACGGGCCCATGGGCTCAGGCCCACTGTGGTCTTCACGTGAGTGGAGTGCGGCCAGGGTTAGAGGCTGCCGAGCAGGGAGCCTGGGCGGGTCTGGAGAGGCCCGGCCTGGGGCACGCCCCCTCGGGGGCCCCCGTCCTCAGGCGGGCATCGGGGCGCAGTCGTGTCCGTGTTCTGGGTCCCTGCTGTTGTGGGCCACTCTTTGCTGGTCTCTGGTGTTCCAACAGTGATGGCCCTGAATCACTGTGATGGTGTATTGTAGACTGTGTAAGTGGTGAAGGAGCGCCTTTCTGTTACGATTATAGCGGTTTATACAAATACACTTTTTTAAAGAACAAGTTTCTCATTCATAGTGAATGACTCGTTATTCCTTTTGTCTTCAGGCTGTTGAAAACCTTTGCTCCCACAAAGTGTCCCCGACGCTCTACCAGCAACTGCGCCAGGCCTGCGAGGGCCACGTCCAAGCACAGATCCTCCAGTTCAGAGAATATCCTTGTTTGATTTGGGCGATTCCTATTCATTACCTAAATATTTTGAAACTGAACATTAATAGAATAAAGAATGAATGAATATCCTTAATATCAAAACAAAAGCTTTTAAAGTTTTATTTATGGAAACAAAACCTTGCATTTATATCATACAACCCTACAAAACAGATTTTTTTGAAGTGGAATTTTTTACCATTTAAACTTCTTTGCTGATCTGATTAAAGTGAGAGTGTCCATTTTTAAGTCTGGTTTGAAGTATTTAGGAAACGTTCTGAAAAATATCTTAAAGTTTGAGTTCTGCTATTTTTTATTCTTGTTCTTAAAACTCTTGTTAGTTTTCTGTGATTTACAACCAGTTTCCACAAACTTGGCAACATGAACCAGCCCTTGCCTGTCCACTCACAGTCTGCAGGTTGGGGGTGGCTCAGTGGTTTTCAGCTTAGGGCCTCGCTGGCTGAAACCATCTTGGACCTTTGCTGTTGTCAGCAGACCCACTTCCTCCCTCTGGGGCAGTGTCTGCAGAGCCTGGGGCAGGACCCTGGCAGGGGAGGGAAGGGAACAAGGTGGGCTCGAAGGGATGGGGCAGGTGAGTGCAGGCAGGTGCATCACAGGCAGGGCTGTGTGGGGACTGAGAAACCACGTTTGTGGCTTCTGAGCTTCCGGTCTTTCAGTACTCTTGAGTACTAAATAGCATGCAGTAGTCTGTGGTGAAGAGAGCTGAAATTAAGGGGTAAAAATTGCAATAAATCTGCCGATGTTTCTGAAGCTTTCCTTAGCAGGTCTGCACAGACTCACTAGACAGTGTGTTGTTTCTCAAGAAGATTAACACATGCTGGCAGGATCACTGCAGACAGATGGTAAGCTTGCTGACGGCCTCTGCGATGCCGGTGTCGCGGGTGCCTCCTCCCTTTGCCGGCTCGGTGCACTGGTCCCCTCGGGCCTCCTCTCCAGCCTCTGGCTCTGCCGGGCGGGGGTTTGGGCAGCTTAGGGTGACGCCCGCTGCTCATCCAGCCAGGTGGCTTTCTCACAGTGCGTGGCCTCGCCCCTTCTTCTCACCCTCGGGGAAGGCAAGCGGGCCATGGGCGGGGCTGGGGGCCTGTCCTGTTCAGGGCCTTCAGACCACACACACAGGTGACCCCGGGCCTGTGACTCCTGGTGAGCCTCTGAAGTTTCCCTTGGCCTCAGTTTGTGCCTGAGAATCAAGCCCGAATCCCAGGGCTTCCCGGCACCTATAGACAGCCAGGCTTAGACTTAGTGGATATAGATTCTGATTTGACTTTATGTATGTGAGTTTTCAGGGTGACTTAGCTGACAGTCAGGAGAGGGAGAGCAGAGGTAGTATCAGTAGCTCTCCCGGGTGGGCTGAACGCTTCTGTTTCCTCACGGAGGTGAGTAGGCGGCAACAAGAGAGTCTTCTGGGCCAAGCTCCGCTTGAGTCGTAAAAACAGGCGAACATCCGTCAGGAAGGTTCTGTTTACTTCTGTGAGCAAAGCTTCTCGACAGAGTCTGGGGAGCTCCCTGAGAAGAGAGTCCTGGGCCCTCCACACCCCCTGAACCTGTAGAGCTGCATGCCCACGTGCCAGGAAGGAATGCTTAAGCCCAGGCTCAGGAGACTGAGCACGTCAGTGAGGAAGGGACTGAGGTCACACGTGTCTCAGAGGCCGAGTGCTGTGAAATCCGTCCAGTCAGATCTTCTGGATTAAAGAGGAAAAGCCAGCACCAAGGGGAACAATTAAATTCAGGGACGTCAGCCGTGAGGGTCTTGGTGAGGCAGCCGTGTGTTAGATCTGAGACAGCGATATGACTGCTCAGAGGCCTGGGGTGGACTGACCCAGCCCTCTGCCCCCAGATCATGATCCGGAGCATCTTCCTGTTCCTGGACCGCACGTACGTGCTCCAGAACTCCACGCTGCCCTCCATCTGGTGAGTGTCTGCACTGCGGCTGCCACGTGTGCCTGACTGTCTGTCCTCCGCGCTCGCCGGGCCCCCTGGTGAACCTCAGCCCAGGGCGTCGGTCCCTGGGGGGTGGCCGCCGAGCTGGCGGCTGGCAGTCCTGCGTGTTCTCCTGCAGGTGATGGAACCTTGGGACAGGCCAGTAGGCACAGAGTCTCCACCATTCACTCTGCTCTGGAGGGGCCGGGCACGCGGTCCGTGCCACACCGCCTCCCAGTGCTCTGCTGATCAGCTGAGTGCGGGGACCCGGCTTCCACCTGCTCCTCACACAGGCCTTTGGGGGGCCCCGTGAGCCGGGACCTTGTGCCCCCATCGCCCAGGTCCCCGCTCAGTGCCTCCTGGCCTTGGGCCCGAGCAGCTCAGCCTGTGTAGGAGCCTGTCCTGGCTTGGCCGCGGCCCTCCTGGCCTCCATCCACATGGATGGTCAGTCCTGATTTGCGTGGTGTGCCCGGGACACAAGGCTTGTGGGCGTTGGAGGGTGGAGGGGGTGAGGGCATATCCTGCTGGCTGAGTGGGAGCTGCTGGAGCCTGAGCCAAGAGCTCAGCTTCCAGAAGAGGATGCCTGTGGCCGTGGCCAGACTTCCTCCTGAATCTTCGGGCAGTGAGCTGAGGACGGGTGACTGGCTCTGATTTGCATCCTCACTCTGTGGTCCTGTGGCATGGACAGATGGAGCAGCTGGAGCATGGGCTCAGGGAACACGGAGGACAGGAGACCCCAGGGCCCCGGGCAGGGCAGGGGGACCACTGACTCACACAGGAAACAGGCCACCTGGATGACAAAAGAAGAGCAAGGCATGCCAGACTGTCAAAAAGGAAAATTTTTTTTAAAAAGTTAACACATGCACTAGTGAGTTAGCAAGTAAGTGTGTCTGGAGCTTCACCCAAAATTTGTAAAGAGTGAACCTGACACATCTAGTTTTTTCTGTTTGTGCAGGGACATGGGGTTAGAGCTGTTTAGAAACCACATCATCAGTGATAAAATGGTCCAGACGAAAACCATCGACGGCATCCTGCTGCTGGTGGAACGGGAGCGGAGCGGCGAGGCAGTGGACCGGAGCCTGCTGCGGAGCCTTCTGGGCATGCTGTCCGACCTCCAGGTGGGCCCGGCTTCCAACCCCCCGCAAACCGGGTCAGACCTCAGTGGAGACCCACGTCGTTAAAGCGTTGGCTGAACATACGGGAGTGTTTTCCCTCTAGGCGGGTAACCACTCAGGCTAGCCCTGCACCCAGGCCGAGGAGGGAGCCACCCTCGAGCCAGGGACGTGGCAGCGCAGCCAGCCGCCCTCGCCGAGGAGTCAGCCTTCAGGATGAGAGGTTTCTTCGCTGTAATTGGCTAGTAACTCTGCTCGTTTTTTAGGTATATAAAGACTCATTTGAACTGAAATTTTTGGAAGAAACAAATTGTTTATATGCTGCAGAAGGCCAAAGGTTAATGCAAGAAAGAGAGGTGAGTCACCGAGACGTTTCTAAAGTGCCTTACTTCGTTTTTATAGATGTGTATCCAAGTGTGATTTCTAAGCATCTGTCTTTTCACACATGCAAACATTCTACTGAAAATCTTCTGAAAGCTACAGTCTAGTTTCAATTCCCAGTAGTGAGATTCTTTCTTAGTATTTTGAGGGTTTTCTCCCCCTAGTTTAGAAACTTCTCCATTGCCATCCCCCCATTAAAAAACCCAGAAAAGCAGCTTCTGATTTACATAAAGGAGCTCAAGCTGAAACAAGATGATAAAAGATAATTGTGTGTGTGTGTGTGTTGCGGGGAGGGGTGCCTGTGCTGGGCAGTTTGCAGGATCTTAGTTTCCAGACCAGGGATTGAACTGTGCCCCCCTGCAGTGGAAGCGTGGCATCCTAACCACTGGACCGCCAGGGGATTCTCTAAAGATAATGCTTAGCTATGAAAGATAAACCCAATACGTTAAAAATTTTCATCTGTGTGAGACACTGAATAAAATGACCCTAAAAGCTGTGGGGGATGCCAGGTGGCGGTAATAGAACGCTGACGCCTCGCTAGCTGGTTTCTCGGGCGTTAGAGCCCAGCCCAGAGGCAGGCCCCGGGGGCAGTTGATGTTGCAGGGCAGCCTGGCCACTGCCTCAGGCCAGGGCCTCAGGGACCCTATCCCTGGGCCCCTGCCGTGCAGGCAGGTGACAGCATGGACACCCTTCGCCCCCAGAAACTCGGGGTGTGATTTGAGAGCCCCTGCGGCCACTCTGGGCCTCTGGAGAAAGCGTGTGGTTGGTGTTCGCTGGCTGCACCGTGCGTGGACCCAGGTGCCGTGACCTGTCCCAGGCCTTGCGTCCCTTCCCCACTCCCTTTAGTCGGTATTTCCGTTGGGCTTGCGTGCAATTCTGCTTTTTCTTTTACTAAAGCAATATTTGAGCTTCTTGGGTCACATGAGGAATGTGTTTTGTTGCTGATGTGTTTAACTGTTCTTTCTGGAAGGTTCCAGAGTATCTTGACCATGTGAGTAAGCGCTTGGAGGAGGAGGCGGACCGCGTGATCACATACCTAGATCACAGCACACAGTGAGTACAGCTCTGGGCTCCGTCTAGGGGCCTCCTGGGGACAGTGTCCCCTCCGCTCCCTGACACACGGGACGTCTCACAGACGCGCTCGCTGCTCCCTGGCCCTGGACGTATTTTTGCTCCTCAAGCAGTTTGCTTATTACTTGTGATTATTCAATAGTCGTAAGTCACACTGATTCAGTGGCCTGTCTTGAGTTCCTGTCCAAAGGAGTGATTCGGGCAGAGATACTTGGTGTCTTTTTACCATTTTTAATTTATGTTATGAATCTGTAATTTATAAAAGTGTTAATGGCGTATCACTGAATGCAGGCAGTTTTGGTTGTAAACTTTGGTTGGACATCTGATGTACTGATAGAGCTGTGATTATTTTGCTACTCAGTCCCATTATTTTCTCTTTTCATCTAATTTTTTTCTCTAAATCAATGAGTATCTAAGGAGAAGTTCAAGGGGAACTTTTTTGAGTGTCTGTGTCAGGCACGTAATGTTTATTCAAGCAAGGGAGGTCAGAGCAGAGATGTGGGAGATGAAAAAGAGAGCTGTTTTTAAGGGGGAAAGTGCTAAACTGTGTGGGTTGTGGTGGCTCGTGGGGGAGCGGGGGCAATGAAAGGAAGGGGCAGTGTGTCAGCTCGAGAGAAAGGGGGCCGGAGCAGAAGCGGGCTGTCCCCAGACGCGGAGCTGGAGGTGCCTTGGGGACTGCGGGGGTTGGGGGTGCAGGGAGACAGAAGGCTGCACCTGGTGGGACGCCCCAGCCTGCAGCCCCTGGTACTAGGCCCCGCGGCTGCGCCTTCACACCCTCCTGCGGGCTCACACGCCCGTGTGCAGGTGCTGCAGAAGAGCCCCCCCCGCCCCCCCGTCTCACTGAGAAGTGACCGCCAGCTAAGCAGAGGACTTGTAGAGAAGGGGGGTTCCCTGGGGAAGGGTTTTGAGGAGCACTGAGGTGGCTTCTGCAGTATCAGATGACTCAAAGGTCACAGAGTAAAAGGTGATTTTCAGAGACAGCAGAGGCAGAAGGCTGATAAATGAGCCCCCGGCCGCATGCCCCCTCCCCAGGGCATGGGCACAGCTCAGATGCTGAGCCCTCGGTGCCTGGAGTCCACATGACTGCCAGCCTCTGTCCGTCTGGGGCTGCCATGAGGGTCACGTGAGGTGGTGCAGGGAGGAGTCCCTCGAGTGGGCCCAAGGTTAGTAAGTCCTGGGAGTGCAGCAGGGCTCTGATCTCTGAGAGCAGTGCTCAGCGAGCAGAGGCCTGGACCCCGAAGGGTGCCGTGTCCCCTTGTGCAGGGGACAACCCCACGTGGCCGTCTCCAGGTTGTCAGGTTCTCTGTTGCCTGTGACATTCCCAGCCTCTGTAAGGAGTCGGGTTTCGATGTGTGATCCTGGGAGGATGCAGACTGGAGTGAGGGCAGAGGGGCAGCTGGAGGCGGCGGGGCTCTGTGGGACCCAGCGGGGCAGGACTGAGGGCAGGGTCCAGGAGCCCCAGGGACTACAGTGCAGCTGGCTGGGGCGTGAGGGCCGCCGGCAGCCCCTCTATGCGTGGGCGCCCCGTCTGCTGCTGCCCTCCTCCCTGGACTCAGGGGCCCGAGGCAGTTGGCACTGGCGTGGTCCCGTCACTCCTGGTTGACAGGCTCCTTGTGCTCCCCGCTCCCCCCAACCAGGAAACCGCTGATCGCCTGTGTGGAGAAGCAGCTCTTAGGAGAACATTTAACAGCAATTCTGCAGAAAGGTAGGTTTCCCACCTCTCGTGTGTGCACTGACCGCTTGTCCTGCATTCAGGGAGAGAGTTGGTGCAGCGCTGTGACAACGTGGGGCCGTTGCTGTAACAGTCAGTATGAGTCAGCGAAGGTGGTGGCCCTCAGCCCGTGGGGGGCCTTGGTTACCAGCTGTGTTGAGGGAGGGGGCAGGGAGCACAGACGGTTCAGGCTAAAGTCCCAGGGGTCCTGTCGGGGCTGAAAGACCCCAGCCACTGGCGGGCTCGGGCACGACAGGCTGACCATGAGCGTGGACACGCGGCGGACAGCTGTGGGGCCCGTGTCCGCCTCCCACCAGAGCTAACGCTGCCGTGTGGTCTCAGGGCTGGACCACCTGCTGGACGAGAACCGAGTGCCGGACCTCACGCAGATGTACCAGCTGTTCAGCCGCGTGCGAGGCGGCCAGCAGGCGCTGCTGCACCACTGGAGCGACTACATCAAGGTGTGTGCGGCCCCGGGGGCGGGGGAGTGGCCACCCGGGCCCCGGGCCAGAGCTGCCTCCGCTCCTTCAAGGTCAGGGGGCCCTGGCTGGACCTGCCCATCGCCTCCTGGGCCCCTCGCACACATGGTCTTGGGGATAAATAGCATCCAGGTGTAAATGTTCTTAAAGTTGCTGTTTGGCCATTTGTTGTCAGCATAAGTACTAGCAGAGTTCTATAGTCGTGGTTTTCAAAATGTTGTTTTTGTGAATCTGCTGTTGAAACATGATTTCATGCTTGGCTCAGCGGGAACTGTTAAACATTTTGGTATGTCTGGGTAGGGTCATGCTGCTTTGTTTCCTAGAAATCCAGGATTTATGCATGTTTTGGTTATAAAAAGGCAACAGGAGTGACCTGTGTGGTGCTGGCTGGCTCATCTTGGTGCTGGGCTCAGGTGGCGCACAGTTGGTGAGTTGTAGGTGGACTTGTGACCCATCTGGAGGAGATGTCGGGTGAACTGTGTCAGGGTCAGGGTCCTGGCTGCGCTGCCACTCGGTTGGGTCCCGTATGTCAGCATTGGGGAACCAGGCTGGGTGCACGAGGCACACGCTCGCTCTTCTTGCTGCCTGTGGCTCTGTAACCATCAGGAAGGAGATTCAACTCAATAAGAAAGATGGAACAGTCAGGACTGTGGAAAGCTTGTACACGCACTCATACCCCCAAGAGCTTGTGCCACTGTATTGAGCTGAGAGGCATAAGCAACTCAGGCCTGGTCAGCACTGGGCTTTCTGCCGGGAAAGGCCAAGGAGGTCGAGGGTTCTGCCCAGGGGTCCCCAAAGAACGGGCACAGGTCCTGACACAGGAGGGCACCTTTGCAGCATCCAGTCTGGGCAGGAGACATTGAATCGTGAACACAGCCCCAGTGTCTGCTGAGGATGAGCCGTGACACTGCCCCCCACCCCTGCAGGTCGTACCAGGCCCCCCTCCAGGAGCCTCTGTGCGGCTTCACCTGAGCCTTTGCACCATAGTCTGCCCCACGCGCACCTATGACGTGGAGCTCCTCGTGTGTCTTGTGAAAGCCAGCAGTTTGTGTCGTCAAATAGCCAACTATACTGTCATACAGACTTCTAGTAATGTTTTCATAGCATTTCTTAAATAAAAATGCAGGCTAAAAACCAGAGTCTAAACCACAGTTAGAAGTGAAAGAGAAAGAACTGTAGTTAGGAAGTCCAAACAGGTGTAAAAGATAAATAGGATTAATTTACATGTGAGGGATTTATAAGAAAAAGTTCTTCCAGAAGCAGAATTGTAACCTTAAAGCTTAGTTGCATACCCACTTAATTTTTAGAATGTGGACTAAATTTATGAAACTTCTGAAATGATTTAGCATTTAATATTGGAAGTGATCGATTTGTTAAACCATCATGATTGTTTGATAGCAGGAGAAAAACTGCTGTATCAGGGCCCTGCTGCTAACTTGGTGTGTTTTTGCAGACTTTCGGGACAACAATTGTCATCAATCCTGAAAAAGACAAAGACATGGTGCAGGACCTGCTGGACTTCAAGGACCGAGTGGACCATGTGATAGACGTGTGCTTCCAGCGGAACGAGAGGTTCATCAACCTGATGAAAGAGTCCTTTGAGACGTTCATCAACAAGAGGCCCAATAAGCCTGCAGAGCTGATTGGTAGGAAGCACGTGAAAGATAAAGCACAACTCAGGCAGAGGTGTTCCCAGCAGTTCAGGCGCCTCATGGGGAGGACGGGAATGGGGCTGAAAAGGACAGCCTTTCCAACAACCAGACACTAGCGTGTGCTCACGTGTGTATTAAATCTGTATGTGAGCACGTGCTGTCTCCACCAGGGGGCATGTGGTGGTGGTTTTGTGATGAGATGGAGCCTGGCGTCACGAGAGAAGGGAGAGACAGAAGATGTGTCCTGGCTTGCACGGCCCCCAGCTCCAGAGCTCTTCCTGCTCAGAAACTGGCCTGGGTGTGTCGTGTAGGGACGAACGTCAGGAGGGCGACTGTTGACCTCTGGACAGTGCGGGACAGGAGATGTCTGTTCAGTCCCAACCTTGTATCCTCCAGTCAGTATTAAATGTGGTGGGATTGATTGGCATCTCTTTTACATGCTCCCTTTGTATACTTATTTCATGATAACATCAAAATATATTCAGGATTCATGGAGTCTCATCAGTGAGGCAGTTTTTTTTGGAATTGTTCAGAGGCAGCGGGCAGGACTGAGTTCTGGTGTGGGCTGTTGAAGGTGCCTAGTGGGAAAGTGGAGGTGACAATACAAGTGTGTATGTTTGCGATGTTCAGAATAAAGAACGATAAGGGCAAGAGCTAAGAAGAGCAACAGGAGGAGACATTCAAATGCACCTGTTTGATTTGGCCTTTGTGCCACCTTATAGACTGTGGTTTCTCTAAAGACACATTCAGACCCTCGGGAACTTGGATTCTCCCTTCGGGCAGGTCGAGGCAGCCTGTGCGTCAAAAGCAGGAGGGCAGGCAGAGCCACTCTGTCCCTACGGGGTCAGCCCTGAGAGGAGTGCTTCCATGTAAGGAAGCCTTGGCCGTGTGTCTCGGCACATCCTGCTGGTGGGCTGCTGCAGTTTTTGTGCCAGGAAGCCCCAGTGTGGGACCATGGAGTGTGTTCTCGGGTGCCTTGAAAGCACAGATCTTAGAACATCAGGTGTTTGCCGTTTTAGTACATAATAATGTCATTTTGGGAAAGTTCCGAGTGTTCAGTTTTTTCTTACAGAAATTAAAGATCTTCCTTCTTGTATTTAGGATATGTATTGTATAGTGAACGCTTATTTTTGAAATAACCTCATCTCCTACAGCAAAGCACGTAGACTCGAAGCTGAGAGCAGGGAACAAGGAGGCGACGGACGAGGAGCTGGAGAGGATGCTGGACAAGGTCATGATCCTCTTCCGGTTCATCCACGGTGAGCGGGGCTCTGGGCACATGGCTGCAGCTCCCGCCGGCCGTCTCTCCCCAGCCCCGTCAACAGAGGACGGGTGGCGGCTGCTGTGGACGGAGCAAGGGGGTTTGTAGGGATTCAACGGGAAGAGCTGGCTCACATACACATGTGGTCGCCTCAGGCTGAGTCAGCTGCTGAGGTGAACATTTTCACAGTAACTGTCAAATGTCTTACATGGTTCTTGCTTGCTTATAAATAGGTAAAGACGTGTTTGAAGCATTTTACAAAAAAGATTTAGCGAAAAGACTCCTGGTTGGGAAAAGTGCCTCTGTCGACGCTGAGAAATCTATGCTGTCGAAGCTGAAACATGGTAAGCGTCCAGGGGTGGGGTGAGCACCCCCGCACGGGGCCTCCCAATGCTCACCCACCTCCCACTTTGTCCAGAGTGTGGGGCCGCCTTCACCAGCAAGCTGGAGGGCATGTTCAAGGACATGGAGCTCTCCAAGGACATCATGGTTCATTTCAAGCAGGCAAGTTGTGTTCTTTTCAAATGAAACAGCTTTTTAAAAAATACACTATCTTAAATTCTGTGAAATGATCATGTACATAAGTATGTGAACTATGTAAAATCCTTGTCTTTAAAAATTACACTGTTAAATGTTTCACACGTTCAAAACACTTCAAAATGAAAAAGAAACATAACCCCTGGGGATTCCCTGTCAGTGCAGTGGTTAGGACCCCAGGCTTCCACTGCCGAGGGCCCAGGTTCAACCCCCGGTCTGGGAACTAGGGTCCTGCCAGCTGTGTGACACAGTTGGAAGAGAAAGAAAAAGAATTCCTAAAAGTGCACTTGAAACTCTGACTTAAATGTGTTTAATGACCCATATTTGGGACAAAACTAAAGAAGAACATTCCCAGTGACTTTAGAACAGGGTGTGTGGCTTCAGTGGACTATGTTCCAGGGTCTCAAACAAATGAAAACAAGGTAAACTGTAGTTTGGAAATAGGATCACTCGTTTTTTAATAGAGTGATTCTTTTGGGTGGTAGTCTAAGGTGACCATCTGTCTTGGTTTCTTGTGTTTGCAGTACATGCAGAATCAGAGTGACCCGGGCTCCATAGACCTGACCGTGAACATACTGACCATGGGCTACTGGCCAACATACACACCCATGGAGGTGCATCTGACTCCAGAGGTGAGCGTTCTCAAGAACCTGCGGCCTGGTTTTCACACACCAGTGCTCCAGGGCCCCACACACCTCGGGGAGTGTTGAAATCTCACGCTCTCCTGACCATCTGTGTCATCTCTGGGAGCAGCATTCACAGTGGACACTCCTTGTCTCTGTCCGCCGGCTGCCTGTCAACGAAGGCACTGGTTTTAAAAGCTCCCGCGTGGGAGCCTCGGGCCTCCTTGTCTGGCTGATGCTCCCACCCGTCATACCAGAGCCAGGGCCTGAGAGGGCAGGGATGGTGTGTGTGTGGCTGACACGGGCCCTCTGAGGGGGATGGGGTGTGCCTGCCAGCGTGGGCCCAGGGCCTCCAGGGGGGAACAGCTGGACCCAAGGCGCGGGCACCCGGGCAGACATGCTGCCGCCTGGATCTGCCCTTCCTGTTCCCGGAGCAGAGTCTCCTGCAATCTCCTGTTTCTGGCCCCCTAGTCAGTCTCTGTCGCGTCTTCCCCTCCTTTTCCTCTGCCCTGTACCCTGAATGCACATGTTCCCTGGAAGCCCCAACTCCCTCCCTCTCAGCCTCCAGCCTGTGTCTCCAGTCCCCCACCCCGGGACCATCACAGCTGTCCCAGACCTGGCGCCCCCTCCCACGTCTCCCCACGCGATGGGATGGCTCTGTGCCCCTCCCCACACTCCACCCGGCACTCTCACGCTCCTGGGGCTGGTGTGACCCTGCAAGTAGACGCTCTTCCCCAGAAAACCTCCAAGCCCCATCTGTCCCTGCTGGTTGACACTCCCCCCACCTCCCTCCACCCAGGGTGTGCCTGCACATGCGTGTGCTGCAGGACTAGTCAGGCCTGGAGGGGTGGCAGGGACAGGCCAGAGTCCCAGGGCCTCCCCTGGGGCAAGAGGAGGTGCAGCGAGGGTCGTCCCACTGGGCGCAGCCGGACAAGAACGCGGGCTTTGACCACGTGGACCGCCAACACTCCTGGGCGCAGAGGCTGCGGAAGGGGCCGAGGAAGCCTACGGGGCCTCAGGAGGGAGGTGGAGGCCCCAACGGCCCTGGAAGGAGCTGTTGAAATGATGGCAGCACGGGGCCGCGTGCCGGTGGGCAGCTGTCAGCGCGCGGAGCAGGCCTCATTCAGCCCAGCGGTGTCCTGGGAACTTGGGCACTGAGCCGTCGGTATTGTCAGAGTAAGCATGTACAGCATAATCACACTCGCTTTCCTTTGCTGACAGATGATCAAGCTACAGGAAGTGTTCAAGACGTTTTATCTGGGGAAACACAGTGGGCGGAAGCTTCAGTGGCAGACGACGCTGGGCCACGCTGTGCTGAAAGCCGAGTTCAAGGAGGCAAGTCCTGTGTCACTTTTTATGTTTTTGAAGCATGTTTATGAAAAGATGTTTTTAAATTGCCAGTAGACTTTGGTAGCAAAGAAAGAAAAGGAGGGATTATTCAATATAACTCAACACTGGCTTTTTGAAGTCAGTAAAATGAAGTGATCGAAGGGCTAATATTTTAATCAATAAAATTAGTGATGTCTTCCCACCTGGTGATTAGTCAGTACTGTCTCAGCACGCCGCACACAGGCTTGTCAGGGCATCTCCTCACCTGGGGACTAGTCAGTACTGTCTCAGCACGCCGCACACAGGCTCGTGAGGGCATCTCCTCACCTGGTGACTAGTCAGTTCTGTCTCAGCACGCCACACACAGGGCATCTCCTCACCTGGGGACTAGTCAGTTCTGTCTCAGCACGCAGCACACAGGCTCGTGAGGGCATCTCCTCACCTGGGGACTAGTCAGTTCTGTCTCAGCATGCCGCACATAGAGCATCTCCTCACCTGGGGACTAGTCAGTTCTGTCTCAGCATGCAGCACACAGGCTTGTCAGGGCATCTCCTCACCTGGTGACTAGTCAGTTCTGTCTCAGCACGCCGCACACAGGGCATCTCCTCACCTGGAGACTAGTCAGTAGTGTCTCAGCACGCCGCACACAGGCTCATGAGGGCATCTCCTCACCTGGTGACTAGTCAGTTCTGTCTCAGCACGCCGCACACAGGCTCGTGAGGGCATCTCCTCACCTGGGGACTAGACAGTTCTGACTCAGCACGCCGCACACAGGCTCGTCAGGGCATCTCCTCACCTGGTGACTAGTCAGTTCTGTCTCAGCACGCCGCACACAGGCTCATGAGGGCATCTCCTCACCTGGGGACTAGTCAGTACTGTCTCAGCACGCCGCACACAGGGCATCTCCTCACCTGGGGACTAGTCAGTTCTGTCTCAGCACGCCGCACACAGGCTCGTCAGGGCATCTCCTCACCTGGGGACTAGTCAGTTCTGTCTCAGCACGCCGCACACAGGCTCGTCAGGGCATCTCCTCACCTGGTGACTAGTCAGTTCTGTCTCAGCACACGGCACACAGGCTCGTGAGGGCATCTCCTCACCTGGGGACTAGTCAGTTTTGTCTCAGCACACGGCACACAGGGCATCTCCTCACCTGGGGACTAGTCAGTTCTGTCTCAGCACGCAGCACACAGGCTCGTGAGGGCATCTCCTCACCTGGGGAATAGTCAGTACTGTCTCAGCACGCCGCACACAGGCTCGTCAGGGCATCTCCTCACCTGGTGACTAGTCAGTTCTGTCTCAGCACACGGCACACAGGCTCGTGAGGGCATCTCCTCACCTGGGGACTAGTCAGTTTTGTCTCAGCACACGGCACACAGGGCATCTCCTCACCTGGGGACTAGTCAGTTCTGTCTCAGCACGCAGCACACAGGCTCGTGAGGGCATCTCCTCACCTGGTGACTAGTCAGTTCTGTCTCAGCACGCCGCACACAGGGCATCTCCTCACCTGGAGACTAGTCAGTAGTGTCTCAGCACGCCGCACACAGGCTCATGAGGGCATCTCCTCACCTGGTGACTAGTCAGTTCTGTCTCAGCACGCCACACACAGGGCATCTCCTCACCTGGGGACTAGTCAGTTCTGTCTCAGCACACGGCACACAGGGCATCTCCTCACCTGGGGACTAGTCAGTTCTGTCTCAGCACGCCGCACACAGGCTCATGAGGGCATCTCCTCACCTGGGGACTAGTCAGTACTGTCTCAGCACGCCGCACACAGGGCATCTCCTCACCTGGGGACTAGTCAGTTCTGTCTCAGCACGCCGCACACAGGCTCGTGAGGGCATCTCCTCACCTGGGGACTAGTCAGTACTGTCTCAGCACGCCGCACACAGGGCATCTCCTCACCTGGTGACTAGTCAGTTCTGTCTCAGCACGCCGCACACAGGCTCGTGAGGGCATCTCCTCACCTGGGGACTAGTCAGTTCTGTCTCAGCACGCCGCACACAGGCTCGTCAGGGCATCTCCTCACCTGGTGACTAGTCAGTTCTGTCTCAGCACACGGCACACAGGCTCGTGAGGGCATCTCCTCACCTGGGGACTAGTCAGTTTTGTCTCAGCACACAGCACACAGGGCATCTCCTCACCTGGGGACTAGTCAGTTCTGTCTCAGCACGCAGCACACAGGCTCGTGAGGGCATCTCCTCACCTGGGGACTAGTCAGTTCTGTCTCAGCACGCTGCACACAGGGCATCTCCTCACCTGGAGACTAGTCAGTTCTGTCTCAGCACACGGCACACAGGGCATCTCCTCACCTGGGGACTAGTCAGTACTGTCTCAGCACGCCGCACACAGGCTCGTGAGGGCATCTCCTCACCTGGGGACTAGTCAGTACTGTCTCAGCATGCCGCACACAGGCTCGTGAGGGCATCTCCTCACCTGGTGACTAGTCAGTTCTGTCTCAGCACGCCGCACACAGGGCATCTCCTCACCTGGGGACTAGTCAGTTCTGTCTCAGCACACGGCACACAGGCTCGTGAGGGCATCTCCTCACCTGGGGACTAGTCAGTTTTGTCTCAGCACACGGCACACAGGGCATCTCCTCACCTGGGGACTAGTCAGTTCTGTCTCAGCACGCCGCACACAGGGCATCTCCTCACCTGGGGACTAGTCAGTTCTGTCTCAGCACGCAGCACACAGGCTCGTCAGGGCATCTCCTCACCTGGGGACTAGTCAGTACTGTCTCAGCATGCCGCACACAGGCTCGTCAGGGCATCTCCTCACCTGGGGACTAGTCAGTACTGTCTCAGCTCGCCGCACACAGGCTCGTCAGGGCATCTCACCTGGGGACTAGTCAGTACTGTCTCAGCTCGCCGCACACAGGCTCGTCAGGGCATCTCCTCACCTGGTGACTAGTCAGTTCTGTCTCAGCACACAGCACACAGGCTCGTGAGGGCATCTCCTCACCTGGTGACTAGTCAGTTCTGTCTCAGCACGCTGCACACAGGCTCGTGAGGGCATCTCCTCACCTGGTGACTAGTCAGTTCTGTCTCAGCACACGGCACACAGGCTCGTGAGGGCATCTCCTCACCTGGGGACTAGTCAGTTCTGTCTCAGCACGCCGCACACAGGCTCGTGAGGGCATCTCCTCACCTGGGGACTAGTCAGTACTGTCTCAGCACGCCGCACACAGGTTCGTGAGGGCATCTCCTCACCTGGAGACTAGTCAGTTCTGTCTCAGCACACGGCACACAGGGCATCTCCTCACCTGGGGACTAGTCAGTACTGTCTCAGGCGTTCGCAGGCTGGCAGACACACTTGCGTGGCTCCTCCTCTTTCAGGGAAAGAAGGAGTTCCAGGTGTCCCTGTTCCAGACGCTGGTGCTGCTCATGTTCAACGAAGGGGACGGCTTCAGCTTCGAGGACATCAAGATGGCCACTGGCATAGAGGACAGCGAACTGCGGAGGACGCTGCAGTCCCTGGCCTGTGGCAAAGCCCGTGTCCTCCTCAAGAGTCCCAAAGGGAAGGAGGTGGAAGATGGAGACAAGTTCCTCTTCAATGCAGAGTTCAAGCACAAGCTCTTTCGGATAAAGATCAATCAGATTCAGATGAAGGAGACGGTATGTATCCGCTTCCTCCGCTTTCCCCGCTCACAGGGGATCGTAGGTCTATAGGAACTTTCGGCCCTCATTACACACTCGTGTCTGTGCGATGCTTTAGCATAAATGTTACTAGTTTTATACTCAGGATAGGAGTGAAACTCAGAAGGACATGCGTCTAACGGTTAACTTGCTGTCCACACAGACATGTCCCAGATGAGGTCTTTGTAGCCCACCTGTGTCTGTGTAGGGAGTGCCTCGTTCCACACCTGGTGACCTGTCCTAGCAGCTGTGCCCACCCCCGGCCATTCTCTCGTCCCCTGGCCCTTCCTTCAGCTGAGGGGCCCTGCCCAGCCTCACTTATGCTCTCGGCCCCTGGCTTGGCTCTCTCGAGTCTCAGCTCCTCACCCTGGACTCTCTGGGTCAGAGGACAGGAGCTTTGCTGACGTGAGTGCGCGCCAGGCTCCAGTCTCCAGCTTCTGGGGGTCCTCCAGCTCCCCACCTGCCTGCGCCCTCCCCCCTGGGGAGCACAGGATGCTTCATGGCCAAGTCAGTGCGACTTTCTTTGAGTCCCCTGAGCATCTTTATGCCATTTAGAAGCTCATACAAATTATGTGGCTGTCCGAATCCTCAGCTCTTCATCTTCTGACGTGGGTGTAACAGCACCACGGGGCTGAGACTGGAGAGGAAGTGCCGGCGTCCAGCTCTCGGCCGCGCACCTGCAGTGCTTCCCTGGCCTGCCCCTGCGCTTTCATGGGTCACCGCTGGTGCTTTTCTGTCTTTTTAACTAATTGCTTGAGCTCGAGCCCCTGGTCTATTTGCTGTAATGCCCCACCTCTGACCTGCAGGGACGCTCTGTTCATGCTGAGGGGACTGGTGGTGGGTGGTCCCGCCGCGCTGAGCGGGCCCTTCCCGTGAGTCCCGCGGGGGCCCAGTCTGCTCCTCTGCAGGTTTTGCCTCGAGGGTCGGCTCAACAAAGACCTTCCTCTGACCACATTTTAAAGAACATTTACTTGTATTGTTCCAGTAGTCTGTTTCAATTTTCCTCTGAAATATTTCTCTGTGCTAGAAGTTACCTTAGCATTAAGAAAGCATTCCAGCCACCCTTCCTATTTTAAAACCTGAATGGGTTCTCTGACAACCTACTAGAACTGTCACTTTTGTTAGAAGTCAGGGTCACGTATTACCGGGCAGTTTGTCGTTTCTGTTTTTCAAGTTCTGTTTCAAAGCCAGCACCTATAAGTCTTTTAATTGATGTCACTATTCCTATAAATTCACTGATTTTGGTGCTGAAGTTCAGTGGTTTCACTGGAACAAAGCTGCAGAACAGAACAGGGGTCCCCCCGCAGTCTGGCCTGCCTTCTGCCTGGAGCTTGGCAGCCCCCACAGAGGCGGTGCCGGCGCTGAGTCAGGCAGCGGGCCCTCTCCCACAGGTGGAGGAGCAGGTGAGCACCACGGAGCGCGTGTTCCAGGACCGGCAGTACCAGATCGATGCCGCCATTGTGAGGATCATGAAGATGAGGAAGACGCTGGGCCACAACCTGCTCGTCTCCGAGCTGTATAATCAGCTCAAGTTCCCAGTCAAGGTAAGCAGGCGTCGGCTTGTCAAGTCACCGCGTTTGCACACCCTCGGCACCGCACGTCCGGGTCTCAGGGCCTCTATAGTCGGCTGTCTGTCCCCCGCCGTTGCTGGTCACTTGCCACAGAGACCTTCCCCTGAGTGCTGGGAGAGAGCAGCCTCCCCCGGTACGTTGGTGACTGCAGCTGCCCTCCCCTCCTCCCGCCGTGGTCCCAGCCCCAGGTTCTCTGCTCAGGAGTGTTTCCCCACTGCCGGCGTCTGAGGGGTCCCGGTGGGCAGCGGGGAGGCTCTGTGACTGTGGTGTCGAGCTCAGGAGGACCAGGCAGTGGACGGATGCTGGACGGGCCAGTGGGGCCATGTGTTCCCCCAGGTTCCGCCAGCCCAGGGTGGGTGGGAGGGGGTCAGGGCCCCCTGCACCAGAGGCCTGGACGTTCAGCAGAGGCCACAGGGCAAGGCCTGCAGCTGTCGGGGTGGAGAGCTGCGCCCTGAGGGCCCGGCCTCCCCTTCTCACGGGGGACAGCGTCCACCGGGGTGAGTGTAGTGTCTGCCAGTGACGAGAGCACAGCATGGGGCGCAGTCTCCTTACAGGACGCTCTGCAGGCTCGGGCCCCCAACAGCCGCCCTGCTTGGAAGACATCTGCTCGCGCTACGATGTTGACACTGTCTTTGAAGCAGGGAGCTTTGTCTGAGTTGTCCTGTCGTGAGCTTCTGGTCCTGCACAGATGTGTATAGACGTGCGCCCTGATCACGTGACCCACATGCTTCAGACATGCGCCCTGACCCACTCCCTCAAGGTGAGCCAGACGCCCTCTGACGGGCCTCTGCTGTTCTTTTCCAGCCTGGAGATCTGAAGAAGCGCATTGAGTCTCTCATAGACAGGGACTACATGGAGAGGGACAAGGACAGCCCGAACCAGTACCACTACGTGGCCTGAGGCCCGCCCCCCAGGAGACACAGCGCCCCTTCAGGGAGAAGCCCGTTCCGCGGTGCCTGGGCCGCCACTGCGCCCGCACGGGGCGGGCGTCCTTGGACCACTTTCCGGGCTCCGGGACTCGCAGGTGGCATGTGTCTTCCCTCCAGTTCTTCCTCCTGTTCCTTTAGGCGCTTGATGATTTCCAGGGCTCCGCAGAGTGGCTGAGGTTGGGTAGGCAGGCAGTCTCCTTTGTAAGCAGTGTTCTTGTGCAGAAGCTGATGTCCTCTGTATGTGTGTGTGCGCGTGTGCAGGTGTGAGACCCTGCGTGCTGCCTTCCATCGCGGCAGGACCACCGTGCGCTCCAGACGCAAGCTCTTAGGCCCAGAACAGGAGCCCCTGACTGGTGAACATGAGGGAGAACCCGTAGTGTCACAGCTGATGAATCACACAGCCTGCATAGTAGCTTCTGTTCGTTCCTTTGCACCAAGTTTTAACCTTGAGGCCTGGTTTCTGGACGAGGCTCCTCGCGAGGCCTCGCTCCTTGGAGAGGAGGTCGCTCTGGCGCCTGTGACGCTGTGAGCCCGTCCCTGTCTCCGTTTTGCTTCCGCCGCGTTGCTTGTGAACTTTCTCTGTGGGGGATTAGCGGGAGCCGTGCGTGCGTGTGTGTGTGTGTGCGCACCGTCCCAAGGCTGCGCCTGGCAGCCCCTGTTCTCGGCCCAAGGGCGGCTGCTGTGTGACCTGTTCTAACTGCGTGTTTGTACGATGGCGACAGTCAAGTCTGGTTCTCTTTTCACGGCCCTGGGCGGCAGCTGTCCTCCACGTGACCACATCAGCGCCTCAAGGAGACCAGTGTGGCGCAGAGGTGGCCTCATGGGCACCTGCCGTCACGCGCGTGCATAAGGGAGCCACGCCGCGGACGCTGGTTCGTGTGGGAACCACAACAAAGATACTTTTGTGAGAACATTTAAAAGTACTTTATATTTTACATAATAGCATGTTTCGTTTTGATTAAAAGCTACCAAAGGAATTTTGATCATGGTGTAAGTGTTGAAAGCAATATTTTCTGGAATATACCAAGTTTATATCATTTGATTTTTGTGCTAAATTATTAAAAGATTCTCCCTTTTTGAAACATGCGTCTTTAAAATATGAAATCTCATGGGTTTCCAGATGAAAACCCTCCCTCTTTGCGTGTCCTCTTTTCTCTTTGTAAATTATCAGTTGTGAGTTTATCACATGTGGTCAATCAGAGACCAGTAGCTTCTGCTTCTTAGACTAAGTTCTATGTCTCTCAATTGTTGATACTGTAATTTAATGTAGACTTACTCTGAATAAAAGTAGTTTCAATTGGCCTTAAAATCACATTAATAAAACTGGTATGCACCCGACATATTGCTCCCCGCCCTTCAGCCCCTAAAGTCCCCTCCAGGACAGTGAGGCGGCACCTGGCGCTTCTGCCTGGACCTCAGTCTCACCCACGTGATGCCCCATGTCTGGTCCTGTCTTATTGTACTTGAGGGTCAGTGACTTGAGACACGGGAGGAAACGATTGGGAAGGGAAAGAGGCAGAAAATCTCCTCAACTCGAGGAAGGTGTCCCCTTTAAAACACAGTGGGACGTCCCGGGGTGGGCCAGAGGCTGAGACTCCGACACAGGGGCCCTGGTTCAGTCCCTGCTCAGGTCTAGGTTCTGCATGCCGCAACAGAGAGTTCACATTGCTGAAACAAAGACCACAGGCAGTAAATAATGTTTTTTTAAAAAGATAGAGTGATTCCCAAGTTACAACAGTAAAGAAACTGGATCTGGAAGAAAATCTGAAGCGCGTCTTATTTGGAGGGGAAAAAAGGCTAATGACTTCTAAGACCTCTCTTAAAAAACAAAGGTAAATGGCATTCTTAAAAATCTACATGGGGAAAAGCTTTAAGTAAAAACTGGCAAATTTGGGAGTAAAACTAAGGCAGTGCTGAATAGTTTGGTGTGCACAGGACTACAAGCCAGCCAGGTATGATGGTGAACCAGGAGGGGCTGGGAAGCAGGCGCTCCTGGGGCGCAGGGGCTGGTCTGGGGGATGGGGCGGGGCCGCAGGGTGGGCAGGGGCTGGTCTGGGGGCGCTCCTGGGGCGCAGTGTGGGCAGGGGCTGGTCTGGGGGTGCTCCTGGGGCGCAGGGTGCACCGGGGCTGGTCTGGGGGGCGGGGCGGGGCCACAGGGTGGGTAGGGGCTGGTCTGGGGGCGCTCCTGGGGCGCAGGGTGCACCGGGGCTGGTCTGGGGGCGCTCCTGGGGTGCAGGGTGCACCGGGGCTGGCCTAGGGGGGCGGGAGGGGGCCGAAACGGGGTCAGAGCTAGAGGTCAGATCGGATGGGTCAGGAGGAGGACCAGTGAGTGACCGTGCTGCCCCTGGGCTCCGGTGCTTGGCCCACACTGCCAGGGTGATGGTCCCTCAGGGAAACTGACCAGCACAGTGTTCCAAGATGCCCGTGTCTCTGACCCACCAAAATCCACATCCCCACAACACCCTGACACTTGCAGGGAGGGAGTTCTAATGCCGGAACAGCATTTTCAGAAAAAAGTCCTGAATGTCCTTTGACAGGATGCAAAGGAGTGTGGTGCTGTGTCCCCTGGACAGGGTGCAGACGTGATGGAGCGGGTGTCACAGCCACTGTGCCGGGAGGGCCGTGAAGGGGGCAGAGCGCCCCTGCACACGCCTGTGTGCATGTATGTAGTCACGTGTAACAGCAGCTGTTCCCCATGGTGGACTTGGAGAGCCAAGGGAACCTGTTGACTGCACACCCTTTCATACCTCCTGAGTTTTTTTGTGAAAACAGCATCTGTAATTAAAATTAATCATGAATTGTTGACAAAAACAGAATGAGGCCATCAGCCACACCCTGCCCTGGGAGGTGTGGGTTGGCCCATCCCAGGGAGCCCAGGGCCCCCAACCGAGCCAGCTGTGTCCTCCCTGCGTGCTTCACAGGAATCTTTCTTTATCATGAGTCATACAAACCTCCATCTTCTTGGCTCATGGACTTACTGTTTCTCAAGAATGTCTGCTCTGAAAATGCAGAAACGAAGGCTCATGCTCTTCCCCATGAGTCCTCCCTTCCAGTTTCCGACAGCTCTTGTCAGACTGTGTATATATAATAGACTTTGTATGTCTGGTCTGAAAGCTGCACACACAGACAGCATCTGTGACCTGTTAACCCCCCTGGAGCCCAGGAGTGAAGTGCTGTTCTGACTCGGGACAGCTGAGGCTCTGGGCACGGAGACGAATGGGCTCTCCTCCCAAACACCGGCAGACAAGCAAAGCTCTTGTCACGTGTTGACTTGCTTTATATTCGGACCGTCGTCCAGCTTTTTGTCTTCCTTGGACATTGTAAAATAAAAATACAGCAATTTTTAAATGTATTGTTAACAACAAAAAACAACCCACAAAATTTTGTCTGATCACTGTGATCAGCAGTTTTCTCATTAAACGATCTGCACAAACCCAGCTCATTTTCAAAGGCCTTTTCCTCAGAACTCCCTCCACCCGACCCTCCCTCCTTGGCTGGGGTCCCCTTCCCCGAACCCCAACCTTCCTTCCCCTTGTGTTCCTGGTTTGTTTCCCTGAGGTGACCTTTACAGGGCTTTATCCGCAGGAAGGCGTGAGAGGACAGCATCCTGAGTCGCTGCTTGTCTGGTCTGCCGGCCTCTGCACTTGTGCCTGAGAGCGGGCTGCGTGTGAAGCTCCCGCTGAAGCCCTGGCCCTCAGCACTCAGAAGGCCTGGCTCCCCGGCCTGCTGGTCTCCAGCCCTGAGGTTGGTTGTGTTGTGAAACCTGGGCTTTTTCCCACAGAGCTTTGGAAATCCTGTCCCAGGCTTCTCTGTTTCACAAGACTGCAGCGGGGCTTGTTTCCCTCTGTGCCGACAGGACTCGGTGAAGACTCCTGACTCACGTCCTGCCGGGCACCTTCCCCTCCACCGTCCTGCTCTCACTTTCTGTGAGAGGAATTTGCACAGCGCATGGGTCAGGAGATCCTGACTGGAAAACCACAGGCCTGCCCACCCGCCACCTCCGCTCCGCCAAGAACTTTCCACTTCTGTTTCTGGTCAGTCTTCCCCACAGTGGCCTCCAGATCAGCGTGTCAGTTCCTGTTTTCTGGCTGCTGCTGTTCAGTTGCTAAGTCCTGTCTCTCTGCAAACCCACTGACTGCTGCACACCAGGCTCCTCTGTCCTCCCGTCTCCCAGAGTTCGCTCAAACTCGTGTCCATCAAATCGGTGATGCCATCCAACCATCTCATCCTCTGCCACCCCCTTCTCTTCCCACCCTCAATCTTTCCCAGCATCAGGGTCTTTTCCAGTGAGTCAGCTCTGTCCTGGTCCTCACAGTTTTAATAGAAGACTGTTTTTTTTTGTTGTTGTTTTTTTTAAGGCTATGATACTTTCTTCAAGTTCTGAGGGCACTAATTCAAATGTCTGGAGTCCTTTTCTCTTTCATTGAGTCCAAGGCAGGTTGTAACTTTTTCTGTGAAGAGAGAGACGGTAAACAGCTCCTGCTTCATGGTCTGCCTAGAGTCAGTTACTTGCTCTCTGCTGTTTCTAAACAACTTGACATAAAAGCCACCCTTCATTCTCCCACAGCCACCGTGTGCTGAGGCTTTACTCTGGAATCGGGTGGGCAGGCCTGTGCGTCCCCCCGGCTCCCAGGACCAGATGCCCCCACACCTCTTGGCTGCTGCAGGCCCTGTGACTGGTGCGTATTTGTGTATCTGCATGTATGCAGCTGTGTGTGTCTGTGTGTGTGCTCGTGGGCATGTATGCATGTTTGCATGAGTGTTATCTGTGTGCCTGTATGTGTTCTTGCAAAGACAGGAGGACAGTGTATAAACGTAGGTGCAGATACATGTGAAGATACATGTGAAGCTGCAAGATAGAAAGCGGAGGCGGTTTTTAAAGGTCCCTATTGAGGAATCAGTGCTCTGCACAGGCTGCCAGCCTCCCACACGGAGGCCCCAGGTTGGCAGAGAGCAGGAGTCATGGGCTGGGGCTGCCGGCTTAGGTGGCCCAGGGGTTAAGCCTGGCTCTGCTCCATCTGCTGCCCTTAAGAAAATCACTCGTATGCTCTAAACCTTGGTTTTCTTATCTTCTAAGAGATGATAATGCTGCTTGCAGGGTTGTTCAGGTCAATACAGCGGTGCTTACAACAGAGCCACCGGCCAACGCACGTGACGAACACGGGCCGCGCCCGGGTGAGAAGAACAAATGTGGTGTGAATCTTAGATCTGCCCAAAGTGGTCCAGGGAAGTGGGAGGACAGGAATAATGAAACAAATAAAATTATCTAAAGACATCAATTAAAAGACAAAGGTGTTCAGACTGGATAGAAAATTAAGACCCAGACAGGTATACGTCACCTACAAGAAAGTCATTTAACGTGTAAAGACAGATGGGTTCAAAGTAAAAGGTGAGAAAAGCTTTACCACGAGAGCCAATCACATGAAATCACACACAGAAAGCAAGAGCATACACATGCAGGCAGAGACACTCATGCAAACACACACACAAATGCCCACACACACCCCCCAAGCTGTGTGGCTAACCTGAGGCTTCCCTGCTGGCTCAGATGGTAAAGTGTCTGCCTGCAATACAGGAGACCTGGGCTCCATCACTGGGTTGGGAAGATCCCCTGGAGAAGGAAATGGCACCCCACTCCAGTACACTTGCCTGGAAAATCCCATGAACGGAGGAGCCTGGTGGGCTACAGTCCACGGAGTCACAAAGAGTCGGACATGACTGAGCGACTTCTCTTTCACTTTCACTTTCAGGCTTCAGTGAGGGGGAAATTGTTAGGCAGTCAGTGCAGAAGTTAAAGCCTCAGTTCTTCACCTAGTTTCAATTTTGATTCCGGTTCTCACACGTAAACATTTTTGGCTCCACCAGCCTAAAGCTGCATTTGTCTCCCATTTCTGCCCATTAAGAGGAATGGCTCCCTGGTCTGGGAGGCTCATAAAACCTTCAGGCCCAGGACAGGACAATCATTAACTGCTGTCCAGTTTATCAAGGAGAAAAACTCCTGGTGGATCATCAGCTCTTAAACACGCATCTGGCTCCTAAATAATGGTCTGCAGTCCTGAGAAAGGGTCAAGGGGCGGCGTCACTATGTCTGGAGAAACTGAGGAACTGAGACCCAAAAGAGAGCCATAAACACAACAAACTGGATATCACAACACTTACATGCACTGGTCAGAAATTACAGGCATCTGGCCCTGGGCCAACCAAAGACAACAGATCGATTCTAACAAAGACAGACTTTGGGGGCTCTTCACCCTGTCTCAGTGTCTATGCTGAGGGCTTTGTGTCTCTATCCTTTAAAATACACTCTGCCTGCATGAGTGTTTGCGAGCTTGCCAAGTCCATCCTTCACCTCCGTGAACAGAGCTCGGTTCCCCATCTCATCAGGACACGGAGTGTCTGCAGACACAAAGAAGGCACTTCATACAGACAGGTGCCCGTAAGAGCGTCCCTAAGCACACAGACCTCCAGGGACGGCTTCCCAACACAGGCAAGAGCAAGGGAAGCAGCGGACAGCCCAACGGTCAAGGTTTCAGCACTCTCCCTTCAGTGGCTGATAAGGAGACAGAAGAACGGGAAGGACTTGAAACATCGTCAGCGGACCCGACCTCGGTGACCGCAGGACGAGACGCTGAGCAACGTGCTTCAGACGGTGCTAGGACGCTCGCCCAGGGAAGCGTGTCACAGAAGGTGTGTCACAGAACAAGCTCACCACAGTAGGAGGGCTGAAATTAGACAGAACGTGTCCTAGATCACAATGACACTGAAGTAGAAATCCAACAGAAAGATAAGTGGTAAGTAACTAATGTTTGGAACTTAAGCAATACACTTCTAAATAAATAATCCAATAATTCTAACATAAATAGATAATATAAATAACACACTACATAACCTATGAGTCAAAGAAAAATCACAAGGAAAATTAGAACATATTTTGAATTGAATGAATAAGAAAACAACAGACCAAAAATGTGTAAGATACAGCTTAAGAAGTGCCTAGGGGATATTCATAGTTTCAGGTGCTTACATTTTAAAAGATGAAAGGTTTAAAAACAATGACCTAAGCCTTAAAAAGCTAGAAAAAGGAGAGCAATTTATATCCAAAGTAAATAGAAGAAATAAAAAAGGTAAAAGTAGAAATCAAAAACATAGAAAAAGAACAAATAGAGAAATCAATGAAACCAAAACCAGGCTCTTTGAGAAGACCAACAAAACTGATAAACCTTTAGCTAGACTAATTACAAAGAGGAAAAAAAAATATCAATATCAGGAATGAAAGGACAAGACAGCAGATCCTACAGAGAACATTATGAATCAATTTATGCCAATAATTGTACAACTTAGATCACACAGTCAAATTCCACGAAATCTGTAAATTATCAAAATGGACACAAGAAGAAATAGAAAATAAAAATAGATCCATATCCATTAAAGACATTGAATTTGTCATTTTAAACCTTTCCACCAAGAAAACTCCAGAGACTATACTGGTGAATTCCATTTAACTGTCAAGAAAAATAATCTTACACAGTCTTTCAGACACAGAAGAGGAACTAGTTCACAACTAATGAGCCCAGCGTTACCCTGATTAAAAAATTAGACAAAAATATCACAAGAAAATACAGACCAATATCCTTTAACCAAATATTAGCAATTTGAATACAGCAATATATAAAATCAATAATATACCAAAGCCACGTGAAGTTTTCCTCAAGAATGCAAGATTGGTTTAACATTTGAAAATCTAAAAAAGAAAGAAGCAAAACATAAAATCATCTCAATAGATTAAGAAGATTTTGATGAAATTCAACACTTGTTGATTTTAAAAATGACTCTCAGAAAACTGGGAATAGAAGGGAACTTCCTTAACTTGAGAAAGGACATTTACAAAAGGTCAGGAAGATGCCCTGGAGGAGGGCATGGCAACCCACTCCAGTGTTCTTGCCTGGAGAATCCCATGGACAGAGGAGCCTGGTGGGCTACAGTCCGCGGGGTCACAGAGAGTGGGACAGGACTGAGTGACTGAGCTTTCAGAAGGACAGCGGGCATCTGTCTGGAATGCAAACTCTCCCCAAGGCTCTAGGGCCGCACCCTCTCCCGCAGTCAGCCCTCCTGGCCTTCGTGCTGCAGACTGGCGTGTTGTACTCGCCTCACAGAACCAATGTGAGTTAAAACCAGGAGTTACAAGTGCAGAAGTGACTTCACATGGACTTCAGCTCCCGTCCTGTGGCGTCCATGACTAGGGAGAGGCCCCGGGTGACCATGTCTCATTTCTCAAACAAGCTGAGGCTCGAGGCCCGCCCGCTGAGACGAGGGGCATGGAACTGGAAACCCACCATGAGTGGAGTCACACGCGTTCTCTGCCACAGACGACCTGGAACTGCTGGATTGAATCTGCTTTCTAAGAAAGCACATTTTGGTTCTTTTTCAGGAGAGTTCCTCTTTTGTAACCGTCTAAAAGGAAGCCTACCGTGGCTGAAAAATTTCAAGGGATCCATCAAAAGGAAGTTCTCCGAGAGGCGCCCGGAACGTGTATAAAAGATGTTCTTATTGCGTTAAGCAGTGAGGTGTGAGCACCCAGAGTATCTCCGAGGAGAGGTGGATTTAAAGTATCTCAGGATGGCAGTCTTACCTCTTTCCCCACTTGGTAACAGTTTTGAGTTGAAAGCACAGTTTGCTCTTTTCCTGACGTGTTATTTGTTAACACTAATCTCACAGTTAGCAGCCACATGTCTCTTGCCTTTTATCAATGAACCAAAATTAAACATTCTTGAGGTAAGTGGGCAGGAGAACTGGAGAAGAGAAGTGAGAGAACTCGGTCCCTGGGGTGTGGAGCAGGCCAGGTCTCCCTTGGGCCGACTGAGCGCCAGGGGCCCTGGACTCTGCAGTCACGGCTCCAGGCCGGGCAGCTCTGTGGCACCAGGTCCAAGGCTGGGAATCCTAATGTCTGTGAGCAGTGGTCCCTTCCGAGGGGACCTCCCAGGGAATTCTTGGGCCAAGTGCGGGTAACTTGAGTGAAATAGAAACAGGAGCACAAGATTCACCCTCTGATGACAGCAAAGGGAAGAATGACCGGTCCAGCCTGTTCACGGTTGCTGGATGTGCACACAGGCAGGTACACGCTGAATGTCACTGCTTCTTGCCTGGTCAGTTCAATCTGCAAGAAAAATTAATCTCAGAGAAAATCATAAACAGATAACTTATCTTCAAGATATTTATCATAGTAATTGTGAGATAACAGAAAATATACATTATTAGTCTCAGGCCCTGGTTCCTGGTACAAGGCTCCAGAAACCCTTGGGATGTCCTGATAAGACCACTGGGAGCATCCTTGGTTTATACGTTTATTTGGCTGCATTAGGCCTTAGTTGTGACATCTTTGTTGCATCACGTGGGATCTTTTTTGTTGTGGCAAGCAGGCTCTCTCTGGTGGCTCCATGGCATGTGAAGTCTTAGTTCCTCAACCAGGAATCAAACTGGGGACCCCTTAACCGCTGGACCACCAGGGAAACCCCAGCATCTTTTCACACCAGGTCTCTGATCCTATTCCTGACACACTTCCTAAACCCCTTGCAAGTTCCTGATGATAAGAGCTGCTTCTGTCCTCACAAGGTGACTCTGGGGGAGTTCCTGATGGCTCCTGGTCACCGTGGATTAGAAGCCATGATTAGAAGCTTGGACTTTCAGCCCCACCCCAGCCTCGGGAAGGAAAGAGGAGCTGGTAATCAAGTTAACCATCATGTATGCCTCTGTGACGAAACCTCCAGAAGGCCCCAACAGCATGGGGTTCGGAGGGCGTCCAGGGTGGTGACCACACGTAGCAGCCCAGCTCCAGGGGACAGAAGCCGGGGACTCCAGACCCCGGGGGCCCGCCCCCAGGCTTCTCAGCCACTGTTCACCTGTGTCCTTCACCACGCCCTGCCCCACAGAAGGAACCAGGGAATGCGAGGAGTGCTTCTGTGAGCTCTGCAGGCCCTGCTAGCAAGTTAATGGAGGCTGAGTCGGGGGTGGGGACATGCATCTCTAACAAGCCAGACAGAAGATGTGGGCCACCTGGGGATGCTCTTCTGGTGACCGGCTTCTGACAGATGGGGCTGAGCCCGACCTGTGGGATGCCAGGCCCACATCCCAGCAGTGGCTGGTGTGGTGTCGGAGATGCTGTGAGTGGGGCCGAGATGAAAGCAGAGACAGGGGAGCTGTGAGGTTCTCCTACAGCGTTCTTTATATTTAGCAGGGAAGCTACCGTTAAGGGAGCTATCATTAAGTAAAACATCACACCAAATGATGTTACATTAAGTATTACTAAATGTGTTTTTATAGATTTTGTAGTAGCATGGGAAAGTAATGGTTACAAATGAGAAAAGGAGAATACAGAATATGACAATAATTAGAAACATATTTATTTGGCTGCACCAGGTCTTAAAGAGTTTGCAAGATCTTCAATCTTTGATGCAACGTGTGAATTCTTAGTTGCAGAATGTAGGCTCTAGTTCCCTGACCAGGGATTGAACCCCAGCCCCCTTTACTGGGAGTACAGAGTCTTAACCAGTGGACCACCAGGGAGGTCCAAAAAACTGTGTTTTTTAAGAGCATTTTTAGGTTCACAGCAAAATTGGAAATACAGACTTTCATTACCCCTCTGCCAGGCTGGACACACACCGCCTCCCCCACAACGGCCCACCAGCGGTGGAGGGGGCATCGGTCCCCACTAAGGAGCTCACAGGGAGGTGTCACCACCACCCAGAGCGCTTGGTTCACATTTGGAAGCTGCTCCAGGTCTGAGTTATTGCTCTGAAACCAGACAAAAGAATCACCAATCAGGCGCAGATCCAACCGTCTGCACAGACAGTATTCTGGAGTAAGTAACTCAAAGGGTAAAGCATCTGCCTGCAATGCGGGAAACACGGGTTCGAATCCTGGGTCAGGAAGATCTCCTGGAGAAGGAAATAGCAACCCACTCCAGTACCCCTGCCGGGAAAATCCCATGGATGGAGAAGCCTGGTAGGCTACAGTCCATGAGGTCGCAAAGAATCGAACACGACTGAGTGACCTCACTTCACTTCACTAATGGGTCCATGAAGGAAAATCTTACAGGCCTGCTCCAGCCAGAAAATACAACAGGGAAGACAGAATGAGAAATGGCCGGGGAATTCCTCAGTAGTCCAGTGGTTAAGACTCCACGCTTCCGCTGGAGGGGCCCGGGTTAGACCCCTGGTCGGGAACTAAGATCCTAAAGAAAGAAAACAAACCACCAATCCGCCAAGCCCACTGGAATCACAGACCTACTGACCCACCAGGAAGCCGTGAGGGCAGAGGTCTGAGGCTGGCAGGGACCCTGCAGCGGATGGGGTCACCTAGCCACAGCCCAGCATGGCCGCAGCCTCGGAGGAGGAGGGGGGCTTCTCGGGTCTCTGCAGCCTGCAGTACAAGCTCTGACTCGAGGGCCAAGGTGGGGCCCGAGACTCTGCATCTCCAACCGGCCAGGTGACGCCAACACCACAGACCCCACTCCAAGGTGCCTGAACAGAGGGAAAGAAGGCCATTCACCAGCTCCCCAGGTCAACCCACAGTGTGGGGTGTCCTCCAGGACACCAACTAATCAATGGTGTGCAAAGGGATGGGGCCCTGAGACACCTTCGAAGACAATAGTCAGACCTCATTGGAGCCACAGTGAGCAAACTGGCTGAAAAAAAAAAAACAAAACACTTTTTGAACAACTGGAGAACCATGAACATCAACTGGAAATTAATTACTAAGAAACTGTTATGTTTTGGTTGTACATTAGCTATAATAATGGCATCCTGCTTATGTAAAAGCTTTACATGAAAAATAAAACGTCCAGGGTTTGTTTTATAAAACTCAAGCTGAAAAAACAAGCAAAACACGAAGCAGGTGAGGAGGGACGATAAACCGTGAGAGTAACAGGCACCACCGGGCTCACCAGATTATCTTGTTTTTATTCAAATTCTCTTTTTAAAATTTTCATAAAACAAGTCTAAAAAGCATTAAGCAACATTACTATTTTTGCTTAGCATGTCTCAAGAAAGTGTGTGTGCATGCTCAGCTGTATCCAACTCTTTGCGACCCCATGAATTGTAGCCCGCCAGGCTCCGCTGTCCATGGAATTTCCCAGGCAAGAATACTGGAGTGGGTTGCCATTTCCTCCTCCAGGGGATCTTCCCACCTCAGGGATCAAAGCGGAGTCTCCTGCATTGGCAGCCAGATTCTTTACCCCCTAGCACCACCTGGGAAGCTCAAGAAATAGTATAACTTTGAGCAAAAGAGAAAAAAGTCACAGACTGCCTGCTGGGCTGTTCCACTCGATTTCACGTTCTTTCAACCACTGCTCCTCTCCTTCAGACGTGGAGCCCACACCTCCAGGGAAACTGGCCTACACAGCTCTGGAGGCGGGTCATTTCACAGGTAAAGAGGCCCTGCCTTTCACTGGAGCTTACACAGCTCACTGTTACCAAAGCCCATCCTTAAAAACATCATCCTGAGACTTCCCTCCGGCCCGATGGTTAGGACCCTGTGCTTCCAATGCAGGGGCCTGGCTTTGATCGCCGGTCAGGGAACTAGATCCTGCATGCTGCAGCTAGGACTTGGGAGAGCCAAATAAATATTTTTTTAAAAATAACAAAAATAAAAAGGCTGTCTCCAAAAGAATTCAGAAGGTGTGGAGTCCCTTGTGGTTTTCCACATCCTTCCTTCAACCAGAATAGATCAGATTCCCTGGCGGTCCAGTGGTTAGGGCTCTGTGCTTCCACTGCAGGAGGCATGGGTTTGATCCCTGGTCGTGGAACTAAGGTCCCAAGAGCCTCCGGGCTCAGCCATAAAAAAAAAAAAAAAAAAAAAATCAGACCTAACCCTAATTAAGGATTCAAACAAAAAACAATACCAAATTCCACCATATTATTTCCCACACTTTATAAAAACATAGCATCATAGAATTTTTGATAAATCTTTCATTTTCTGCTGTTTTAAAAGCCCTGTCCTTTTGCTGAAACAAACTGCTTTGGGTCTTTAAAAAGAGAAATTTTAAACGCATGTATTAGGTATTTGGACACAAAAAAATGGGCTCTGAAGGCCCTAAGAAAATAAAACTGCCTGCTGAAAGGACTCTGGGTAGCTCACAGTTTCCAAAAGGAACGCAGATGCGAGGAGAGTGCAGGCACGAGGGGGCAACAGGAGCCACAGCCGAGGGTGCGAGCCCGACCCCGTGAGGGCGGCACTGGCCCTTCACCACCGACCTGACTCGTGAGGACAGGGCAGGCCCTTCACCACCCAATACGGGTTCCTGGGCAGCTAGCTTCTCTGCCACCCACATTCAGAGGGTAAAATGTCTCTCAACACAGGAAGGGGCTTCCAAGCCAGGAAACCAACAATTGATAGGTCTTTTTGTTTTCATACTAAGATTATTTGGTAGTTTCTCACCATCAGGAAGTTCAAGACAAAAGGGCAATGTTCTAGTATCATCCAATTACTCCTGAGCTTAGCACTCCATTCTGTAAGGACAACGTGGGCTCAAATGATACCCTAGTGGCGGAACATCATCTTACAAACTGCTGCCGCTGAAGGGCGTCACGGTAATGGCACAGAGACCGTACCTCTTCTTCTCCACAACGCACCTGGACAGACAGCAGTCCTCTCAAGTGATGCCGCTGAGACTCTGCCCCACCCAGAACAGCAACAAACAAGTACCTGGAAAGATCCCAAACACCTAACAAAACCTCAGCGAGCGAACTGACTCTTCAGTAGCAGTAGAGTCCTGCCCTGGAGAGCAGAACAAACAGTGGACTAAGAATGCAGCCTGCCAAATCAGCAACGGAGGATGTCTCGGCCATTACCCTTCAGTGACTGCAGCCACCCCTGACGGTGCAGCCGGGGGAAACGCCCGCCACCCAGCAAACCTGCACAGCAACCAGCCCCACAAGTCCTGAGGGAACGTAGCATGGGAAAGCACAGGTCACTGGCCCCAGAGAGCTGGGGTGGAGATCAGGGCAAGACTTCAACGAGCCCAGACTCCTGTATCTTCTCACACACAGAAAGCACCAAGTTCCTTAACTTGGGTTATCTGGTTTTCCTTAACAATAACCTTCTGACCTTTGAACTACCTGCCCTTTGTTGCAAAAACTCCTATATACCCTGGCTTTTTCTCTGGGCTATTTGAGATGCTGTCCCCCAAGCCTGAAGTCCTAAAAATGTCAGAGGCATAAAGCACAGCTCTCAACTTCTAGCTTGTGCATCTTTAGTCAACAAAAAGCCAACAAGCCTGGGGTTCCCTCAGCCTCTTAACGTCCTTCCTCTTAAGTGAGGCCCCGCTGAGAGTCTTCCCTGTCCAGGAGAGCAGCAAAGATCCAGAAAGATCCCTGAGCACCTCACCAAAACATCAGTGAGTCCACACTGCAGTCTTCAGGCCCTTCAGCGTCAGGCTTTCTCAGCTGTGTGTTAGAATCTGGAGCGGAAGGGTGGGTAAACCGGAAAGGAATGACAAGGAAAAGACAAAACCTACACAAAGCAAACACGTGGAAGGTCAACACCACCACCACCCCACGGGAATCAGTCTATTGGGCGGGGTGACGGCAGGCGGCTCCTGAGCAGGTGGTCGAAGGCGCCGAGGCCGCAGCGGGCGGGGTGGACAGGGCCGGACCGCAGTCCTGAGAAGAGGACCTGGCGGTCCTGAGGCGAGCGGGGCACCAGGGCGTGGGCGAGAGGCACTTAATGAAGGTTGTGGAAGCGGCGGGCTGGGGCTTCCCCGAACCTTCCGAGCAGACGCTGCGCCCCCCCCCCCCCCCCGGCCCCTCTGGGACGCTCTCGGAGGCGTCGCAGCTGGCACTCAGCGAGCCCTCCGCGGCCCCTCCACCTCGGACTGTGTCAGCCTTCCTTACGCCCGAGCTCTGCGTGCTTCCGGTGTGTCCACTTCCCCGCCCCCGGCCCCTACCTGGCCCTCGTGGAGACCCTCAGAAAGTGTCCACTTCCCCGCCCCCGGCCCTCGTGGAGGCCCTCAGAAAGTGTCCACTTCCCCGCCCCCGGCCCTCGTGGAGGCCCTCAGAAAGTGTCCACTTCCCCGCCCCCGGCCCTCGTGGAGGCCCTCAGAAAGTGTCCACTTCCCCGCCCCCGGCCCTCGTGGAGACCCTCAGTAAGTGTCCACTTCCCCGCCCCCGGCCCTCGTGGAGGCCCTCAGAAAGTGTCCACTTCCCCGCCCCCGGCCCTCGTGGAGACCCTCAGAAAGTGTCCACTTCCCCGCCCCCGGCCCTAGTGGAGGCCCTCAGAAAGTGTCCACTTCCCCGCCGCCGGCCCCTACCCGGCCCTCGTGAAGACCCTCAGAAAGTGTCCACTTCCCCGCCGCCGGCCCCTACCCGGCCCTCGTGGAGACCCTCAGAAAGTGTCCACTTCCCCGCCCCCGGCCCTCGTGGAGGCCCTCAGAAAGTGTCCACTTCCCCGCCCCCGGCCCTCGTGGAGTCCCTCAGAAAGTGTCCACGTCCCCGCCCCCGGCCCTCGTGGAGACCCTCAGAAAGTGTCCACTTCCCCGCCCCCGGCCCTCGTGGAGGCCCTCAGAAAGTGTCCACTTCCCCGCCCCCGGCCCCTACCCGGCCCTCGTGGAGACCCTCAGAAAGTGTCCACTTCCCCGCCCTCCTCCAGGAGCCCCCCGACGCCGAGGCCACGTCCCTGCATGGCACGGCCGCCGAGGCGCGCCCACCCTCGGCCCGCAGCGGAGAGCCGCAGTCTGGTCCTCCCGCAGCCGCGGGCCGGACCCGGCGGCTCCGTGGGCAGGTGACCGGCCGCGTCCCCGCCCGCCCTTCGCTTTCCCCGACCTGGGACCTGACCAGGGTCGCGGGCGAGACCTGCGCCACGTGGCGCAACGGTCACGTGCCGAGGGCAGGTCACGTGCAAGGAGGGCGCGGGGCGGAGCCTGAGCTCGCGCGCTCTCGCGAGATCCGCGGGGGTCACGTGACGGCGCGGGAGCGGTGCGGCCTCACGTGACGGGCGCCGCCGGCCGCGGGGTCTCTTTCTCACAGCGGGCGCAGCGCCTGGACCTGCTGCCCTCTCGCCGGCCCGGTCAGTCCCCGGCCCGACCGCCCGGCCCGGCCCGGCCCGGCCCGGCCCAACCGACCCCGCCCCGCCCGGCTCCCGCTCGCGCCTATGGCGGCTCTCGGCGGCGCCCGGCGACGGCCGCTGGTCCTGCTGCTGTTCGGTGAGAGGCCGGGCGGGGACCGAGGGCTCGGGGTCCGCCGGCTAAGGGGCCGTGCGGGTCCCGGGGATGGAGGCTCCGGGAGCGCCGTCCGCCCCGGACGGGCCGGCTGCCGGGGGCAGGGTCGGCCCGGGTGCCTGGATGGGACGGAGGGGCCCGGGGCGGCCCTCGGGCTTCGGAGCCCGCTTCTGGGGTCCGTTGGCGGAGACTTGGCGGCTTCTCAGCGCTGCGGTTCGTCTCCTCACATTGGGGGCTCCGGTGGTCGCGGAGGGCTGCGAGCGGCTGCACCCGAGACGAGGACGGCGCGGGCCTCGGTCCCCGCGGGGAACAGGGCGGGCGGCGACCCCGGCCTCGGGAGCCCGTCCTGCGGGCTTTACCCTTGGCCCTGCAGGCCGGCACGGAGCGCTGACATGTGTTCTGACGTCGCTTGCTCGCTGTGCGTTCTCATTAGGTTATAACGACCTCGTTACCCCGGGGAGTTTCAGGGAGCCCGCAGTGGACAAAGGGCCTGGCGTCACAGTGGCTGTGCTCATGTCTATCGAGGCATCGTCGGAAGAGCGGCGTGTGTGTGACTCCAGAGTCGTGCGTGGTTGCGGGTGTTTTCTCCGTTGAGGGATTTTGCTCTCATTTATTTGTCCTAATGAGAGAGAAACCGTGTTGACTGAACAGGAATCACTACCTAGTTTGATTTGACTTTAGGGCTTTTGACAACTCTCTCTCTGGCACTTTCTCTCCTGGTCCCCATGACACGGGAAGATGAAAGTGCTAGGATCTGAAAAGTGCTACTGGAGCGCGCTAGAGTTCAGCAGACATAGAGGCACTTTCCACCCCTACCTTCTGGGAATTCTAGACGTTTGCTCTGAAATCCTGTTGCTGGTGATAGAATGGATTTTGATCTCGCGTTCTTGTTTTGCCTGTTGTGTAAAATGCATTCTTTGAGCTGCAAGACCAGCCGCAAGGGGTGACCTTATTCCATCAGCAAACCTGGAGCCTAGATCTCCCTGGCAGGTGTCCTGAGTTAGGTGAGGAGTTCCTGGGACGAGTCTTGTCGTGTCAGGGTGGCTGGCTGTTCTTTATTAGAAAAGCTTGCCTGCGTTACAAGTTTATTACTGTGTTTTATGTTTTAAAAACTCACCTGATGAAGAGAAAAATCCATAACTTCTCTACATTGATAGCTTGGAGTATCGTGCATATAATTACTTTTTTGATGTCCATTTTGTCATGTCTTTTAAGTTTTATATTTGATTAAAAATCCGTTTTAAAAAAAGTTTTGTTAAGAGCTTGGATTTGGATCTGTTTAAAGTAATGTTTATTTTAATACACAATTTCACCAAAAAGCATTTTTCTAAAGATGTTTCAGAGTTCTAAATTACAAAATGAATCCTGCATTAATAACTAGAAATTTAAGTTTTGTTTGAAAATTTTGTAGAAAGCTAGGCAAGTGTGAACTGAAACTTCTTGATACATAGATCAAGTATTACCTAATGGGACTCTTGACCGTTGATGTCACCCAGATGACCTTCCCCTTTCAAAATGAAGAACTGTTGCTTACAAAATAGGGAGAAAAAAAAATTTTTTTAACCGATAATGTTACTCTCGCTTGTGGGAGTTTGTCAGTTACACAGGTTGGCGATCCAGTTCTTCATTAGGTTTGAAGTTTAAATGTTTTAGGTCCATAATTTTGAATTTATATTGTTAGATCCATGCTAGGCTGTGATAGTCCTTTCTTTGCTTGTCCGGAAGACTTGACTCCATGCGTGCATGACCTGCACATCTTCTGGAGAATCTGTTCAGCTGTGTTGTGATTATGTTTATGCCTGTGTCTTCCGTATCCTACAGCCTATCTCAGTCTCACACATTAAGTGCTCAGGACCTGTGTGAAGAGAACGTCCAGTTTGACAACAGTGCCCCCTAGCAGAACATGCATGTCAGCTGTTTGAAAATGTACACAGTAGTCTTAGAGGTTGTGATTCTGTGGTTGTGATTCTTTTTCTTCTTTTAAGTCTTCATACATGATTATGTATCACTGGTTATAAAAATACTGGGTTCAAAAGAATTGATCTTGGATTAGAAAGTGATTTCTTTTAAAAAGTTAATGAATCTATTGACTTGTTCCTCTAGATGGCAGTCTCTTTCACATCTCCAGTGAGTGTCATAATTTGAAACGTAATCATTGCTCGCTGAGTGTTGGAGAGAAAGTGTTCAGGTGTGGTGAGCTCGACAGGCATGGTCTGAGTCAGCAGGCCCAGTTCCAGATTGGCTCTTCTCCATCGTGGCAGTGTGACCTTGAGCATGGTGGTAAACTCTCTGCTTTGGACTCCCCATCTGTAAAAGGGAGTCCTCATAGTGTCTTCCTATTAAAATTGTCACAGTAATTCAGTTACCCGCAAAGCACAGTACAGGTGCTCGTTAAATAAAACACCTGACGGTTTGTGTCAGTTGCCACGGATTCAGTGATGAGCTTGATAGGTGAAGACTTGTGGCGCTGAACGCGTCGGTGGTGACAGCTCACTCTGAAGGCGGGCCCTGGCCATGTTCTCAGTGCTCCGCTTGCTTCAGCTAACTTGATGCTCTGACAGCTCTCATGTCCGCTCACTTATTTTCACTAAGGTGCCTAAACTGAGGGTTTGGTGATTCCTCCAAGCCCAGCTCATAGGGCCAGGAGTGGTGGAGGAGTCTGTTTAAGATTGTGCTTTCACCTTAGGTAGGCATGCTCCCACAGCTTGTTTTGGAGACTGGAATGTCTCCAGATGGAAGTTTTCTGAAGGAATAAGGTACTTCTCACGGGACCCTGGAGAGAGGATGACGGCGAGTCCTGAGTGAAGGGTTGCCCATGGTGCAGGTTCTGACCTTCAGGAGGGACACTCCTCAGGTTATGAAACACTCTGACTTGAGATAGTGGTGTTTTTATAGAGTTAAAAAGAAACTTCTGACCATTCGCATACATGCGTTCTCTTAAAATTTTATGTTATAATGCTGTTGTAGACATTTTTCTCTTGACCAAAATTGACTTGTGGTTTCTTGTTTTAATTGAAAAATTTCTGGGCCTCTCCAGATGTGGGCCTCTAGCGCTGCTGAAGTCTGTTTGAAGTTTGTTTTAGTAATATTTCTTTGTTCTTTGAAAGCTCAGGTCCTTAGCATGTTTATTACTAAATGAGGGAATTATGTGGTTGAGAAGTTATTTAATGTGAAGTGTTTTCTAGTAGAGGGCTTTGAGTCAGTAGGAAGTGTTTGGTGATTTAAGGAACTCTTACAGGAGAGCAGCTTGGTAGGAGCTGATGTGGGAGGCAGTGGCCTGCCCCACTGAGCCCGTGGCGCGCATGGTGGCACGTGGATCCCACAGTCAGGGCAGGGCAGGGACGCCCAGGCCTGGGGCGTCCGCGTGCACTGGGCGCTGGCCGGCGTCCAGTGTCCGCCTGTCTTCTGTGCCCGTCTGCCTCTGCTGCTGGGCCTGCGTTTGCCTGGCTGGCGCCTCAGCGGCTCTCGTGCGTTTACCCTGTCGCGCTCAGAGGCATCTTCAAAACCTCCGTGTGTCAGAACTGAATCATGGGGTTTTCCTTTTAAAAAAAACAGTATTCGTTCGTTGGAAATGAATTTAGTGTCATCTTACTTGAGTATTCTGAGGAGTAGCTTAAAAATTTGTGAATCAAAACAGACAAGAATATCCGTGATGCCCTCGATGGCTTCGTCCTTGTGTAGCAGCTTTCCTCTGTCGCTCCAACTTGATGTTTCTTCTACCTGAGGCTTACGGGTGGACTGTGGGGATTCTGTCTGTCCTCTCTGCTTTAGGCCTAAATAATAGTTGCTCTGAGGATTTTATTTGGTGCCAGTTGCAAGGGTGGAGTGAACTGGGTTCACTGGAGTCACTTATACATGAGCAACAGGGACCACACGTGGGAAGCTAGCTGCTGCTCTCGGCGTGCACCCCCTGGGTCGCCTTCACCCTTAGAGCCGTCGGAGGCAGGTGTGTCCCGTCCCGGTGAAGGGTGTGCAGGGACCTGTGCTGCAGAGACACAGAGGTGTGTTTCTTGGCACGTGGCCACACCTCTGCTGGCTGAAAGCTGTTTGGGTTTAGAAGGGTCAGAACATCTATTCCTGCCCATCTGTGCGAGAACCAGGTGCTGAAGTGCATGGCTGTAAGCTCAGCTCTGTGCCCCTAATCAGGGTGCACCTGTTGCTAAGTGCCTGCTCGGGCTCTGGCCCTGGCCCTGGCCCTGGCTCTGGCTCTGGCTCAGAGCCGCGGTCACGCCCAGGCTGGACAGCTCCCTTCCGCCCTTCCCTCGGGCACTTGGCTGCGGTGCAGAGGTGGCGTGGGGTCCTAAGGTCGCACAGCCAAGCCCAAGAGCCAATGGAGTTACTGTGTTTTGAGGCCCTTCTGGAAGAGGGTAAAGAACTCTGATCTTCGAGTCTATGGCTTTTCCTGCCCTGTCAGCAGGTAAATCAGGCAACTCTTGAGCTGCAGCGTGGGTCCACTGTTTGTGTAGAATGTCAGCGTTTGGTTCCAAGGTGCAGTCCGTTCTCCAGGACCCTGCCCCGCCTCCCTGAGGTCCTCTGAGGAACCAGCGTGAGGCCGTCTGGGCCCGAGGTGACCCCAGGTTGGCACACGGACGGGGCGGCTTTCGAGAGGACAGTGTTACGGTGGTGTGGGGGCCGGAGGCCCTGTGGGCCCAGCCCTCGGTACCTGCCTGTCCCGGTCTTTTTGGCAATTAAGCAGCTTTCCCAGTAACAGCCATGCTGCTGCAACTGTGAGCCACAGACATTTTCAAAAAGTCACATGGTGGTTTCTTTCTGGGAGTCAGCAGGCCTCGTGCACGGCGCATCGGCAGTTTTTGTGGTGAAGAATGGCAACGGGACCGCCTGCGTCATGGCCGACTTCTCTGCTACCTTCCTGACCAGCTACGACACCAGGAGTGGGCCCCAGGTAGGAGAGCCCGGGCCTCCGCACCCCGCTGTGTGCGCGTGTGCTGGGCCTGCTTGACCTCCTCACACGCGTGCGTGTTCCGGGTCGCGCACTGCGGTGTCCCGTGGTGCCTGGGTGGTCTGTGCTCACTGAGGCTGCAGTCACACAGACCGTTGTGGGCTCTGCTCTCGGTTCCACTCTGGGCCTTTTCCAGCTTTCCTCATGATTACATTTTACCCTCACAACGCAGTGCTTCATTACGCTAACGACACGGGTTTGCTCGCCCGTCACCTGTAGCTGAGCTCTCTTCTGCCTGGTGTGCAGCTCTGGGAATAGAGCTTTTGTGATCTGTTGGTTTTGCTTTAGATAAACTGTTACGCTGCAGGAATTACATGTGAACACGTGTTGGAGGTGCAGGGTGACTGCACTAGTTTGCTAGGACGTCCCTTGTGGTTTTGTTACGGCAGCACTGCACTTCCGCAGAGTGAGGACTGCTCGCTGCTGGCCGAGGTCCCTGACAAATGAGCAGCGCTTCTCTGCTTTTGGTGCCGTGCTTCCTTGCGCCCGACTCTGCTTCCCCGTGGACTGTGGCCCGCCAGGCTCCTCTGTCCATGGTGTTCTCCAGACAAGAGCCATTCCCTTCTCCCTCTCTGTTGGTTCTTCCTCCGTTAACTGCCTGTTTGTGAACTTTGCACTTACTTCTTCCATTTACATTTGCTCCTGTAAATATGTCCTTACATCAGATTGTGCTGCCAGTGCTTTGTTGAAGCACCGTTTTTCTTGCCCATCCCCATGTCCACCGCACGCCGTCTGCTGGCGCCTGGAGAGCAGGGGCAGCCCAGGACTCCCAGGAGGAGGACGAGCAGGTCCTGCGGAGCCCCCTGGACTTGCCAGCCGCCTGGACTCCTCTTGATGTGAATAACGTTTGTCGGACAGAAGGGAGCTCTGCAGGCTCTCCATGGAGATGCCTCTCATTGTAAAGATCTGTCCGGGCACCTTTTAGTTTCTACTTCACTGTTTTGGGGTTGGAATTTTTAAGTATTGTTTCATTATATGTTAATCGTATTACACAAGTGGGATCATTTGTTTGCAGTAATGTGACTTCCCACTTCACAACATCTCCTTGTCACAGTTGTGGTCTGTCTACAGGACAGGGCTAAGACACCTTCTCGCTGGCCACTCGCTGAGTTCAGGTCATGGAGATGGGCTTCGGTGGTTCTGTAGTTGTTTGTTTTGCTTATAATAGTTCACGCAAACAGTTCTGCAGTAAACTTCATCTTCTCTTTGTTTAGAGAGACATGTTCTTTAAATAAGCTCTGTAGCAGTCACAAAGGTCTGAGAGTACCAGCTCATCCGGACCCAGCATGAATTATTTCAGTTTATGTGATAGATTTATTTTCGTTCTTATGTGAAGTAAAATAACATCAGTGAAGACAATGTTAGTAATTAGGTCATCCTTATCTTACACTTGAATTACTTTTTGGTCTGTTACTTGACATAAAATACTTCCATGTCTTTTGTTTTTATGACAAATGTATGCATTGATAGTGATGTCTGAGGTGGAGAGGGTCTGGGTTCCGAGCTGTGGTTGTTTCTGAACCCTGTAGTAACCCATTGTCGTGTTGGTTCCAGAACGTGTCCTTCAATCTGCCACCTGGTGCAGAAGTGTCAAACAGCAGCTCCTGTGGCAAAGAGAATGCTTCTGACCCCAGTCTCATGATCACTTTTGGAAGAGGCCACATGCTGACCCTCACTTTCACCAGAAATGCAACACGTTACAAGGTCCAGCTGATGCACTTTGCTTATAACTTGTCAGACACAGACATTTTCCCCAATTCGAGCTCCACAGGTAAGAACCGGTGTGGACCAGTGATGAGGTGAAGAGACCTGGGTTGGGGAGTATCTAAACTGCTTTTAAGCAAGCACTTCAAAGTGTTAAAAACAGATTTTTTAAAATATAGGAGTCAAGACTGTGGAGTCGGTGACCGACATCAAGGCCGACATCAATAAAACGTACCGGTGTGTGAGTGACACCCGGGTCCACATGGGCAGCGTGACAGTCACGCTCCGAAACACCGCCATCCAGGCCTACCTGTCCGGCAGCAACTTCAGCAGGGAGGGTGAGGACCCCGCCGGGGCCCCGGCCCCCTCTGTGGGGAAGGTGCCCTGCTCCCTGAGGTTGGGTTCAGATGGGGTGCGGGGCAAAGCAGGCAGACCCTCTGCCCTCGTCATGGAGTGGATGGGGTCGGGGGGCAGTCTCTACACAGAGGCCTCGCCCACCACAGTCCCACTCAGGCAGGCGGGCCCGGGGTGCCACTCGGGAAGACCACATCCCCCTCCTGTGAGATGAGGGTGCTGACCTCTCAGGGGGCGTGGGGGGGCCCAGGAGTCTGCAGAGAGTGCCTGGGCACCGCACAGCCTGCTGTCTTCTGCGTCCAACTCCCCATATCCTGTTGGTCAGCTCACAGGTCACTGTGGGGGGAGGTGGCATCCCCCCACCCTACTCCTTGTGCCAGCCTTGCCTGGTGGCTCAGAGTGGCCGGGTGCTGGGCTGCATGGCAACCCTGTGGCCGGCAGTAGGCCTGGGCCCTCCTGCTCCCAGTGGGGCTGCGAGGCTTCTAGGCTCTGCACGGCCAACAGATGAAGGTTGGTGTTTGTGATCAGAAATTTAATGTTAAAAAAAATCCAAAGACTGTTTCACAACAGGTGAAGGTAAGGCTTTCCGTGCCTGTGACTGAGCTCTGTGGGGAGCAGCCACGGGCCCTTGCCCCCCACTCTCATGCTGCTCCAGTGCCCGCATGGTGGAGCCAGACACCCACGGCCACCATCCGCAGCAGCTACCGCCCGGCCCTCCTCAGAGGAGGCTTGCCAACCACTGACCCCATAGGCACGTCAGTGGCGGGGCAGGGGCTGAAGGAAGCCCCACGTGACCGGGAGATGCGTGGCCTGCAGCCCCATCACAGGGCTGAGGGGCAGGTCCTGAGGCCGCCACGCGGCCCTGGTCAGGCCAGCCCTAGAGGGTCCCGGCTGCTCCTGGGGCAGAGAGCACGTGAGGCTGTGGGTGTGAGCTGGGGTCTAGGCGCTCGGGGGTGCCCGTGGCAGCAGGTCACGTGCTCTCAGGAGCCCGGGTTTGCAGTCAGCAGCTGAGCGTGGGTCTCAGCAGAGGGAAGCAGTGCGGACCCAGGAGGTCAGGCCAGGCGGTTGGCATCTGGGCACACCTCACCTGACGGCCGCCTTCTGCTTCTGAGGCCTCTGAATGCAGACACAGAGACTCATGTTGCTGTTAAGGTAAACAATCGCTTTGTTTTTAGAGTACTGGTCTCAGAGCAGTTTTAGGTTCACGGCAGAACCGCAGAGGGTACAGATTCCGCACGTAGCCTGGTCCCCATGCAGGGCCGCCCTCTCGTCAGTGGCCACATGGTGGTCTCTCTCCAAGGAGGGACGGCACAGGCGTGAGGCCCCCTGCATGGGGTTCTCTCCCTGCTGGGGTCACCGCCCACCCATGGCCCCCTTGTCTGCTAGGTGTGGCCTCCTGCCCGCCCTGAACGGGCTTGCGGCAGTTGTGGCCTGGGCATGGGTCTTGGCTCCAAGCCTGACCTGCGGGGCCGCCCCTGCTGGCCCCCGGGGGACACGGGCTGCTGCCGGCCTGTGGCACATGTCCAGTGTCTGCCCCGCCTGGCCTGGGCGCTCCTGACCCTCTGCTGTTGCCTCGGGGCCGTGTCCAGCCTGGCGTGCGGGCGCTCAGTGTGTGTGTGAGCCGGCACTGTTCCACATGGCCTCGGGGACACCGTCCCAACGGCACAGGCCACTGTTGAGGTTTTGTTCCTGACTTCACGGGAGGTTTGTTCTGCGAGAGGATGTCCTTGTGGGCAAGGGGCCGCCCGAGGCCCTAGGGTTCCAGGAGCAGGAGGAGCTGGGAGTGCAGGCAGGAGTCGGGGGCCAGGGGCAGCCCACTCCCGCTTAGCACTTCTGGAGCCCTGGCTCCCTGGAGGCTGAGCACACTCACCCCACTGTCCCCGCAGAGACGCGCTGTGAACAGGACCTGCCCACCCCGGCCACCCCGACCGCACCCCCCCAGCCCTCGCCCACCCCAGCTCCCGCGAGCCCCACGGTGTTCAGGTACAGCGTGAATGGCACCAACGGAACCTGTTTGCTGGTCAGCATGGGGCTGCAGCTGAACGTCACCTACAGAACAGTCGACAACAAGGTGGGCTGGCCCGACCCCTGCTCCCTGCACTGGGTCCTGGGATAGGTCGTGGGCGGTGTGTCCTGGGGTGCTCGGCTGGACCCCCATCCACTCGGGCCGCTGTCCTGAGGCCATGGAGCCGGAAGCTGCCGTCCCCTCGGGGCAGGTGTGTCAGCCCTGAGAGAGGGCAGGCTCTCCTGAGTGTCCACCAGGTGCTCAGGGCTCTCTGCTCGTCCTCGGAGATAACAGTCTCCCCGAGGCCAAGGGCCTGGGGTGGCTTTGAGAGACAGAGGCCTGCCCCTCCTGCAGCGATGAGAGCCGGGGAAGGCTGCCGGAAGTACCAGAAACTGTCTGCATCCAGCAGTCTTCCCTGAGTGGACTTGCGTCTCTCCTTCTGGTTTTGCTCCTGTGGACGGGCCATGAAGCCACTGCCTCCTTGCCGCTTCCGCCTGCTCACGCCTGGAGCTGGTGGGCGGGGAGCTGAGCCCTTGCTCTCCTCACAGACGGTGACCAGAGAGTTCAACGTCAACCCCGACAACACCACCTTCGGGGGCAACTGCTCCGCCACGCTGGCAACCCTGGAGCTCTACGACAGGAACCTCCTGTTCCTGGTGCTTCAGTTCTCATTGGTGAGGCCCCCCAGCCCTGCCTGGTCTGTGGGACCCCTGGCCCCCTAGCCTGAGTCCATCAGCAGAACCCTCGCAGTACTGGTGGTGTTGCAGGAACTGGGGTGGCCTGAGGCCTCGGGTGCTGTCCCCACCCCATCTTCGAGTGGCATCCCCGCGCCCCGACTCTGCACCCCTGCCCGGGGCGAGTCCAGTCAGCAGGAGACCAGGGACGCACAGACACGGCCCTGGTGGACGTGCGTGCCTCACTCTGTAGCGGATCGCTGTGCTTCTCCTGATAAATGCTTTCCTGGAAAGTGCAGTGTTGGCTTTTGGGGAGCATGGCTCCTTTAGCCCCTATCCTAGCAGACTCCGGCTCTGGGCAGGGACTGTAAGGAGCCACCTGGAGTTCCATTACTGAGACGACAGGCTGCCTTCTCGCTCCCGAGCGCCGTGCAGTTTCCTCCTGAGGCTGGGGGCACCGGCTGTCACTGTCACCAGCAGGTGACCCTCCGGTCTGATGGTGACCATGTGTCGTCTTCTCTAGAACGAGAGCTCCAGCCGGGTTTTCCTGCAAGGAGTCCAGCTGAACCTTACTCTGCCCGACGCCAGAGGTGAGACCTCCACCCCCACCCCACCCTGCATGCCCTGCAGGTGGCTGGCACGCTCACCCCTCTGCCTTTGCAGGCCACAGCTTCACGGCCTCCAACAGCTCGCTGAGCGCGCTACAGGCCACTGCGGGGAGCTCGTACAAGTGCGACGCCGAGCAGCGCCTGCGGGTCACCAGCACCTTCTCCCTCAACATGTTCAGAGTGTGGGTGCAGGCCTTCCGTGTGGACGGGGGCAAGTTTGGGCCTGGTGAGTAGGCAAGGTGGTCAGGAGCAGGGCCCCAGCATCCTCTGCCTGTGTCCCTGACTCCGCAGGGCCAGCCCGGCCATGGGTGCTCCCACCACCCTCCAAGCAGGGCTGGGGAGGCCTCCCTGCGAGAGCTGTTGGGGCGAGCCCGCTGTCTGTCTGTCCGTCCCGCAGTGGAGGAGTGCCAGCTGGATGAGAACAGCATGCTGATCCCCATCGCTGTGGGTGGCGCCCTGGCCGGGCTGGTCCTCATTGTGCTCATCGCCTACCTGATCGGCCGCAAGAGGAGCCACGCCGGCTACCAGACCATCTAGTCGCGGGCACAGCCCCGGCCGCTTCCCTGGGCTTAGGTCACTGTCGGGGGCACTTTCTTGCAAACTGGTTTTCAAATCTGCTTTATCCAACGTGAAGTTCATCTGGCAACACTTACTATGCACAGGAGAGTAACTATGGAAATGACGGTGTTAATGTTGCTAACTGGGTTAACTATTTTGCTAACTGGTTAAACGTTAATATTTACCAAAGTAGGACTCTTAAGGGGGTGGGGGGGTAAGAGCTTTTCTAAATGGGCACAGGCTCCACTTTGGTTTGGCTTCCTGAGACCATGGTGTCGGGGCTTTTCACTCAGATGTAAGCCTCACAGAAGGAGGGTCTGGTCCACGGCTTTGTTGAAGGCGGTGGCCGGGCAGTGAGCGTGGAGGGCGAGACACAGACCCAGCTCCTCAGTTCAACCTCGGCGCCTGGCCCGGCCCGGCCCCCAAGCCTCAGGGCACCCGGCGCTGGGTCCTGGGGCCCATGCACTGCCTCTTGAGAGCTGGCACTTTTTAAAATAGAAAAATGGGTGTTATTTTTATTTTACTTTTTTGTAAAGTGATTTTCCATTTTCTGTTGGAGGTTTGGGGTGATCCTCTTTCCGCACCGTGTACAGTAGTCCTTCCGCTCTGCTCATCGCTTGCAGCTCAGTGGGCTGTGTGCCAAGGATCCCCTCTGGGGCGCGTTGCCGTAACGATGCTAATAAAACATCTGTTTGTCTGTCTGGGCCTCCCGCATGCTTTTGTTAGCTCCCGCGAGCGGTGGCAGTACGTGAGCTGGGTCAGCAGGTCAGCTTGGGAGGCTGCCCCAAGGCCAGCAACTCGAGAAAGGCGGTCTTTGGTTAGGACCCAGCAGGGGGATCCGCTTTCTGGGGACAGATCTCTGTGGAAGACGGTTCCTTACCCAGTCCTACAAATGGGTGGATAAGGAGGGGTGCTCAGGCCCGAGTAGGCAGAGGCTGGCCCCTGGCCACCCCCCAGCAGCCCAGATGCAGGCCACATGAGCTCCCAACATGGCCGTCTCCCCGGGGGCGGGCAGCACCGGCTGAGCCCAGCAGCTCCTATCTGTAGGGCAGTGGGGTTTGGAGCCCCTACCGGGGCATGTGCCCCTCGAGGTGCAGCTGGTCGGCTCCCGAGGCAGCGAACCTGTCAGCTGGTCCCCTCCCGGGACACGCTGTCCCCCACCCCTGCCTGTGCCCACTGTCCCCACGTCCTGTGCAGGGCACAGCCTGCTTGGGCGAGGGGTTTCCCACGAGCGGCGCCATATCCAGACGGAGCAAGACGGCAGCTGCAGGGTGGAGGGCCGGGCCTCCGGCCGGGAGAGGAGGGGTCTTGGGGCACCTCCTCCCCCGAGTTCTGGGGTGACAGCTCCTCAATTACACCTGGTTTACATGCCGTCTGTGCAGCCACTCTTAGACTGCAGGCTCAAGAGCTGACGTGACGAACAGACACGCACCTCACGTTACACAGGTCAGCATCTCAGGTGAAAATGTGTATTTAGAAACAACAGACAGCTCCCAGTGAAGAGCATGTACAGAAGGACCGCTCAGTCGCCAGTGACTGCTCCAGCCGGAGGTGGCAGCTCGAGGCATCAGCCCTGCACCAGCAGCCGCGCCCTGCAGCGCTCCCGCAGCCGTGCGATGCTGGCCCTGGACAGGCTGCCAGGCTCCGAAAATATTCTCTGGAACAGAAATGGGTTCGTTTAGACCTTCCCAGCTCCTGGTGGTGGCTGGGCTGAGGCCAGCGAGTGGAGGACGGTCAGTTTCCTTCACACGTGACAAAGCAGAAGGCGGTTAGTGACACAGCTCCAGCATCAGCACAGACGCCTCCAAAGCAGTCGCACCGCCCCAGGGGACCAGCGGGGGCGCTGGGGCAGCGGCTGCTGGACCTTCCCTGGGAGGGCAGGGCAAGTGGAGCCCTTCCCCCAGAGGATGAGGGCGTGGGGAGCCCTTCTCCTTGGAGGGCTGGGCATGGGGAGCCCAGGAGGGGCAGGCCGCGGGGAGCAGAGGAGGCTTGCTGCAGGATTGAGCAAGAACAGGCCGCCGGTGTCCCCCCAAACGCCCGCAGGGATTTCAGCAAAGCGCTCTGAGGACCAGGGGTGGGGAGGGGGCGGATATGGTCCCAGGGTGTGTGTGCAGCTGGGGCCCAGCTCTGAACGTCGGTCCTCAGGCCAGGCCACGTCCTGGCTGCAGCTCAGGAAAGTGCCTGAGATGGGATGTCTGGCCACAGGGGCGACGGCACACGGGCTCCTGCCCCCTTCACTCGGGCCACTTTTAAAATGCTGATTCCAGTCCGTGAAGTAAACGTCCGATTCTGAAGTCAGAGGTTCTGAGCCACTGGAATTAAAACTGAGTGACATCCAGTTTCCACTCTTAACTGGCTTTATGTGTGTGCACCAAAGCCACACCATTTATCCCTGAGCCACTCGAGGTGTGTGGCTGAGGAGTGTCAGCTCTGCGCCTGTGGGGTCACCTTCCAGCTCCTCCTCATCTCCCAGCCTATTGCGTCCCCAGCCCCCACTTTCATCTCTATAAACCTGACTCCTCTAGGGGCCTTGCGTTAGAGGAATCAGTTTTTGTCCTTCTGTGACAATCACTGAACATGATGTCTCCAGGTTCATCCAGGGTGGAGCAGGTGTCGGATCTCCCTCCCTCTTAAGGCCGAGTGAAAGCCCGCCGTGTGTCTGGACCACACTGGTTCCCCATCCACTCGTGTGGCCTTGCAGGTCACGTCCATGCTGCAGCTGCTGTGACGCTGAAGTGAACGTGGGTGGGCAGCGTCTCCTGGAGGTCCTGCTTCCATTTCCTTTCGAGAAATACAGCAGTGGAACGGCTGGATCAGACAGTAGCTCTCTTCAGCTTCTGAGAAGCCTCCATACTGTTGTCCAGGGTGGATGCACCATTTTACACTCTTACCAACGGTGCACAAGGCTCCCTGTTTGCATGCTCAGCAACACTTGCTATTTGTGGTCTTTTGGATGACAGCCATTCTGACAGGTGTGGGGTGATACGTTGTTTTGATGTGCGTTTCCCTGATGAGTGAACTGAAGCATCCTTTCATGTGCCTGCTGGCGACCTGTGTGTCTTTGGACATCTACCTACTCAGGTCCTCTGCCTGTTTTTGAACGGGATGCCTCAGCTCCGTGTCCAGCTGAGGTCTCAGTGTGTCTGGACGCAGCCTGCACACACATCCTCCTGTTTGGGGGGGTCACCTTTTCATCTGCCACTGCTGCTCTTCGCTGCACAGAAGCTTTCAAGCCCCACGTGGTCCTAGTTTGCTATTTTTGCTTTTCTTGCCTGTGCTGAGTTGAGTTCTGACCCTGTTGTAACTGCTGACTCTCTTAGCAGCTCTGAAACCTACTTGGGGCCTAGGAGAGACTAGACTTGAGAAGCGGAAGCAGGAAGGGACTCAGACTTGTTTCCAGTAAGAGAGAAACTGCCTCATGACAAGGAGAAGGGAAGGAGCCTCGGGGGCGAGCCCCGGGTGTCTCAGTGGCCGGAGAACAGGCTCTTCTGGGGGTTCAGCTGGTCTCTTCACATTACAGTGCTCCTAGCTTCCACGTGGGATCTAGGAGATTCTAGATGTTCTGGGGCAGGACTTGAGAGAGTTCTGATGCATAAACTGCAGTGTTGCAGAAATACAAGTTTATAGAGACCCCCAAGGAAATAAGACCAGGGTCGCTTCCCACCAGCACGTCAGGTGAGCGGCCACACCTGCCGTGTGCAAAGACACGTTTCTTTACACAGCACTTTTTCTGCCATCTGGGGAGATGCTCCCCCCGCCTCACCCTCTGCGATCTCCTCGAGTCCACTCAGCTCACACGGCCCAGAGCACGTCCAGGCCAGAACACCAGCCACCCCACCACGGACACGCAGCCGTCAGGGACAGGCAGGCGGGCCACCCGCCCTCAGTGGGCACCTGCTGCACTTGGAAGCCCCCGCTCCTCCCTGGGAGCCCCCCACCCCTCCTCGGAAACATCACGCTGAGCCCGAGAGCCAGACGCCAAAGCCACACGGCCTGAGTGTCCACACCGCAGGCCAGCAGAGGCTGGGTCAGTGGCCCCCTGGCCCCCGGGGGTCACCCGTCCCCGATTCCTGCCCGCCCCCGCCTCCCTGAGGGCCCGTGGGACGGGGCACCCAGGTCAGCAACTCAGGTGATCTGAGCTGTCTACACAGCCTGCACCAGGCCTGGAACACAGCGGGGGGGACAGACAGGTGTAACCCCACCAGGGCGGGAGAGCAGGCAACAGGGTAGGGCTGAGGAGGCTGGGCCCGGCGTGGACGGGGCCATCACGGAGGCCCCAGGGTGGGGTCACCTCCCAGGCTCGGAAGAAGCCAAGGAGCAGCCCGACAGGCTCCGGCGGAGTGGGGGGGGGGGGTCCCAGGTGGCACCGCCCCCCGGCCGACAGTGCGGGGGGTGCGGGGTGAGCACGCTGGTGTCCTGGAGCCCCTCCCTGGGTACCCGGGGGACCACGGGCGTGGCCGACACCCACCTGCATGAAGCTGTGGCACTCGGTCACGAAACGCCCCTGGGTGATTTCCTTGAACTTCTCACAGAGGTCGGGGACGCTGGTGGCCTCCAGGATGGAAGCCTGGTGATGCTTGAGGAGGGTCAGGGCCACTCGGAAGAGGATCTTGGACCCCTCACTGAACAGGCAGTCCCAGACACGCAGCACCGTCTGCGGAGGGAGCGGCGGGTCAGCGCATGGCCCTGCCACCGGCCCCGGGCCCAGCCGGGCGCCCTCACCTCCACGGGCAGGACATCCACGAACAGGCAGATGAACCAGCGGGACGCGACCAGGGTCCAGAGCACGCCATGGCCGTCCATCAGCGCCGCCACCGCCGGCAGCTTCAGCCTCACCAACTCCCCGAGCACCTCCTGGTCCGTCTTCAGGCCCAGCATCGAGGGGCTGTAGTAGTCTGCTGTGGGGCAAGGGGCCAGGGACGCGGGTCTCACAGTCGGGCAGCCGCAACCTGTGTGCCCCCAGAGCCAGGTGGTGGGGGGGGCCCCCCGGGGACCCTTCACAGAGGACAACCCACCCAGAGCGGGAGCCGGGCCGGTGAGTGGACAGTGAGGTCGCTGCTGGCACCCATCACGCCCGCCGCTCATCTGTCTTTTGAATGGATGCTCTCTTGCCAAGGAACTTTCTAGCTTGTTAATGTGGTGTATCATCGTAATGGTGTATTTAACCTAATGCTTAAACTTTGCCATAAAAGTTCAATAAGCAATCAGTGTAATAAAGTTTGGCCATTCACCGCGGCAAAGGAACAGACATTCTTGTTAAGTATTTTCGTTAAAATGGAATCATCAGGAACACTGACATGACGGTCACATCACCGGTTTTCAGGGTGAGCATGCGCTCAGCTGAGCCCAAGGCTGGAGAAGCCGTTGGGTCAACAACACCTGGGGCCTGGGGCGCCCCTCCCCACCACGCCCCCTGGTCCCACCCCCCACCCCGCCAGGCTGCGAGTCAGACCTGCCGCCCCCTCTGCCCCCGCCCCCCCACCCCGCCGGGATGCGAGTCTGGCCCGCTGCTCCTTCTGCCCCTGCCCAGCAGTGCCCAGTCTGGCCCCAGGGACGGGGGGACGGCCCTGAGCAGCTCGCGGAGCAGACAAGCGGATTTGCGCAACGCAAGCTCAGCACCGTCTCACTTTGGCTACAGAGGCTTATGGCAGCTCCCAGAAGAGTCAAGGTCACCCCCCGAAGCCGCCACAGGCCTGAGCCGGTTGCCGAAGGGTCACTGAAAGCCCCCTGTGGGTCGGCTGAGAACACCTACAAACCCCGACAGCCAGCCCCACCCGTGGGGTCCCGTCTGCGCAGAGGCTAAGAAACTTCTCATGGGTCCCTGGTCCAGCCTCCCCTCCGGGGCCCGAGTTAGGCCTCTCCCGGGGCGCCCCCTTTGTACACAGCCCAGAGGTGTCAGCATGGGGGGTGGGGGGGATGAGCAAGGCTGCGAGGCTGGGGGGAGCCCCGCCGCCCGCCCTGGGCCTCGCTGTCCAGCTGCGGCGGGGAAGCCACCCGCTTCCCGTGTCGCAGGGCGAGCAGGTGGGACCAGCTCTTCGGGACCCGGATGCATTCGTTCACTAAGGGATGGACCCCTCCCTCATGTGACACCCCAGACCCCACCTCGGCCCTGACAAGGTGGGAGGCGCACGGGGCTTTTCAGCAGGCTCAGGAGTCGGGGGCAGATGGGTCCCTGGAGGAAGAGACTCGGGCATGACTTTTCTGATGTAAAACAAGCTATTTTAGGTCTGGGTCGTCCTGTGATCTAGGTCTTTGCAGAATAAAAGGTCAGTCGTTAGAGATTTTGTGGCGGTTCAGTCGCGCATCCTGTCTGACTCTGTGATCCTGTGGACTGCAGCCGCCAGGCTCCTCTGTCCATGAGATTCTCCCGGCAAGAACACTGGAGTGAGCTGCCATTTCCCTCTCCAGGGGATCCTCTCGATCCAGGGATGAAACCCGTGTCTCCTGGGCCTCCTGCACTGACAGGCGAATTCTTTACCACTGAGCCACCTGGCAAACCCAGTTATAGATTTTAAGGGACAAAAGGTGCACACACACAGCTGCGACCAGGCCAGGGTGACAGCTGCCTCACAACAGAGACAATGCATCAGTGCAGACTCCCAGCTCTGTTCCCAAGGTAAAGATGAGCCGGAAGCACTGTCCCGAGCTGTTCCAGAACTCCGACGCCCTGGAGCGCTTGCCCGGCAGGCCGCAGGGACGCTAAGGGATGGCAGCGCTGACCTCTGTGGCCCGCGGGCTTGGGGCCTGGGGCCAGGTCCGTGCCGATCCTCCCGCCTCCAGCCCCAGCAGGATGACGCTCAAACGCTTAGGTTAACATGACTGTTGGCTGCTGGGGACTCACAGCTCCGGGAGAGACCCCCACATTCCCTGTGAGGACCCATCCTCCTGCCTCCAGCCTGGCTGTGTCTCTCTTGGCTCCTCACCCACCACCAGGTGAGCCCAGTTTCAGCAACCAGAGTGTCTGCATGCCGGCGGCTGGTCTTCTGCTGACTTGGGATGAGGGGGCAAACGTGAAGTCCCGCAGGGAGCTGTCTGAGCGGCTAACAAGCGACACATCAAACACCAGCACAGATGCTGCTCCAGGGCTGGCAGAGCCTGGCAGGCCCAGCAAGGGGACCGGGGACGCTGCGTCGCCACCTCGTTAGGGTGGCACTCTCCCTGCCTCTGCTCCTCCTCGACCTGACTGCTCTGAACTCGGGGTGTCGTGGGCACTGGGGGGAGGCCTCCAGTGGCCGCACCCACGCCGCTGATGTCCAGCATCGTTCGGCGCTGAGACCTGGCCTCCCTGCTCCCGGGAGACCACGGTTGCCTCACCCCAACTTGGGGACCACGCAGGTCTCCTATTTTCTAAACTGCCCGTCAGGCATATTCTTCACCTTCTTTTCTGTCGACCTCTATCCACCTAGACTTTTAGGAATTCTTTACAAGCTAATTGTATGGATCTCTTTTTACTGTGTGGAGGATGTCTTGTGTCAAAATCAGTTTTTAATTTTAACATCATTAAAATGACCAATTGTGTCTTTTATGCTTTCTGAACTTTGTTCAAGGACGTCTTTCCTGCTCTGGAATCATGACACTGTTCTTTGTCTCATTTCGAGTCTCAAAGCTTTGCTTCTTCACATTTAGAATCTGCCTGGAATTGAAGCAAGTGTCTAGTTTCGTTTTCTTCTCTATAGGCAAAACCGTCATGGTATGACGTTTCAAACAGTCTTCTACCTGCTCCTTGATACATCTCACGCACCAAATACAGCAGATGGACAGACCCGTTTACCCGTCGCTGACCTAACAACTGTTACAGCAGCTGATACAACTCCAGCACTCTCCTCTCCAGGCTCCCCTGGTGGCCCAGAGGTAAAGACTCTGCCTGCAATGCAGGAGGCCCTGGTTTGATCCCTGGGCTGGGAAGATCCTCTGGAGAGGGGCATGGCAACCCACGCCAGTGCTCTTGCCCGGAGTACAGAGGAGCCCGGTGGGCTGCAGTCCATGGGGTCGCAGTCGGACAGGGCTGAGGGGCTAAACGCCACCAGGACAACACTCTTCTTTCCAGCCTTCCTGGCTCAGGCCGGCCAGTGATCCTTCCATGATTAAGCCATCCTTCCATCCTTGACTAAGCCATTATCCGTCCTTAATATGTGGATTAATCCATCCACATATTAAGCCATATATTTAAGAAAACACTACCCTATAACCATCACTCAACTCCGGGTGCTGACATGAGTATTATTTTAATGAGATCTATGTTCGTATCCCTCCTGAGATCAGCCTGTACGACAGGAAGGCTACACCAGCTTCACAACGCGGGTTGACAGTTCATCTTTCTCTGTTTTCTGCAAGATTTTTTAGAAAGTGGGAATCGTCGGTTCGTTCGTGTTTTCCTGAGATGCTTCTATCTGTGCATTTGGCCTTTCAGATGTCCTCTCTCCGGCTGTCAGCCTGTATTCTCAAACCATCCGTTTGTCTCTTCACTGTACTTGAGCTCTCGAGTGGCTCTTGAGAGTCCCTGCGGCGGTTCCAATTCCAGCGCCTTTTCCACTTCTAGATTCCTCATCCCCTTCTTTATTGGTCTTGTAAGATGTCTGTCTATTACAACAGTTTTCCCAAAGAACCAGCTGCTGTCTCAGTTCACCTTTCTATCCTGTCATTCTCTGTCATGAACTTCCACTGTTCCGCGTGCGCTTGTGCACCTGTGTGCACACAAATGTGGAGCAAATGCTGCAGACGCGGACCCCACCCTGCTGAGCACGGGCGGCGAGCAGGCCCAGCACGAGCGGGACGGGGGACACCAAGGACAGCGGCCAGCGCTGCAGTCTCGGAATTCCAGAGATGCGGGTTACCTGTGCAGCTTTGGTGTAATTAAGACAGGAGCAGCTAAACGCAGGATGCGCACGTGCTGAAATGACCTAGCTGGTGCACCCAGAGGCCCGAGGACTCGCAGCCCTGCCCACCCCAGCAGGCACGATGACCCCTCCCCCCAGCCCTGACCGCTCACCTGGAGGTTTCCTTTTGTTTTTGAAGCAAGACCCGTTTTGCTGTATTTTAATGGGACTGCATCTAAGGACTACTGGAAACGACATGTTCTAACTTTAAGTCTCTGTAATGAACCCCTGCGTGGGGGGCACCTAGAGCCCTGCTTCCTGCTTCTCGGGGTCGGCCCCCCGCCCCCCAGCACCATGTCTTCACCTGCTTCTCAGCTGCTGTCGCTGCCAGGCTTTTAGGCTTTGCTCCCTGAAGTTCCTCAAATGCCCAAACAACACCTGGAAATGGTCACGGTGGGAACCTCCATCATGATTCGGTCTCTGAGATAACTGAGCAAGCGGCTCAGCAGCGCCCAGGCTGAGACACAGTGCTGCCCGCGGGGTGGGGGTGGCGGGGGAGAGGCCGCCGCTCCGCTAGGCCCCCTGTCATGAGCGTCTCGCTTCAACTCAGTTGCAGAAGGACGGTCAACCTCTCAAATACGCCTTCTGTCTCGTCATGCCCTGACTTGTCAGCAGCATCGTTACAGCAACACCAGAAAGCGGGACTCCACGTACCTGGGAGTATTCTGCCCACCAGGGCGTCCAACAGCCAGAAGGCTTCTTCCTCACTCTTAGTCACCAGGATCAGATACCCAGCGATGAAGTTCATCCCCTGAAATCAGACAAATGTCACCAGGATCAGACACCCCAGGATGAAGCTCGTCCCCTGAAATCAGACAAACAGAGGAGGCCTGCGCTGACACTGGCTCCACCCCCAGACCCTGTAACCGTGTGGCTGCTGCCCGCTAACTTCCCATCTTCCTCGTCCTTCCCTAGAACGCATGTGATTCTGGAATGACCGTCCGGGGTAGCGTCGGCCTCGCGGGCTCTGCCATCGACAGACACGTGCGGTCAGGCCTGATTCTTGGACTCTGCAGGGCACGTCCTCGTGAAACCCTCACTAGAAGAAACCACACGGGCCGCTCGGGCGCCACCTCCCACGGCTCTGAATGCCCAGTCATCCTCTCGGGAGGCCTGGCCCCTGGCTTGGAGCCTGGAAAGTGGGTACCCCACCCCCCAGCCCCGCCCCCCTGCCCACACCCCCCAGGACACCGTGGCCTCCAGAGCACACAGCAGGAGGGCCGGCAGCCCGAGGATTGGCCCCCGGGCTCACGGTCTGGGCTGTGCACACGCGTCCCCGCAATGCTGCAGACAGGACACCTCCAGGGGCGCAAGAGCTGATCCCCACCGCCTGCACACCGCCAGCCGCCCGGCTTCCCAAGGAGGCCCTGCATTCTGGGCCAGCCCGCCACACCACTCACCCACACGTGCACACACACACGCACACGCACACACACACACCATCGGCTCTGAGGCGACAGGTTGCTGGTCACATCCGGTGACACACCTGTGCTCACATCCGCGGCCGCCCCCGCCCACTCCCGCCCCGGCTGGGCGAGGCCCCAGGGTCTGTGGGGGCCCAGGGCTCACCTGGCAGTAGCCCACGCCGTGGTTGTGGCACCCGTAGGCCAGCAGCACATTGTACAGGGGCCCCTGCAGGCAAGGCTCCGCGTCCTTCCGGAAGCGCACGTTGTCGGGGAAGGTCCTGCTCATGTCTGCGGAGACCCGCAGAGCGCTCGGGGCGCCAGCACAGGCCGCCTCCGGGCCCCCAGCGCCCCGAAGCCCTTACTCTCCCATCAGCACCAACATCAGCTCCCCTCCGCCAGGCTGCCGGGTCCCCAGCGTCTCCTCCCGTCCCCATGCCCCTCTCTGAGCTGGGGACGAGGTGTGGGTGAAGCGTGAGCAGTTTACATAAAGCTTTGGAAATTTTCCCCAATTCTTAAGACTGAAAACAGAAGCAGGCAGGACATGCTGAGAGTTCCGTTTGGAGATAAAGGGACAAAACTGAAAACTACCCAGGAGGCACCAGAGGCGAAGAACCACCTGTCAGGGCAGGAGACGTGGTTCAATCCCTGGGTCGGGAAGATCCCCTGGAGAAGAAGGCAGCCCACCCCAGTATTCTTGCCTGGAGAATCCCATGGACAGAGGGGCCTGGTGGGCTACAGTCCATAGGGTCGCAAAGAGTCAGACATGACTGACTTAGCACAGCACAGATAAACTCATCACCACCAACTTCTGTCTGCAGGAGGGTGCCTGGCGGCCTCTTCCACCTCCGCCACCCCCTCCCCGCCCCCCGCTGCATTTCTGTGAGCCTGCGTCCAGGGCAGAGTGAGGAGGCTGACGGACACCATCTGACCCTGCCTGGAGCAGAGCGGCAGTGTCAGCGAAGCGACACACGTGGACACCGCTGACAATGCCAGGCCTCCAGGCGGCTGCGGGAATTTTGCCCCCAAGCTCAGGACCCCAGCCTTGCACCTGCCCACAAAGACCAGATCTGAGCCAAACAGCAAACTGGCTGCCTCAAAGCATGTAGTTTTCAACCACATGTTTTTTACAAAAAAAGATTTCTTTTCCATGGAATTCTGAACATTCCCCAAACTGGCACCTATCGGGGGAAATGAGTTTTTCGCTAATTCAGAGTAGACTGACCGACTGTGCTCACGCCTGTGTGATGATCCTTATGATGAGAAGCTTTAGCAGGTTTTGAAATCTTTCTCCCCAGCCCCTGCACGGAGGCAGATGTGGTGAACGTCCCGTCTGGGCTGATGTACGATGCACCTGCTCTACTGACCCTGCACCACGACTGACGCAGACTCCCTGACAGCAGACCAGAGCGGCCGTGTGGCCCAGCGATTCCACCTCGAGGTCTGTCCCCAGAGCACTGACCGTGGGTCTCAGAGAATTACTTGACACCCTGTTCAGCCAGAATTCACTGTAGCCAGGGGGCGGAAGGCCTGACGCACACACAGCTAGGGTGGACCCCTCGGACACTGCGCTCCGTGAAACCAACCAGATACAGGACAGACACTGCCTGATTCCACCCACGTGAAGTCTAGGAGAGTCAGACTCACAGAGACAGGGAGCAGACGGTGGAGCCAGGGCTGGGGGGCTTCGTGTGTAAAGGGGACAGAGGCTCCCTTGGAAAAATAAAATGGTAAACTGCAAGGTGTGTACGTTTCACCATAATTAAAAATAAAAGTATCCAAACACTCTACACCAAATAGAGCCTTTAAGATTCATTTTTCAGACAAACAACCACCCATCACTTGTGGTCTCTCCCTGCCCATGTCAGCACTGCTGTCCCTGCAGAGGGAACCCACGTTCCCTGCAGGTCACGACAGCGTCTGTCCCGAGGCCTCTGGCCAGGGTTTTCTGGGGGGTCAGGGTGCGGCCAGCAGGCTCAGCGGCCCATCGCCTTTTCCATTGCAGCTTTGGGATCCAAGACCCCTGTTCCTTACGCTGGGGCCACGCCACTTTCTCACTGTCCCCAGTCAATCCCACCTCCCAGACATTTAAAGTGACCAACTTTTTAAATGAAGTACTTCGTGTTTAACTTTGTTGTTCTCAGAAACTGGTAAAATTGGAAAAATGGATGTCTTTCCTAAAGATCTAGTTATTCAACTTAGGTTACCCGTTTTTCTGAGGACTCTGCACTTGTGAGAGCCTGTGGGCAGCGAGGAAGCTGGGGTCACGAGACGGGCCAGGGCGTGACGTCTCCGGACGCTCGGAGTCGGGCGCAAAGAGCGGGCGCGGCGTGCGGCTTCCTGCAGCTGCGTCTGTGCGTCCTCGGGTCACCCAGCCCATGTCTGTTCTGACGGCTCGCTCCGAGGCCTCCTCACGCCCCTGGACAGCGTCCTCACGGAAGAAACCCACTCTCTCTACCATTTTCCTTACCACCTAGCTGCCCGCTCAAGGATTTTCTGAACCAATTCAGATCACAGTCCTCCTGTCAAATAAGCCCCCATTTCGCTTGTCCTTTGAGAAAGTGGGAATCAGGGGTGTGCCTTTGACAGCGTAGGTTTCCTCATCCACATCATGACCAGGAGTCTGGGTGCAGACACACTTCCCCTGGGGGAGGTGCCCTCACCTGCAGGGCCGCCCCCACCCTCAGGGCCGCCCCACCCCGGGGGCCGCGTCACCTGCAGGGCCGCCCCCACCCACAGGGCCGCCCCACCCCGGGGGCCGCCGTCACCTGTCCGAATGGCCTCCTCCAGGCTGGCGCTCCGCTCCCCCTGCAGGAGGCGCTGGTAGTAGCCGGGGTTCCGGTCCATCTGGGCCTGGGCTCCGCTCACCCCCATCCAGACGCGGGCCCGGTGCTCTAGTGGGACGCCCTTGCGAATGTAGCGCTTCACTGAGACAGGGAGATGGCAGCTTCAGATGGGCCCGGGGGCGGGGGGGGCCTCCTGGGCCCCAGAAGCTGCAGGGAGGGGCCCCCCTCCAAGAGTTTCCATTGATAGCTCTCACAAATCAGTAAGTCAGACATGGGAGAGGCAAGACAGGCATGCCCTGCCCACAGGTACAGGCCCTCCCTACAGACGTCCGCTCTCCGCTCATGCTGAGCGGTCGGGGGGCCGCAGCAGCCTGGCCCCCACCTCAGCAGCGGTGCGGGGACACGGGCTGCCTCCCCCCAACCCGGCCTGCCCCGCACGCTGGGCCAGACACCACGGCCCTGAACGCAGATCAGCACTGGCTCAGGCACCCGCTGTACCAAACAAAAAAAAAATACAGGAACAATGTTCTAGGTTAGAAGCAAAAAAAGTGCTGCTGCTGAAATCTTACAGCTCAAACTGACGGCCACCAGTCCACGAGCTCCTGAAAGTGCCTGCCGGAGGCCAGGTCGCGTGCACCCGCCTCTCTTGGGAGGGTGGAGGGCGTGCGGAGGGCGTGCGGGATGGGAGTTTGCAGAGGCTGGGGGATGAGGAGGAAGGCCCAGGGGAAGGAAAGGATGGACCTGAACACCACCCGCCAGAGGCAGAGAAAGCCAAGAACCCTCTGCAGCTCAGAGGCGCCCGTGCAGCTGGAGGACCACGTGCGGCCAGACTGTCTCGGCCAGTGTGACGTGGTCATCCCGCTACTGGACGTGCTATTTCAGTCTATCAGACACAGCGATCATTCAGAGGACCATCCCTCCAACCTCCTACTATTTACACAGCACCTCAGGGCCCGGCATGCTCAGGGGTGCCCTGAATCAATCCTCCCTCAGGCCGCGAGGGGGGGCTCAATCCTGGCTTTGGGCAAGGACCGCTCCCACTGAGACGGGGCAGAAGGAAAAGACGCAGACATTCATGGTAACTTCACGGACGGACCGCAAAGAGTGGAAATAAAAACACTGCGACGGTATCACGGCAGCATCACAAATATCAACACGAGGATGACTTACGTGTAACTCTAAGAGAACCTGCAGAGAAACCAAAGAACTAGAAAAAGGGAGAGACACCAACGCACCTTCAGGATCCCCCGGCAGCCCCACGGCCTTGGCTAGTCCCCGCTCCCCCAGCCGAGGCCTTCACCCACGTCCAGGCCTGCAGGTCAGCCGCCCAGAACCACGCAGGAGGGCACCCTGAAGGCGACCAGCTGTTCTAAACCTTGTGCGTGGGGCGATTACCTGAGTGTGCGTCTGAACACACTCACACGGCAACACGCCAAGAAGAGTGAACTTCACTGCGAAGTTTTAAACAATTAATAGAAAGTATAAAAAGGGAAGTGCAAGTTGGTTAAACCCCCAACTCTGGCGTTAGACTTGGCTAGGCAGACCATACCTCGATCATGCCTCGGTTTCCTTCCATCCCTGCAAAATGGAAGCAAAGTCCAGGGCCTGAAATACAGTTAGGGTTCCGGACTTCCAGTTGGTTTCAAGAACAACAACATCCAGAAGTTTCAGAGAATAAGGGCTTCTGCTACTTTCACTGCCTGTTATCTGACTTGACTCAGTTTCTCTGGAAGAGGAAGAAAATGGTTCTCCCATCCTCAGAGCAAGGGCAGGGCTGATCCACTCTTCATTCCGACATTTGGAGGACTGTAAACTATGCAGCAGAAACAGGTGGGAAATTTTTTTAAGGAGAAGCTTGACCCCAAAGAATTAACTCCCAGCTGTCTGTCCCAGGAGTTAAGCAGGTTCCCAGGGTTTTTTTTTGTATTTGTCTTTAAACATATCTTGCAATTTCATTCTTATTCAGATGGTGCTCCTCACCCACGGGGCAGGAGAGAAAGAAGAAAACAGAAGGAGCTCCCGCCGTCAAGTCCCTCCACGCCAGGATGGACAGGGGTGTAGGGGCAGCTTGCCCGGCACGGCCGGCCAGGCCGAGCGCTGAGAGTGAGTAAGAGATCGCAGGTCCTGGTGGACTTCCCTCACCGACAAAGAAAAGAAACCACGTACCCGCAGCTAACACCCTCACGCAGGCTGAGCTTCAGCGCTCATCTGCAGATGTGGACACAAGTCCTCTCAAAAGAGAACACACACAGGAGAGCCCAAAAGCAAGATGCGGTTGAGGAACGGGGCAAAGGCAGTTCTCCAGGTGTGGTCGCCGGGCTCCAGGTCAGGGCCCCAAATGGAGCTCCCACTGCCCACCTGGGGCCCACGGCCCTCACGGGCTCCCTCCCACGGGACATCACACAGCTGTGGACACACCGGCCAGCCCAGAACGTCTGGCAGGAAGAAACTGTATTCCCACTTCCTGACTAACAAACCCACTCCAGGTTACGCCTGACCACACCCTCGGAGTGCCTCGGGTGCTGCAGGAGCCCCGGCCGTCACACCCGGAAGCTACACCAGCTCGCGGCAACACCCCAGACGACAGAACCAGGTGAGCCCACAGGCCGCTCGCCAGGCTTCCTGAAAGGACCCCAGGCCACTATGCCCTCCAGCTCAGCTGACAGAGAACCCCACCCCCAGGCCAAGGCTCACCAGGAATCAAGTATATCTGCTCCTAAACCTGTTACGCCATAATTACAAAGTTTAACCATCATTACATAAATTTTAAAAGGTAAAGCAAAAAAGACATAATAGTGGTTTCAATAAAACCAACTTAAATGTCCAGAGTCAGTTGGATGGCATCACCGACTCAATGGACGTGAGTTTGCGCAAGCTCCGGGAGTTGGTGATGGACAGGGAGGCCTGGCATGCTGCAGTCCGTGGGGTCGCGAAGAGTTGGACGTGACTTGGCGACTGAACAACAGTTTCCGCAGGAAAGATACAGAATTAGTGGGCCCTCACTGTACAAAAAACGATGACCAGGCTCATGTCCACACGTGTGTCATGTGAAAAGGCTCATGAACGCCTGGATATCTTGCAGTGATTCTCTGCGGCGTTAACTGACCTCTGGGTCCCTGTTGGACAGGAGGTCTCCTCCTGCATGAAAGCTAACGGTGCACCCTGTTCCTGGGGGACGGGGGACAGTCACGGCTGCCCCTCTACGGGAGGTGGGGGCCTGGGCAGCTGGGAAACTCAGTTCAATTCACACCTTCGAGTGTGACCAAGATGTTCTCCCACGTGCAAAAGTTGTCTACCTTGTATTTTTATATACTTGTACATAACTTTAAAAAAACAAATCAAAAGAAAAAAATGAAGCCAAACTGAGCTGGAAGCACGTTAATGCCCAGCAGCAAGGCGGGCGTGGCCCTCGGTACAACTAAAGACATCTGCCTTTCAGACGGATGGCCCTTCAAAGATAAACCTTGATCTGCCCCCCGCCCCTTAAAAACTTCCTTCCTTCAGCCTGGACGTGCCCCTGTGCCCACCGTCAGCTGGTGCGGGCCCTCCTCTCCTCACCCCTAATGCTCTGGTCACACGGCTCAGCCCCAGGCAGCTGGGACCCCTGTCCTCACCCCTTCACTGTCATTAACGCCCTGTGTCAGGAAGCGCCCCTGGGGACACTCCTGCCCACTCCTCACCTCCTGCCGGGCAGGTCTGAGGACACAGATATCCTCAGGGGGAGAGCAGGCAGGCAAACCATTCTTTCATTTATTCAACAAACAGCTAAGGGACCATCAGCCACCCCAGCGGCACAGGGGGATCTTTGACCCCAGCGGGAAAACTAAGGATAAAATAAAAGCCCCACATGGAGGACCGGAGAGAGGCAAGGAATGGGTAGGAAGTGTGGGGCTGCCGGGTGAGACTGGAAGGCTTCCAGGAGCAGGCGCTCCAATCCAGACCTGAAGGAGGCCGGGGCACAGCCTGGGGCTGGGAAGACCCCCAAGGAGAGGCAGGGGAGGAGCTGAGGGGTCCAGGAAGCGCCCCGCTTTCTCTCTGACGGGGACAGGGAGCGCTCCGCACAGAAGCCGGCAGGAGCACTGCCCTGGCCGCTCGCTCTGGAGAGCAGGAAACCCGGCTTCTCTGGAAAGAGGGCCACGGCGCTATGCGTCTCAAAGGGCGAGCAGGCCCCACGTTCAGGCGAGAAAAGGGGGGCCTCTCACCTGTGCGCCTGCGCGGGGCACGGCTGGGAAGGGGGCGGCGCCCCCGGCCTCGAAGGAACCCCAAGTCCTGAGCTCCCCCGAGCGCACGGCACCGACCGAATGACTTGTTGCGCGCCCGCTGGGTCAGGCGCCGAACTCACCGGTCATGCTCCTCTGGACACCACCGCCGCCCTTTAGGAGTTTGGACCATTTGATGGCTCTCCTGGTGAGGATCACCAGGTAGGTGGAAAAAAATTCTTCATAAGCTGCATAATCAAAGTCTTCAGGCCTTTCAAACCCATACGGGTCGATCCTACCGCACAAAAAGGCCCAGAGTAAAGTTCCGCGCGCACGTGGACGTGGGACCCTCGGCACCCAGCTGCCTGATCCCTGCGTGGGACGCGCGGGCTCCCTGCCCCCCCCACCCGGCCCCGCAGCAGAGGCAGCGGGCCAAGCGCGGGCGCGCACGCAGCGCAGGGGCCGCCCAGGGGCGCGCAGGCGCCCGCACCGCCGCCCCCGCCCGCGCCCGCGCCGAGACACCCGCCCCGCGCCCCGGGGCTGGGCCAGGGGCGCACGGACCCCGCGCGCCTACCTGGGGACACGGTCCCGCGCCGCCTGCGCGCGCCCCGCGGCCGCCATGCCGGGAGAGGCGGGAGGGGGCGCCCGGGCCGCGGGGCTGGGGGTGCCAAGTTCACCTCCCGGGACTCGGGGAGCCTCGCGTCCTTCCGCCGGGCCGCGGGCGCCGGGAGGCGGGGCTGGGGGCGGGGAAGGAGGGTGGGGGAGGGGAATGGGGGGCGGGGAGGGATGGGAACGTCTGGGGACCCGGAGGGCGGGGCGCGGCCCGGAGGGAGGGGGCGGGAGGGGCTGCACCTGCTCCTGCGCGCGAGCCTTGAGCCCGGAGCCTGGGAGGGGCGCGGCCGGGCCGGCCCTCGGCCCCCAGGGCGGGGAGGGAGGGGGATGGGGGCCCCAGGCGGGGTCGGGGAATGGGCCCCGGGAGGAGAGGGAGGGGGCGCGGGAGGGGGATGGGCCCCTGGCGGGAAGGGAGGGGGGTGGGGCGCGGGGGGATGCGGGCGCGGGGATGGCCCCCGGAGGGGAGAGGGTCCCGCCGCCCCGCACCCCGCACCCCGGGGCCTCCCTGCCGCAGCCAGGGTGGGAGGAGGTGAGTCCAGTTTAGATTCTTCTGACAGCTGGCCAGGCCTGCGTGCCCCGCGGGTTCGAAGGGCGGCGTCCTGACCTGTGACCAAGGCCGGCGTCCTGACCTGTGACCGCTGGTTTAATGTTCTTTTTACAGAAAACGACCGTTTTATTTTTAACTTGCTCTCTTTTAGCCTACACTTTCCGACCTGAAAATAAGACACAAATAAGTGATCTTAATCCGTGTGCCAACATCCCTTCCCCCAGCCTATCCCTGCCTCCCACCGCCCCAAACCAAGCTCGGAAGCAGGGGTGCAGGCCCTGCCCGAGCTGCCCCTCGCACTGAGCCGGCGGCTGGGGTTCCCGCACACGTGGGAGGGTGGGCACGCCCTGCCCGGTGGCCGTCTGGGGTGACCAGGGCTGACTGCTCGTCCCCTCCGCTCCCGGAGGAGGCAGAGGCACCCCCCAGGGCTCTCCCCACAGATGCTTAGGATCTGGGGAGCGTGAGTCACGGCTGGGAGGGAACAGACATGCCGCCCCGCCTGCGCCTTTTACTCTGAGGGACCTGCCTGCAGACACCAACGCGGTGGTCACCACGCAGTGTGCCCACTGGGCCCGCAGGGCGGCCCTGGCCCAGAACAGCGTCTTCCTCCCCGTTCAGCACCACAGTGCCCTGGTGTTTCCATGTGTGGCCTGAAAACTGCTTCTTGTATTGGGAGGCCCTCAAGAATGTGCACAAACTGCATTTTGAGTTTTGCTTTGGAAACGTGGTGAGATAAGAGGATTTTAAGGTCCTTTAAATTTAAGATTTAAGGGACTTTCATAGCCTCCCCCGCCCACCCCCCCCCCCCCCCCCCCCCCCCCCCCCCCGGCCCCGGCATCCCAAGAGTTCTTTTTAAGAACTGGATTCAGAACAGCAGAAGTCAGGCGCGTTGGAAGGCACCACCCTACCGACGCCAGGGAGCCATGGGCTGCACGGCCCACTCCACCAGGCCCAGCCCATGGGGACAGTGTCTCCCTGGGACTCTGATGTCGTTTCCGGTGGCGGGTGCCTGTAAGCCATGTCTGGATATGGTAGGAAGAGCGCTGCCAGCATCCACTGCAAGGCTTGCTGGGCTGTTGTGAACTCGCCTGGCCCTTAACATTGCTTTTTCCGGAGCATCCTGTCGGAGATCTAAGCAGGGAGCCTGGAAAGTAATTTGAGGAACATGCCTGCCCCCAACTGGGGACGTCTGTCTGTCTGTTTCCACGGAGCTCTGTAGGAAATTCACGCTCAGTTGAACAGGACCACAAAGGCCCCCCATTCGCTGATTCTGGGGAAGTTCTCCAAGCCCTCAGCTTAGCTTGCTTTGCTTTTGAAAGACGCAGAACCCCTCCTCAGCCTTCGCCCCAGGTGCCTCCTGCAGACTCCGGTCCACAGGCCGGTGACTGGCCTTTCCACCAGTGCGGGGCCCCGGCTCACCTGGCGTCGACCCATGCTGGTCTTAAAAATCATCGGGCACGCAGCCCCCCACCGCCGGTGCCCCCAGCCCCCTGTTTCTGCCTGTCCCAGCAGCTGTGCTCCCTGGACAGGGCAGCTCCCAGCCCGGGCAGGTGGCTCCCTGCACCCTCTCCCGTCCTGACGTTTCTGTGGGCCCACACGTTCCCCCTCCCCGTCTCCAAGAGCACATCCGGCATGTGCCCCCTGCCCCGGGCCCAGGCACCCCCGCAGCCCTGTTGGTGCTCCCTCGGCCTGGCGGGCGCACCTCCCTCCCGCGGCCTCTCCTCCTGCCTCCTGCCATCTCTGGTGGGTTCCAGCCACTGTGTCCCGCCACATCCTCACACCCTGCTGGTCCCAGCCCCACAGGAAACGCAGACCACGGACACGTGCTCTTGAACTTGAACATGATAGTAGTGCCCCGACCAGGGGCCTCTGAGACCAGATGAGACGTGGGTAAGCGTTAGATAAGAGGAGGCCCATTCAGGAAGCGTGGCGGGAGAGATACAGAGAGGAAGGACCCTTCCGGAGGCAGCCAGCGGTCATGGCCAGAGGGCCCTTCGAGGGCTGCCGGCCCCGCCGCCAGCACCTGCCCAAACCCCCTCCTCAGGAGCAGGAGGCGGCCGGACCCCTATGTCCTCTGTGCTCCTCCACCAACCTGCAAACGCCTGCTGCCCCGAGCGTCCGGGGCCCCCACGCTGGCAGACGCCCTCCCTTCAAAGCTGACCGTGGTCCGCAAGGGCAGCTCACATCCGCAGCCAGGGAGCTGGCTGCGCACATGTTCCCCCAGGGCGGGGGTGTGCCCACACAGCCCCCCACGCCGGCGCACGCCCACAGGGCCCTGGCGTCCCACAGTCAGGCGGTGTGAGCCAGGCCCCACGTGAGAGCCACTGGCCAGAGGACCGGCTCCTCGCAGAGGCTCACCGGGAGGGTCCGAGGGCCCCCACCCACGTGTGCACGCGCCACCCCAGGCCCCCGCCTCCCTGCGCGGCTCCCAGTTCTTGTCGCCTGATTGCGAGAGCCGCTGCCATTTGGATAAGATGTGCTGTCCGAGCACTTTGGTTCCGGGGGTGCCCATCCCTCAGGACTGACAGGGGGTCCAGGCAGCACCACTGATCACTGTGAGCACCGAGGGTGGTAGAGGGTCCCCGCGGGTCGGGCTGGGCCAGCCACCGGCGCCCCAACCACCCATGGAAAGCATCGCAGCTTGCTGCTCACACCCTTTCTGATAAAGTGCGAAGTCAGCTTTTCTTTATTTTTGACTGAAGCAGAGTAGATGCGGGTAAAATGATATGATATCTGAGTTGGCTTTAAATAGTCTCCAGCAAGAGGGAAAAGGAAACAGTGGCTGGAACACAGGCAGAATCACTAAAGAGGGTCTTTTCATGTCTGTTTGAATATTTCCATAATTAATTTGGAAATGTAAAGAAGAGATGTCCTGTCCCAGCTGCTGGGGCAGCAGGGGGCTCTTCCGGGGCCAGGCCTGTGGGGACAGAGGGATAGACGTGCTCAGAGGGTCCTCAGAGGTGCTTACGTGGCTCCGGCCCTCCTGGGAGAGTAGGTGGGTCCCCGGCAGGGTCACAGATACACCATTAGGGACGGGGGCGGGGGCATAGGAAAGACCAGTGTGAGGCAGCCTCAAGGCTTACAGTGACCCCGCCAGACACCCCGTCTCCACGTAGCACCTGCCCGGGAGCCTGGACTTCAGGGCATTTCATCTCCATGTCCCCTCCACCCTTTCCTCATCCTTGTGTGTGAGGTCCGGCCGGACTGATCTCGGGCGGCCTCGGCCTGCTGCGGCTTGGAGGGGGCTTGGGTTCCTAGGCAGAGACTGAGGCCAGGTCCCAGCGGTGAAAGCACCAGATCCTAGCCACTAGGCCCGGGGTCAGTGACCTGGCCCTGGTCCTTCAGCTTTGCAAAAAAGAACTCCCACAAAGACGGAAAGGAGTGAAGTAAGTAAAGTGTTTATTTCGATGAAAAAGAGTCCAATACACATGGGCAGACACGTGGCGGACTCAGAGAGAGAGGCACTGAGTCAGGCCCTTGTCGTGACTTGAATTACTTTTCGGGACGTTTCTTCCGGGTTTTCTTTGGCCAGTCATTTTGATTTGCCTGGTTCTCAGTCCATACTTGGTCTATCTCAGGCTCTTCCCACGTGCACACACATCTCTTAGACAAGATGGTTTTACTGCAAAGGTGTCTGGGTAGAACATCCCTTGACATGAGCCTCCTTTGGTCTCCAGGGAGCCTTTCTGCACACATGTGGTCCGGGAGGTCTCCTGACTTCAGGAATCAGAGACGTGTGGTCTGGCAGGGCCCGGCCTCCTCCCTTAGTTGTCCTGCTGTTCCCTTCTAGAGTTTAGTCAACAGGGAAATGAATCTCCAATAGCTTTCCCCCGGGGGCTGGGCCATCAGCCTCCCACTGCAGGACCACAGAGGGCATTGGACTGTCCCAGGCACAGCAGGACACGTGGTCTCCCTGTATGGGCCTCTTTTCAGGGCAAAACACCCTCCCCAGGGCTGCAGGGATGGGATTCAGGTCCTGGAAGCTCTCCCTGTAGGTGGGGACCCTGCACATGGGGGCGGGGTGGGCTACAGTCCATGGGGTCGCGAAGGAGTCGAAGGTGACTGAACTACTGAACCGCAGCCGCTGGCCCGGCCATGCCAGCTCGTGCACGGAAGGACGGGAGAAAACCTGAGGCGGGGCCGCTGCTGCTCAACGCTGAGGCCGCCGCCCCCCGCCTCCCCTCCCCCCAGCCCACAAGCCCGGCAGGAGCTCCTATCCCTGTCCTTTGAAGAAGAAAAACAGGTCTAGGGAGCTGGCAGGTCCAAGGCGCTCCTGCCTGTGCGGTGATTACACAGGCGCTGGCGGGGAGGGGTGGGGGGCGGGGCAGGGCGGGTGGGGGCGGGGCGGGGTGGTTTGGGGGCCGTGACTGTAAGGCTGAGGCCCTTGCAGGCGGCTTGTCTGGTCACCCGCTGCGGTTTGTTCTGCCTCCTCGCTCTCTGAACACACATTTCTGAGTGTCAGGCACTTTGAGCCTCTGGGCTCTGTCCTGAGCTTGGGATTTGCTTCACGAGACAAGTTTCTGAGAGTGCTGCCTCTTGAATAAGACACATCTTTGTAAGATACAAAAGCATCTTGAAGAACCCCTGGACACTCCAGGACCACAGTGAGCTTTTGTAGGAGACCCGACGGCTGGGAGAGGGAGCAGGTTTGGAAGGGCCCCTGGAGGCGAGAGGGAGCAGGTGCAGGAGGGCCCCCGCCCCCCGCCCCCCCCCCCCCCCCCCCCGGGAGGCAGTGGGGTCTGTCCGCGGGGAACTGGCAGACGGGTCTTCAGGCCGGGCAGGCGTCCCCTCCCCGTCCTCCTCGTCTTCCTTCAGTCACAGGAGCCCCCCTGACCAGTGGCTTAAACAAGCGGAGCTCATTTCTCCCCAGCCTGGAGGCCGGGCCCACAGCCATGGTGGAGGCAGACCCCGCATCTGGTCCGTACCTGGCCGCCTCGCCGTACGCCCACGTGGTGGGCCCCTGGGCACGTCTGTGTGCCGATCCACTCTCACTAGGACACAGGTCAGGTGGGATTGGGGCCACCCTAGTGATCTCATTTGACCTTAATCCCCGCTTTAGAGGTCCCGTCTCCAAAAAGGTCACTTCCAAAAATATATCTACTCGAAGTGATAAGGCTCTCAACTTTGGGATTTCAGAGCAATAGTGTAACGAGAAAATAGCCCAGATTCACGGCGTTTGGAGAAACCCAACGTGCATACACCTGGGACAGGGCTGGCTTGTTTGTCACCGAGCGTGGGGCCTGCTGACACTCACGCGTGCTCACGTGTGTCTGCACTCAGGTGTGACCCGCGTCCCGGCTGGCAGCCCTGTCCTGAAAGCCTCTGGAACCGTGACCTGGTTTCTTCTGGCCGAGAGGAAAGGCAATCTTTTTGCCTTGAGGGTTTTTCTGAGGGCTGTTCTTCCAGGAAGGACAGTCTCGAACTCTGTTCCTGACGGTCTGAGCGCGGTCTCTGCCGTTTGCACCACGGACAGCAGCTCGGACCCAGGTCCCACTTTGTTCTCCAACCCGGTCTCAGGGTGAGGGCCTCGGGACACCCCAGGTCAGGTATGGGCGCCCTGAGGCTGTGGGAATGTCCTTGATTCGTGAAGGTGCATGTCAGCACCCCACGCCAGGAGCCTGATCCCTAGAGCATTCGCTTTAGGAGACACACAGGTGCCAGAGCCAGCGTCATGCCAGGATTTCAGGCAAACACAAGAGCAGGTCCTGTAGGGCCTCTGTGAGTGATCGTTAGTCACCAGGTCTCATCCCAGACACCGTGATGGCCGGAAGGGCGAGAGCAAGTCTAGACCATGTGTTTTACTGGAAGCGTTTCCTCTGGGGAGAGGAGAGGACTGGGAGCTGGGATTAGCAGGTGCAAACTGTTATGAACAGAGTGGGTGAACCACGGGCCTACCGCACAGCTCAGGGAACTGTATTCAGTATCCTGAGATAAACTGTCATGGGAAAGAGCGTGAAAAAGAATGTGTGTGTGTGACTGAATTCCTTTGCTGCACAGCAGAAATTAACACTGTAATCGACTACACTCCAGTAAGATAAATTTAATAAATAAAATTTCCCCAGCGCGGACAGGGCATGCCCCTCCCTCTCTGAGATGCTGGGATACTCTCTGAAGCCTCTGGGCAGGTTTGCATTCCGATGCCTTCTCGGGGCTGTGCCCATGGCTGAAGTGAGGACGCGGAAGAGGGTCCCCGTGTGGGGAACGTACCCCCGGAGCCGGTCTGCACGATGCCACTTCCTCTCGTGGAGAAGACAGGAGTTTCACTTCTCCTGTGTGTGTCACAGCCTGTCCTGGGGTCTTCCTCCCAGACTCCCAGCAAGTTCCCAGAGGTGGACGTTCTGCCCACAGATCCTGGGAGAAGGAAACCTCCCTTGGCCGCCCACCTCTGTGGGAGGTTTTAGGGGCTGGAGAATGCTTGGTTGTTTGTTGTGAGGCTGGGGTGCGGCCTGGGGTTTGGGGGAGCGATGCCTCTGCTAGAGCTTCTGGTGGCCCCAAGCCCACCTCCCTGCCTCCGGCACCGTGGAGCCGAGACCCGGCCCCTGTGGGCTCTGCTCCTGCGTCTTCTCCAACCTCTCTCGCTCCCATTTTCCAGGGGCTCTAATGGGCTAGACTTTGGGGCGTATTTCCTTCCAGACTTTCTAACCCATGTAGGGAATAGAACAGCAGGCATGCCTGCACACACATGTACGATGCACACATACCCTACGCATCTGTGCACACACCACACATACGTGTACACATGTGCGCACACATTCGTGCACACACACTCAATTTAACAGGTTCTCATTCTATACAACGTTGGAGGCATTCTTTTTTTTGGGGGGGGGAAACATTCTTGAGTCCTCAACCCACCGTCATGCATCGCCCAGCCCTGCCCGTCCTGGCCCCTCTCAGACTGGGAGTAGGTGTCGGATGACCTGCCACCATGCGCCTCAATGAGATCTGGGTTAATCACAGGAGGAGGAGTTCACTCTCACGGCCCATCTGCGTGATGATTACGGACAAGACTCTCACCCACAGGGACTGCAGGGGGGCAGTGGCTGTGTCCACACAACCCCCGGAGGCAGGGACCCCCGCTCTGCCCCCCCAACCTGCCCTGTGGACACACTGGGGCGGCCCCTTGCTGAGTGGGGGCCAGTCCTGGTCCCGAGCAGGATCAGCCGCGGGGAGGGGGCCCTGCGCCCAGCACGCTGAGCAGGTGAGCCACGAACCCCTGTGTCTGCTCGTCCCAGGGGAATGGTGGGGCCCAGGCCCCAAAGAGCTCCTGGGCCTGCAATGCCCTCTGGTGGCCCTGGTGATGCCGGCCGGCCGGCCCAGAGCTGAGTCTGTGCCCAGCAGGTCTGAGCCCTCCCTCCGCCTGGTGACCTCGGCCCGAGACTTGGGGACAGGCAGACAAGGACGGATGGTGGGCACTGGAGCAGGTCAGCAGGGACTGTGGGTCAGCGGGGACCGCAGGCGCTGGAGCGGGTCACCAGGACTCACAGGTCAGCGGGGACTGCGAGTCAGCGGGGACCACGGTCAGTGGGGACTGTGGGTCAGCGGGGACCGTGGGCCCTGGGGCAGGTCAGCGGGGACCGTGGGCCCTGGAACGGGTTGGCGGTGACCGCAGGTGCTGGGGCGGGTCACCAGGACTCACAGGTCAGCAGGGACTGTGGGTCAGCGGGGACCGCAGGCGCTGGGGCAGGTCAGCAGGGACCGTGGGTGCTGGAACGGGTTGGCGGTGACCACAGGCGCTGGGACGGGTCACCGGGACTCACGGGACTGGGGGCGCTGAGGTGGGTCAGCGGGGACCACGGTCAGTGGGGACTGTGGGTCAGCGGGGACCATGGGCCCTGGGGCAGGTCAGCGGGGACTGTGGGCCCTGGAATGGGTTGGCGGTGACCACAGGTGCTGGGACGGGTCACCGGGACTCACGGGACTGGGGGTGCTGGGGTGGATCAGCGGGGACTGTGGGCCCTGGAACAGGTTGGCGGTGACCGCAGGTGCTGGGGCAGGTCACCGGGACTCACAGGTCAGCAGGGACTGTGGGTCAGCGGGAACCGTGGGCCCTGGAACGGGTTGGCGGTGACCGCAGGTGCTGGGGCGGGTCACCGGGACTCACGGGTCAGCGGGGACTGGGGGCGCTGGGGTGGGTCAGCGGGGACCGCGGGTCAGTGGGGACCGTGGGTCAGCAGGGACCGTAGGCCCTGGAACGGGTTGGCGGTGACCACAGGCGCTGGGACGGGTCACCAGGACTCACGGGACTGGGGGCGCTGGGGTGGGTCAGCGGGGACGGCAGGTCAGCGGGGACCGTGGGTTAGCAGGAACCGCGGGTCAGTAGGGACCGTGGGTCAGCGGGGACCGTGGGCGCTGGGGCAGGTCACTGGGCCTTGGGCAGGGCAACCTCTCCCTGCCTCCCAACACTGGGAGACAAAGAAGTGAGTCTCAGGTGAGTTTAGATTAACTTAGGAAACAGTGACACAGATGAGTGCCTGTGATGTTCCACGGTCACCACAGTCGCCGGGGCGCAGAAAGTCAGAACTTCTCATCTCATCACTTGCTGTCGTCCATCAGCAGAGCGAGCGTGGAGACCAGCATTCATTGGCTGGCTCCTTCAGACTGTTTCTGAAAGACTTAAATTTCTCCTCTGACCGTGTGTCTCTGGTGCGTCCACACCTCCGCCACGACCCTGCCTGGCCCGAGACTTGGTGATGAGCAGCAGGCGTGTGCCTGGGCTCCATCCTGGTTCCTGGCTTGAGCACCCGGAACCCTTCGACTCTGCCCCGGTCATTCATTACAGGCCCCTTTGGGCCTCTCCTGGGTTTCTGCTGAGGTGGCAACTCTGGAGGTGGGGGAGACCAGCGCCCTGGTCAGAGGCGTCTCGTATAGTCAACATGCAGCCTGTTACAGGAGCAGAGTGTTCCTGAGCCAACTGAAGACCGTGTGTGGAGCCGTCCTCCTGGGGTATGCTGAGGATCCGTCCTGCAGAAGCGCAGTTTTCAGCAATTTTGTGGCTTGTCAGAACAAAGAACGTCAAACAAGTCAGGGATACATTCTTCCATGGTTAAAAAAAAAAAGTGGCGCGTGAGATCTTAGTTCCCTGAGGAGGGATTGAACCTTCGACCCCTACATTGAAAGTGCAGTGTCTTAACCACTGGACCTCCAGCGGACGGAATCCAACACGGATGCGTTTTACTTCTGGTCAAAGCGTCCCTTTCTTTACCAGTTAAAGCAGACTTACTGTGTGTCTGATGGGCCGCAGGAGGGCTGTTTTAGAGGCATGGAGCCCAGGTTAACTCGTGGCTGAGCCAGAGGGGTCTCCCCAGACCTGGGTGTGGAGCACTGCTCCCCTCAGAGGCTTGGAGCGTTCAGTCCCAGCCCTGACCTCAGGGGGACGGAGGCTGAGCTAATCACCAGCCTCCAGTGAGTTCACCCGTCCTGCCTGGGGACGGACCATCCATGGGAGCCCGAGGTGTGGGGCTGAGAGCGCCGCGCTGTGGACTCAGGGGCGCTGGGGGCCGATGCCACACGGGCAGAGGAGGCCGGCTAGTCAGGACTGTCCCGTCTGGGCCCGCCGGCCTCATCGTCGGCTGTCCACCCGCCACCTTTCTAGAAAGCTGGCCGTGAGAGCAAGGTGTTCTCTCAGCTTCGAGAGCTGCCCCAGGGCGGTGGGAACCCCAGTTTACAGAAGTGATGGTGTTGGGGGTCCAGCACTGCCTCCTGACCCTGGGGCTGAGCCCGAATCTGTGGAGTGGACGGTGGATGAAATGAACCAATTGCAAGACCCGGCTGGCATCCAGGGAACCGCGGGAGGAGTGGGCCGCGTGGGAAACCCGCGCCGGCTCTCAGTGTGGTGGGGGGAAGCGGGGTTCCTGCTCACAGGTTTGGGGCTCCCCCTCCCTGCGGTCCGGGAGCACCTGCGCTGAGCAGGCCTCCAGGAGAGCCCTGCGTGCGCATGCGTGTGAGGTCACGGTGACGCCCCAGCCTGCAAACCTGGGTCCTGTGACCATAACCGTTTGTCTCAAAAGCTTACCCACGTGTGCTCTGCCCTCTAACAGGCGGGAGGCCTAGAACTTTCTGAAAGACTGTCCCACGTGTGCTCTGCCCGCTAACAGGCGGGAGGGCAGCTTTCTGAAAGCTAGAACTTTCTGAACTTTCTAGAACTTTCTGAAAGACTGTCCCACGTGTGCTCTGCCCTCTAACAGGCGGGAGGCCTAGAACTTTCTGAAAGACTCTCCCTGGGGTTACAGTCCTTGGGTGGCTCGAATAGAACCTCCCTCTTTTTTTCTTGGATCAACTATTGATCAGGTTTTCTCTGGATATGAGAAAAGCCAATTTCCTTAGGCTCTCAGTTCTTTCAGGGCAAAGGCCCAATGCTTTCACAGGCCGCAGGTAGATCCACATGCTGGGGGTCCTGGGGGCACCCCCTGAGCCAGGCCAGTCCTCAGGGATGCTCACACCTGCTCTTATGAGAAGTCCTTCCTGGGCAGAAGAAGGGGAACAGGGGACCCCGTCTCCTGCGTCTCCAGGCGCCAAGGAGCGCATCAGGAGAGGCTGGACGCAGGCCCGCCCCACGAGCAGCGCTGGACTCTGGAACGCCAGGCCAAGGCTCCCACTGGCAGCCTCCCTGTCCGCCCTGGTGCGGACCCCAGGCCCTGCTCTGGGCACTGCAGCCTCCCTGGACATCGCGGGGAAGCGGCCACTGCCTCCCCTGGCCCCCGCTTCCCATAGGCGGCTCTTCCTCTCCTGGGGGCTCTGCCCAGCCCCCAGGCACCTGTACATCCCAGGACGGCCGCTGGCCTCGTCCGAGCCCCTGGGAGCCCCCCGCAAGTCCCAGGACGGCCGCTGGCCTCGTCCGAGCCCCCGGGAGCCCCCCCACAAGTCCCAGGACAGCTACTGGCCTCGTCCGAGCCCCCGGGGGTCCCCCATGAGTCCCGGGACGGCCACTGGCCTCATCCAAGCCCCCCGCGAAGCCTCTGCTCCTGCTTCCTGACCTGAGACCTGCCGCCTCCACAACCGTCAGAAAGGCAAGGACCAGGTGTGTGACAAGCCACACGTTTATTTCCTTTCTTAAGATGATTTCCAGCTGAATAAAGTTAGTAGAAATTCAAAGGAAAGAAAACCACAAAATGTATTTAGTTAATCCTTGCCTAACGGATAATTTTAGAGTTAGCTTGTATACAAAGGAGGATAAAATAAGGAACATTGAATCAACAGCTGAGGGTTAATATGTAATCAAATATTTAAAATGACCAAACGGCAAAGATGCCCTCGATACACAAATGCGCAACGCTGGTTTTGTAAACTCCTGAGTGCTGCTGTTCCCGACGGGGCACCTGAAATAGAGATGCGCTCCCGTGATCCTGGCAACAGCGTCTCGTCCATAAGCAACACGCGCGTACACACGCGCGGCTCACAGACGGGTCTGTAAACAGAGCCTGAAAGTGCTGAATCGAGGTGAAGGTAGATGAGCTGCTTAAATATAAGAAAGAGCACGTTAACTAAAACCCGGATATAAACATCAGCGACCCACCCGCCCACCCACTGCGGCAACAGTTATTTCAGCCTGGGGTCTCGAGGGTCTTTCTTCTGTAGGAAAGACATCACACTTGCAGTGCAAACACTTCGCCCCCACCGCCAAGCTCGAAGGACTTGGTGGTCCAGGACCAGGGGACACACGACCCCCAGCAAGTCCTCGGGGGTCTCCAGAACCAGGAGAACACCCTGACCCTCAGGAAGCCCTTGGAGTCTCTCTCTTCTTTTCTGGGGGTCGCTGGGCCTGGGGTGCTGGGAGGATGGTGTACTGGCAGTGGGGACCATGGGAGGCGGCCCCTCGGGTCACAGGCTCGGGGTGGGTGGGGGGTTCAGGTCGTGGCTCCACGACTCGAAGTGACACCACTGGCCGCATCTCAGTGGACGTCTGGTCTGTTTAAAAATAGCGACAGACCCCTCCGACTTCTCTTTTTAAAAAGGGAACACACAGTGTACAGTGTTTTCATCTCCTCCGTCTTTGCCAACCGTTGCTTCAAATCCTTTGTGGATCAAAGTATAAATCAATAAAGAGGATAAATCAGATGGTGCCAGCAGGTGCGGTAGGGGGCAGGCACCCCCCAGCCCCAGCCCCAGCCGAGGCCCAGGCCTGAGCAGGTGGGCCTGCGGACGCCTGTGCTGGGCTCCCCACGCCTCTGCCAAGGGCTCTGTGGGGTCTGTAGCTCGGGGGGCTGCCCCCAAGCCTGGCACACACCTCCTCTGACCCCGGCCCCTGCAGGTGGGCAGCCCCGGGGCCAGCCCCCTTGGTCCGTCACTTGCCTGCACCCGCCCAGGCCCCAGCAGGACTCACAGGCCCGTGGACGCTGCTCTGATGGCCGTGGGGCAGATGAGCCGGGTGACAGGTCCCTCTCCTCTGCAAGTCCTGAAGGAAAGCGCCCTTGGGGTCATGCAGCTGGAAGCAGCACTAGGAACGGCCTTTCACGGTCAGTGTCCACCGGAACTGACTCCCGGGGTCTGTTGGCTCTGGCCAGGCTGGGGGGCTGGAGCGGCCATGCCCAGACCCCAGTGAGGCCTGGCCCCTGACGCCACTCGGGGTCACTTCGGAGGCCTGTACTTGTCACTGGCCCTGAGGATGCTTGGCCTGAAGGACAGCTGAAAGGACCTCTCGTCACTGAAGCTCTGGGCTCGGTACTTGGCCAGGTGTGGCCCGTGCCTGGCGCTCCCCACCCTGGGAGCATCTGGGGGCCCCTCCTGGGCAAGGATACGGGGCGCAAGGCTGCTCCCCAGCTTCGGTGTGGGCACTACAGAGCCTTGTGCTGGCCAGAGGCTGGGGGCCGCCGGACTCTGCCCCTTCTGGGTGCTAGAGGGTGCCTGGATCTCCCTCTCTCGGGGGCTGGGGGCTGCTGGACTCTGCTCCTCCCAGCTCTGCCCCTTCCTGAGACTGGGGGCTGCCCGGCTTCGCCCCTCCTGGATGCGGGAGGGTGCCTGGATCTCCCTCTCCCGGGGGCTGGGGGCTGCCTGGCTCTGCCCCTTCTGGATGCTGGAGGCTGCCTGGATCTCCCTCTCCCGGGGGCTGGGGGCTGCTGGGCTCTGCCCCTTCTGGATGCTGGAGGCTGCCTGGATCTCCCTCTCCCGGGGGCTGGGGGCTGCTGGGCTCTGCCCCTTCTGGATGCTGGAGGCTGCCTGGATCTCCCTCTCCCGGGGGCTGGGGGCTGCCTGGCTCTGCCCCTTCTGGATGCTGGAGGCTGCCTGGATCTCCCTCTCCCGGGGGCTGGGGGCTGCTAGGCTCTGCCCCTTCTGGATGCTGGAGGCTGCCTGGATCTCTCTCTCCTGGGGCCTGGGGGCCACCTGGCTCCGCTCCTCCTGGATACTGGAGGGTGCCCGGCTCTGCCCCTTCCTGAGACTGGGGGACACCCAGGTCTGCCCCTTCTGGGTGCTGGGGGCCACCTGGCTCTGCCCCTTCTGGATGTTGGAGGGTGCCTGGATCTCCCTCTCCCGGGGGCTGGGGGCTGCTGGGCTCTGCCCCTTCTGGATGCTGGACAGTGCCTGAATCTCCCCCTCCCGGGGGCTGGGGGCCATCTGGCTCTGCCCCTCCCTGGGACTGGAGGCTGCTGGACTCCGCCCCTCTCCCAGTAGCGCTTGGGGGCCCCCCTGACCACCCCTGGGGGCTGGAACCTGGGGCGCCTCATTTCTGCCTGCAGCGAGCATCACTCCCACTGAGCAGCTCGTGGGCCGTGCTGAGCTGAGGGGCATCATCTGGCCCACCTGGGCCTGTGCTGGGAGCGCAGGGCTCCCTGAGGGGAACGGGGCTTGGCTCTCTGCAGCTGGGGCCCTCTGCTCCTCGGGGCGGCCCTCGGCGTGCCCCGCCTGCTGCCTCTGCGGGCGCCCTGGGCCCTTCCCGGCACGCCCACCGGGAACCTCCTCTGGGGCCACCTCCTCCTGGGGCCGGCTCCCAGCCTCCCTGACCCCTCGCGAGTTGGGCCTCTCGTCCCAAAGGCCTTCTCCCTTCCTTCCAGAACCACCCCGACTCACAGCCCCTGGGGACCCCCCCTCTCGTCCAGGGAGACTTTCTCCCACGCCCAGGCTGGTCCTCTCTCCTCCCACCGCTTGCCCGGAAGCCTGGAGGTCAGGGTGCTTCGGGGCTGCCCTGTTCCCCCGTGGCCCGTCCGCTGCTGTGGACAAGGGGGCGGGCTGGCGGGAAGGCCTGGCACCGAGGGGAAGCTGTTCACTGGACGAGAGGCCTGCCCTGCCCTCTGCCTGCTGCGTCTCAGGAAGCTGCAGCCTCGGAGTCCCTGCTGCGTGGCTGCCCCGTGGCGCCGGCAGGCCCGGGACTGGAGCTGGGGGCTCCGGGCTGTCCCCACAAGGGCTCTGCCGCGCGGTGCCTGCAATTCTGCCTCCTGCCGCCACCTTCACTCCGCCTGTGGCCACATCACCTGCGGCCAGTTCATGCGAAGCTACCGGGTGGGGCTGGACAGCCAGGGTCGGAATGCCGGGGGCCTCCTGAGGGGGGCCGGGCGGGGACCCCAAGGCCGAGCTGTGGCCGCCGGGCTGGCGAGCAGCCTCCTCGGCCACGACGCCCACGAGACCCAGGCCTGCGGGCCCCCCAGCACCCCCACCCTCCCGCTGCCCAGCTGCCCCATTTCTGGGGCTCGGGGCTGGGGGACTCCAGGAGGCCCCACCCGCGGGCTCCCACCTGGGTGCTCTGCCACTGGGTGGTGTCTGTTCATTTTCGGAGGAGGCTCTGTTCTCACCAAAATCACAGCTGGTGCTCCCTGCAGCTGTCAGCACGCACCCAGCTGACTCCAGGGGTGGTGGGAGCCCCCTGCGTCCTTCCTGCTCACTCGGGGGGCTCCTGTCCACGGGACTCAGGCTCCTGGGCCCCATCCCAGCCCCGGCCGGTGCCGCTGGCCACTTGGGGACACTCGTCCCGCTCCTGCTGCCAGGAGCCGTGGGCGCCGGCACGTGCTGACCACTAGGTGCACAGCCAGCGTGGCCCCTCTGACGGTTCTCCCAGGCACTGGCGTCGCCACCCGGCCGTTCCTGCGGTTCTGACGGCCAAGGCGGCTCAGAACTCACGGGGGACGCGTCTTCCCCACGAATGTCCTTGGGCTTCAGGAGCCAGTGTGAGGCCCCAGGCCCAGGTCTGGGGTCCTTTTCTCCCAGGGAGCTGTTCTGTGGCTCTGTCGGGACAGCCGCAGGGACGTCTGGACCGCGGGCAGCAGTACCGCGTGGGGCCGTGAACCTCGGCTCCGCCCCTGGGCCCTCTGGCTGCCGGGCGGCCAGGCTCAGTTCCAGCGTCGGCGCACCCCAGCTCCTGGTCTCAGCCATGGGGGGATGTGGGGTGCCTGGGTTTCCAGTCATACCGACCCCACCCAGAGGACCCCAGCCTTGGTCTCCCAACGCCCCTTGCGGGGTGGCGGGAGGGGGCGACATCGTGTGAACCACCGGGAGTCTGACAGTGACCTGCGGGGGCTCCATGGCCGGCTGTGTGCGCCGCACAGCCTGGGCGGAGGGTGCAGTGACCGCGGCCAGTGGGGGGATGTGTCCCGGCGCCTTCTCTTTTGGGAAACTCTCCTGGATGGCGAAGAGGGGTTCCGGCACCCAGTCCACACTTGTTGTGTCCATCTCATCCTCTGAGCTGCAGACGGTCAGGGTGAGCTCGGGACCCACCCCCGCGCTGCCTCCGGAGAGTCCTGGCTGCGGTCCCAGACTTGCTTCCCTGGCTCCCTGAGCAGCCCCAGGAAGACCTGGGCTGGCTGGGCCCAGCGCAGAGCTCACAGGCTTGCCGCCAGGACAGGCTTGGCCCCCAGGGGAGGCTGCAGCGGGGGCTGTCTGGGGAACACACTCGGGCCCCACACCTGGGAGCTCTGTCTCCAAGCCGTCCCTGGAAGCTGCAAGCCAGGGTGTGGAGGGCTGCGGGGGCCGCCACCCCGGCTCTCTGCTCCCGCCGGGGGTCTCTGCCCCGCCCGGGGACTCTGCCCCGCCGGGGGAGGTACCCGCCTCCCCTTGGGGCGCACGGCCCATGCCCGTGTGGGTGACTCGGGTGCCGTGGGACAGCCAGCTCCGGGGCCCGCAGACCACGGTGGCGACGCTGAAGGGCAGCGCGGGCTCGGTGGAGCAGGCCAGGAGGCGGGTGGGCGGCGCGCGGAGGCAGCTGCTGGCCAGGGTAGCCACGCGCAGCACGCGCGGCTCCGGCCGGTGCAGCGTCCTCCGCGGCGGGCGCTTCTTCGCGCGCTCCTCCGCGCGCCGCGGCAGGAGGCCGGCCTCCGCGCACAGGCCGCCGCTCTGCGCGAACTTCTCCCGCAGCCTGGCCAGCGCCGCGCTCCGCCCGCCGCCCACCCTCGCCTTCGCGGCCGGGCCCCCGGCGGCTGCGGGCGGCTCCGCGGGAGGCTGCTCCGCGGCCTGCTTCTCCTCCGCGGCCAGGAACACCTTCAGGATGCTCTTCACAGAGCTCCTCCCAGCCGGGAGGGCCCGCGGCTTCTCGCGGCCCGGCAGCTCCCTGCCGGGGGCCGGGCGGCCGGCCGCCTCCCCGGCCTTCTCCAGCAGCTTGTGGATGGTGGCCGCCACCAGGCTCCGGCCAGGGCCCTGCCTGTCCTTGAAGATCAGCCGCCCCACCTCTCGGGTCTTCTTGAGGCGGGGCTCGCGGCCGCTGCCCATGAACCTGGCCTGGAGCAGCTGGAAGCGCGTGGGCCGCCGCTGGACATCCTGGGGCTCCGGGGCCCGGCTCGCCCTCCGGGCGGCAGGAGGCCCCGGGGGCGCGTCCTCGCCGTCGGTCAGGTAGAGCAGCAGGCTGCTGAGGATGGCGCGGGCCGCTGGGCTGCACGTCACCCGGCTGACCCTCCTCTTCAGGGCTTGTACGTCGATGGGCGTCTTGTCGCTGCAAATCTTGCTGTTCCTGGGGCTGCAGAAAAAGAATGAATCGTCACAGATTTTATCATCGTTTTTCTAGGGTGAGCCTGTACAACATTTCTCATGGGACGATCCCATTTAAAACACCCCAAGAAGCCCAGGAACGGGGCCTGGGTGCCGAGGGGCTTAGCTTCTAGTCGTCCGGAGAGTTAGGGTCGCCCACGCCCCTCTGGGCCCCTGTGTCCCTTTCTGGTAACTGGTCATTGTTCTGACCCCGGCCCTCTGCAGAGCTTGGAGAGAGCACTTTGGAAAATGGCTTGCACCTGCAGTGTTCACATTTTTTCAATGCGGGCCTTCCTTGTTTGAAGCTACAGGCAAAGGAGAAAAGGAAAGGCATTCCCATTTGAATGCAGAGTTCCAAAGAATAGCAAGGAGAGATTAGAAAGCCTTCCTCAGTGATCAGTGCAAAGAAATAGAGGAAAACAATAGAATGAGAAAGACCAGAGATCTCTTCAAGAAAGTTAGAGATACCAAGGGAACATTTCATGTAAAGATGGGCACAGTAAAGGATAGAGTGGTATGGACCTAACGGAAGCAAAAGATATTAAGAAGAGGTGGCAAGAATACACAGAACTATACCAAAAAGATCTTCATGACCCAGATAACCACAATGGTGTGATCACTCACCTAGAGCCAGACATCCTGGAATTCAAAGTCAAGTGGGCCTTAGGAAGCACCACTATGAACAAAGCTAGTGGAGGTGATGGAGTTCCAGTTGAGCTATTTCAAATCCTAAAAGATGATGCTGTGAAAGTGCTGCTCTCAGTATGCCAACAAATTTGGAAAACTCAGCAGTGGCCACAGGATTGGAAAAGGTCAGTTTTCATTCCAATCCCAAAGAAAGGCAATGCCAAAGAATGCTCAAACTACCGCACAATTGCACTCATCTCACACGCTAGCAAAGTAATCCTCAAAATTCTCTAAGCCAGGCTTCAGCAATATGTGAACCGTGAACTTCCACATGTCCAAGCTGGTTTTAGAAAAGGCAGAGGAACCAGAGATCAAATTGCCACCATCTGCTGGATCATTGAAAAAGCAAAGAGTTCCAGAAAAAACATCTATTTCTGCTTTACTAACTACGCCAAAGCCTTTGACTCTTTGGATCACAACAACTCTGGAAAATTCTGAAAGAGGTGGGAATACCAGACCACCTGACCTGCCTCTTGAGAAATCTGTATGCAGGTCAAGAAGCAAGAGTTAGAACTGGACATGTAACGACAGACTGGTTCCAAATTGGGAAGGGAGTATGTCAAGGCTGTATATTGTCACCGTGCATATTTAATTTATATGCAGAGTACATCGTGTGAAATGCCAGGTGGATGAAGCACAAGCTGGAATCAAGATTGCCAGGAGAAATATCAATAACCTCAGATATGCAGATGACACCACCCTTATGGCAGAAAGCAAAGAGGAACTAAAGAGCCTCTTGATGAAAGTGAAAGAGGAGAGTGAAAAAGTTGGCTTAAAACTCAACATGCAGAAAACTAAGATCATGGCATCCAGTCCCATTACTTCATGACAAATAGATGGGGAAACAATGGAAACAGTGAGAGACTTTATTTTTGGGGGCTCCAAAATCACTGCAGATGGTGACTGCACCCATGAAATTAAAAGACACTTGCTCCTTTGAAGAAAAGCTACGACCAACCTAGACAGCATATTAAAAAGCAGAGACATTACTTTGCCAACAAAGGTCTGTCTAGTCAAGGCTATGGTTTTTCCAGTGGTCACGTATGGATGTGAGAGTTGAACCATAAAGAAAGCTGAGCGCCGAAGAATTGATGCTTTTGAACTGTGATGTCGGAGAAGACTCTTGAGAGTCCCTTGGACTGCAAGGAGATCCAACCAGTTTAACTTAAAGGAAATCAGTCCTGAATATTCATTGGAAGGACGGATGCTGAAGCTGAAACTCCAATACTTTGGCCACATGATGCAAAGAACCGACTCATTGGAGAAGACCCTGATGCTGGGAGAGATTGAAGGAGGGAGGAGAAGGGGAAGACAGAGGATGAGATGACCAGATGGCATCACCGACTCCATGGACATGAGTTTGAGTAAACTCCGGGAGTTGGTGATGGACAGGGAGGCCTGGTGTGCTGCAGTCCATGGGGTCACAGAGTCAGACACGACTGAGCGACTGAACTGAGCTTTGTCTGCATAAGGTAGGAAAAAGCATAAGGAGTTTCTATTCTGTGGTTCTGTCGGTTCCGCCATCCGCACCGTGCCCTGACTCAGCCCCAGGGGAACATCCCCAGCTCTGAACTCTGCCCGCTGTGGACAGTGGCACTCAGGCCCTGGAGGGTCTGGCAGGGGAGACTCGGTTCCGGGTCTCACTAGGGTGGGAGTGATGGGGGCGGGGACGATGGAGTGGTGGCCCCAGGGCAGGAGTGGGTGCACTTTGCTGTGCGTGGAGGGAGGAGGGCTGAGGCGACTGCCGGGGCCCACCTTCCTGAGCCCCTCGGAAACACTCCCAAATAAACCCCGAGACTGAGGGGCCTGAGCCCCCCCCCGCCCCCCGCTGCAGCCCTGTCACCAAGGTCCTTTCACTGCAGCCTGGCCACCAGCCGCCGGCGCCGCTACAGGATCCCTGGGGCGGGGGTCTCAGCTGCACTTCCAGACCAGACATTCTCCCCTGAGCGTGTCCGCTGAGTGCTGTCGAAGCGCCCTGCCTGCTGGGGCCCCAGCCTCTGCAGTTAGTCATTTGGCAGACAGCCCAGCCCTCCCCTGCTGGCTGCTCGTTCCCGGAGAGGATCGGTACAGGGCGAGGATTACTGTGTGTGGGCCCAGGACACATGCTAAGTGGCTGACGCTGGGGGTGGTGGGCAGAGCCTCGGAAACCAGCTTTTCTGAGTCTGCACGGAGAAGTCTGTGCTGGGAAAGCGCTGGACACGCTGCGGGCAGAGACACTGAGGCTGGACGCAAGCCTGCGAACAACTTTCTATTCATACTTCTACTATTTTTGCAGAAGCGAGAACTCTATTTTCAGAAACTGCACACGAACTTCTCTTAAGGGGCCGTCGGGGGGTTCTGTGGCGGTGTGAGAGCTGTGGGCCCCTTGGTGAGCTGGGCAAACGCCCACTGCCTGGGAGCGGATGTCGGGCTGAGTTGCTCCGGTCCAGGCGGAGGGGTCTGGACGCGTCCGCCGACTTCTCTTGGGAACCCTGAGTTCGCCGCGGCGCCGTGAACCCGCACAGAACACGCCTTCGCGCGTTCGCCTTGGCCCCCAGGACCCAGAGCGGCTGGTCTCGGCGCGAGACTTGCTTTTCCGGCGGGTGTCCTGAACGGAAGTGGCTGCCGGCCCAGGGACCACCGCGAGAGCCTCGTGGAGCGGGGCCTCTCCAGCCTGGAACCCTGAAGTGGGGGGCGAGGCTCCTCAGACAAGCCAGCCCTGAAGGCGCCGAGCCCCGAGGGGCGCAGTGACCGCGGCTGAAACAGAGGCAGCGCGGCGGGGCGGCACCGGGCGTCTGACGCCTGCGGCAAGCTGAGCGCTGGGCCTGCCGGAGGGGTCGTGCCCGGGGCTTGCGGGCAGCCCTGCCAGCCTGCGTCCTCGGCGGCAGCTGCCCCGGCCCTCCCTCGGCCGCGGCGCGCTCCCACCCCAAGCTTCTGCAGCAGCTGCCCATCACAGGGGTCCGCCCAGCGCTGCCTGGAGGACTGGCCGCCCCGGCTTCGTGTTCAGCCCCTGGGGGCGGGCGTGACCAAGCCCATCCCAGGAGGAGAGGGTAGCACCGTTTCTCCGGGGCCCAGTGTAAACAGTAGGGCTGCAGTAGACCTTCCCAATGTAGTCCGGTCAGGAACTCAGGCTCCCGAGAGGTCACTTGAAACACAGGATCACCAGTCACCGACAACGACACCACTTCCCACCCTGGCTCATGCCGGCCCCCCGCGGCCGTCACAGGGGGGGCGGGACCCCGGGGTCCTCCCCCCCACCCTGGTCCTAAAAGGCAGAGGCGGTCCAGCGCCCACCGGGGCCCCTGGTCTGCCTCACCGTGGGCCGAGTCTGGCCTGGGCTGGCTCTGCCGCTCATTGGCATGCGTCCAGAGGCAGCGACTGGACAGCCCCCGCCCCTGTGTCCCCGTGAGATAAGGGTCTCCCGGGCTCAGGCTGCCTCCAGCGCTATTTCAGATACTATTTCAGGACTTGAGATTTAAATAGCAGAGTGCTGTGGGCACGCACCCGTCATGCCTAGCGACAGCTGCTGCCGTGTGTGTGTGTGTGTGTGTGTGTGTGTGCGCGCGCGCGTGTCTGTGTCTCTGTGTCTTGACATGTCTCTGTGCGTGTCTGTGTGTCTCTAGGCGTGTCTGTGTGTCTCTAGGCGTGTCTGTGTGTCTCTAGGCGTGTCTGTTCTCTAGGCGTGTCTGTGTGTCTCTAGGCGTGTCTGTTCTCTAGGCGTGTCTGTGTGTCTCTAGATGTGTCTGTGTGTGTCTGTGTCTCTAGACGTGTCTTTATGTCTCTAGGTGTGTCTGTGTGTGTCTGTGTCTCTAGGCGTGTCTGTTCTCTGGGCGTGTCTGTGTGTCTCTAGATGTGTCTGTGTGTCTCTAGGCGTGTCTGTGTGTCTCTAGGCGTGTCTGTGTGTCTCTAGGTGTGTCTGTGTGTGTCTGTGTCTCTAGGCGTGTCTGTGTGTCTCTAGGCGTGTCTGCGTGTCTGTGTCTCTAGACGTGTCTGTGTGTGTCTGTGTCTCTAGGCGTGTCTGTGTGTCTCTAGGCGTGTCTGTTCTCTAGGCGTGTCTGTGTGTCTCTAGGTGTGTCTGTTCTCTAGGCGTGTCTGTGTGTCTCTAGGCGTGTCTGTTCTCTAGGCGTGTCTGTGTGTCTCTAGATGTGTCTGTTCTCTAGGCGTGTCTGTGTGTCTCTAGGCGTGTCTGCGTGTCTGTGTCTCTAGGCGTGTCTGTGTTTCTCTAGGCGTGTCTGTGTCTCTAGGCGTGTCTGTGTGTCTCTAGATGTGTCTGTGTGTGTCTGTGTCTCTAGGCGTGTCTGTGTGTCTCTAGGCGTGTCTGCGTGTCTGTGTCTCTAGGCGTGTCTGTGTGTCTCTAGGCGTGTCTGTTCTCTAGGCGTGTCTGTGCGTGTCTGTGTCTCTAGGCGTGTCTGTGTGTCTCTAGACGTGTCTGTGCGTGTCTGTGTCTCTAGGCGTGTCTGTGTGTCTCTAGGTGTGTCTGTTCTCTAGGCGTGTCTGTATGTCTCTAGATGTGTCTGTGTCTGTCTCTAGCCGTGTCTGTGTGTCTCTAGGCGTGTTTGTGTGTGTCTGTGTCTCTAGGCATGTCTGTGTGTCTCTAGGCGTGTCTGTGTGTCTCTAGACGTGTCTGTGCGTGTCTGTGTCTCTAGGCGTGTCTGTGTGTCTCTAGGCGTGTCTGTTCTCTAGGCGTGTCTGTATGTCTCTAGATGTGTCTGTGTCTGTCTCTAGACGTGTCTGTGTGTCTCTAGGCGTGTTTGTGTGTGTCTGTGTCTCTAGGCGTGTCTGCATGTCTGTGTCTCTAGGCATGTCTGTGTCTCTAGGCATGTCTGTGTCTAGGCATGTCTGTGTCTCTAGGCATGTCTGTGTCTCTAGGCATGTCTGTGTCTAGGCATGTCTGTGTCTCTAGGCGTGTCTGTGTCTCTAGGCGTGTCTGCGTGTCTGTGTCTCTAGCCGTGTCTGTGTGTCTCTAGGCGTGTCTGTGTCTCTAGGCGTGTCTGTGTGTCTCTAGATGTGTCTGTGTGTGTCTGTGTCTCTAGGCGTGTCTGTGTGTCTCTAGGCGTGTCTGTGCGTGTCTGTGTCTCTAGGCGTGTCTGTGTGTCTCTAGGCGTGTCTGTGCGTGTCTGTGTCTCTAGGCGTGTCTGTGTGTCTCTAGGTGTGTCTGTTCTCTAGGCGTGTCTATATGTCTCTAGATGTGTCTGTGTCTGTCTCTAGACGTGTCTGTGTGTCTCTAGGCGTGTTTGTGTGTGTCTGTGTCTCTAGGCATGTCTGTGTGTCTCTAGGCGTGTCTGTGTGTCTCTAGACGTGTCTGTGCGTGTCTGTGTCTCTAGGCGTGTCTGTGTGTCTCTAGGCGTGTCTGTTCTCTAGGCGTGTCTGTATGTCTCTAGATGTGTCTGTGTCTGTCTCTAGACGTGTCTGTGTGTCTCTAGGCGTGTTTGTGTGTGTCTGTGTCTCTAGGCGTGTCTGCATGTCTGTGTCTCTAGGCATGTCTGTGTCTCTAGGCATGTCTGTGTCTAGGCATGTCTGTGTCTCTAGGCATGTCTGTGTCTCTAGGCATGTCTGTGTCTAGGCATGTCTGTGTCTCTAGGCGTGTCTGTGTCTCTAGGCGTGTCTGCGTGTCTGTGTCTCTAGCCGTGTCTGTGTGTCTCTAGGCGTGTCTGTGTCTCTAGGCGTGTCTGTGTGTCTCTAGATGTGTCTGTGTGTGTCTGTGTCTCTAGGCGTGTCTGTGTGTCTCTAGGCATGTCTGTGCGTGTCTGTGTCTCTAGGCGTGTCTGTGTGTCTCTAGGCGTGTCTGTGCGTGTCTGTGTCTCTAGGCGTGTCTGTGTGTCTCTAGACGTGTCTGTGTGTGTCTGTGTCTCTAGGCGTGTCTGTGTGTCTCTAGGTGTGTCTGTTCTCTAGGCGTGTCTGTATGTCTCTAGATGTGTCTGTGTCTGTCTCTAGACGTGTCTGTGTGTCTCTAGGCGTGTTTGTGTGTGTCTGTGTCTCTAGGCGTGTCTGCGTGTCTGTGTCTCTAGGCATGTCTGTGTCTCTAGGCATGTCTGTGTCTAGGCATGTCTGTGTCTCTAGGCGTGTCTGCGTGACTGTGTCTCTAGCCGTGTCTGTGTGTCTCTAGGCGTGTCTGTGTCTCTAGGCGTGTCTGTGTGTCTCTAGATGTGTCTGTTCTCTAGGCGTGTCTGTGTGTCTCTAGGCGTGTCTGCGTGTCTGTGTCTCTAGACGTGTCTGTGCGTGTCTGTGTCTCTAGGCGTGTCTGTGTGTCTCTGTGTGTCTGCATGTTGTGAGAAGGAGCGACGACCCTGCAGTAACTGGGGCCCAGTGTGAGCACAGAAACAGTGGGCGAAGCTGGGTGAAGGGAACATGGATTCCTTGAGCTGTTTGCGATTTTGTGCTTAAAGTGCTTGAAAACAAATGGGACGGGACAGGGAGGAAGGAAAGCCACTGCTCTGACAAGGGCCTGCGGGGCCCTGGAAGCAGACCGCCCCTGGGCCGGGGGCCGCGTGAGCCCTGGTGGGGTGGGTGAGGCTCCGGGTCGCAGGTGGGCTGCTGCTGCCTGTGGCCGCAGGGCTGGCCCGTGGTCAGGCTCCGGCCGGCCAGCGTTCCCTCGCTCGTGTCTGGGGGTGGGCAATTGAGGGGAGAAGCCTACGGAGCTGGCATGGGCCTGGCCTGCCCATCACCTTGTCTGTGGCTCGGCACTGGAACCTGAGCCCCGTCCAGGGAAGCTGAGGCTGAGCGGGTGGCCGGGCGCTGGAGCCCCAGAAGGCTCGAGGCTGGCATCCGCCCACCACACTGGGTGCTCATGTCGTATCTACTCCTTCACCGAGAACAGGTCAACACGGGGGCTCTTAACCCAGGTGGTCAGTGCTCCCACTGTCGCCCCAGGAGGCCCTCCCACCTTCAGGGTGAGTCTCGGGGATGGTTTTCAGACTCCACGTTTGGCTGGAGCGCAACGCTGGATGTTTCCTGCTCCGTGGGTTGGCGTGTGGTTGCTGTTTCCCTCCGTCTGCTCCGGTGCTGGGTTCACAACTGATGGGGGGTCAGGGAGGTGGGGGGTGCTGGAGGTGGGGATCGGCTTGTTGGAGGGCCCCTCCCTGAAGCCGTGGTGCAGGGTGTGAACCTGCGGCTCTCACGCCCCTGTCCTGACCAGCCGCGGGGCCGTGATGCAGGCATGCAGCACAAACGCAGGAGGGCAATGGTCACAAACTTGGGGCAACGGAATTTCAGGCAAGAGCTGAAGAGACGGAGAGGGACGTGTGTGATGGTCTAGGAAAATGTCCAGAGAAGTATCAAGTGACAAACGCCCAAAACAAGTCATAGGTATTGTATGACTCCTATTTGTGCAGAGAAGTCGTGTGTGTGTGTCACACAAATGCACGTGTGTGGCGCCCCGCTTACCCTGTGTGTGTGCAGAGCCTTCTGGAAGCACGTGTAGGAACCGTGACCTCTCACCCTGGTGACACTAGTTGGGTGAGAGTTTGAGGGATCCCAGGTCCCACACCCCAATTTATGGGCTGGGTTTCTGAAGCTGTGTACGCATATCCCTTTTCTAATAAAAATGACATCAGCGAGTATTACATTTTAGAACATCTGAGTAGGTATGAGATTCTCTTTCCTTTTATGATTTTTTCCTTTTCAAGATTTGCGTTTCCCCGGAATAGGAAAAGGAAGCAGGGGAACGAATTTAACTCTAATTTTATGAGCCTGAGAATCTGTGTGTTTTAATTTATAGTCAGTGTGTAAGTAGACTCACTGCCTGATTCCCAAGGAGGTGGTTAGTTCTCCTGCATCGTCAGGAGGGTGGAGGCCCCACGGCTCTAGCCCAGCGGCTCCCAGTCCCCTGGGCACGCGGCATGGAGACCGTGAGGAAGACCAACACGTCCTGCGCGCCTGGGCCGGGTCGACTTACCTTAGCTGGCTGCCGTTCCAGGAAGACGACTCTGTGAATCTCCGCACCCCAGCCCTGCCTGCACCCACGCGGCGGGGCGCCTGCCCTCCCCCGACCCCGACTGCCTAGCGTCCTGCGCACGGAGGTTAGTTCAGTGGCTCAGAGCCACGGCGTGGAGCCCCCGGTCACGATGCACGTGAGGCCAAGGGCTTGTCAGCAGCCAGGGGCCCCACGGGCCGGCGCAGCACCACCCATGGCCTCTGGAAATGCGACCCCCGGTTGCTGCGGCCCGGGGCTGGGGGTGAGTGCCGTGCGATCTGGTGGGGATGCGCCTGACTGCTCCGTAGCAAGCCTTCACCCTGCAGGGCCTGCCACCCCAGGACGGGCCCGCCAAGCCGGCGAAGTGCGTGTTACGTGTCAGCCGTCACCCACTGTCTGCTCACACCAGCCGCTGCTTCACAAAGGCTGTGGTCAGGGTTATTTTTAACAAGAGCGAGTGTCCTCAGGGAGAAGCCCGACCACAGGGATCAGGCCCAGCTCTGTCCTCATCGGCGAGCCTGGGGCAGGGCGGTGCAGGGGCTGCACGCAGCCCCGTTTCCGGGCGTCCTCGGTTAGTTGCTCCCGGAGGGGTTGGTGTTAACCACTGGTGTGATTAAACACGCGGGCTGGAGGTTAGACTAGTGCGTGGGGCACCCAAAGGCTCGGGCTGGGGGCCGCTCTTCCTCCTGGTCTGGACACGCCGCGGCGAGGTTGCAGATGGAGCGGCTGCCCCCTGGGGCTGGGGACCAGAGGTGTGTGGGGTGGACAGGCCCCGCTAAGAGCTAGAAAGCGGCCGTGCGAGGCGCCCTGCGGCCCAAGGCCATCCCAGCTGAGCCGCCGCGATTAGTGCCGTCCAGTCAGTGAGCAGAGAGCGTTAGTTTTGCAATAGAATAAAATACACCGAATGTCCAAGAGGCCTTTTGTGACCTTGTATTGGGAGGTCTGAGGCTGTCGAATGCAGAGTGACATCAGTAAGGCACGAGGCTCTGCCAGGGCAGGGAGAATACGCTCATCGGACAAACAATGTATTTTATGCCGCAGTGAGGCCCTGGGAACCGGGGGGGCGGGTTAAGGTGACACAGGGGCTGCGTGCGGCCGCGGCGGGGAAGGCTTTACTTCTCCTGCGTGGACAGGCGGTGTAGTGCCTCGCCCAGGCGCCTCAGCTCCTCCTGGTGTTCCAGCTCACGGTGCAGGCCCGCAGGGACGGCGTCCAGGCCGTGCAGCAGCCCAAACAGGCAGCCGGCGATGGCCCCTGTGGCCCCGCTCTCACCTGGAAGAGGCGGGACCCTCAGCACTGCCCCGCGGTCCCCGCCCCCAGCCCCACATCCCCTCGCCAGGGGGCTGAGCCGCCTCAGCCTCTGCCCTGACCTCGGCCATAGCCCAGTGAGGGTGCGGGGTTCCCTTCCCACTCCTGGGATGGCTGAACCCCCCAGTGTGCAGAGGTCCTCCCAGCCTGGGGCCCAGCACTCAGGGGACAGCCTCTAAGGGGTGATGTCCCCACCGCGCCCCCCACCCGCTGACCTCAGCTCCCAGCCTCCTCCTGCCTTCCCGGCAGAGGCCCCGGGTTGCTGCCCCCTTCTCCCCTCCTCCTGCCCCGGGAGGCACCTCTGGCACCCCTGGGCACTCGGAGAGGCCCCCTGGTCTGGGGAGGGGGTGCTCCTCCCAGCAGGAGGCCCGCGGGCAGCCCCTCACCTCCGTGGAACATGGCACGGCGGCACAGCTCAGTCCAGCTGCCCTTGGCTCCTAGGAGGGCATCGTAGGCGATCATGGGGGCGTCGTGGCCCCGCCGTCCTCCCCGACCCTCAGAGCTCCATTTCCTGTAGGTCTGGGGAAGGCACCGCAGGTCAGAGGCCTGGCCTGGGCCACACCAAGGGCCTCGGGGCACAGGTCCCCGGTCCACCCCTGCACTATGTGACGGCCCTGTGTCTAGGCACCACCCCCGCTGCGGGTGGACACTGGGCAGGAAAGGCCTGCTTCCCAGGGCTCTCGCACCCCGGCCATCCCGCAGACAAAGGCGGCGAATTCTGTGATGCAGACGGGCAGCAAGGGGCCTGGAATGCTGTGGCCAGCGCCACTGCAGCCTGCGTGGGGCACGGGGACAAGCAAGGCTGGGCGGGGTGCTGGGTGTTTTCTGGGCTGCAGACCGGTTGGTGGACACGGTGGGAGCAACGGTGGCTCAAGCAGCTGGGGGCTCAGAGCAGGTCCCTCTGCCTGGGAGAGAAGACTGCCAAGGGGCCAGACACAGCCAGGGAGATGGACACGGGCAGGTCACACTCCTGCACCTTGGCAACAGAGCCAGGCCGGTTTGAGGCAGCAGCATCTCCACAGGAAGAAGAGTGTTACTGAGTCTTTTGTATCAGGGGACTCATGAGAGATAAATGAAAGGGCAGTAGGAAGCACTTGAAAAGGGAAGTCTGGATGCTCCTTCTTCCCCTGACACCTGGAATACAGGTGTGCTGGCTGGAGCAGGAGCAGCCACTTTGGACTATGAGGCAAGTTCTCAGAATAGCAGAGCAGCCAAACAGGAAGACCCTTAGTTCCTCACTGCAAGAGGCTTCTGACCGGCTCTGAATACCCTCTCTGTGAGGATAATAAATGTCTGTCTTGGTTAAACTATAGTTACACAGGCTTTTTCTTGTGCTGCCAATCACGATCCCAGTGATTTCAGCCACCACAGGGGTTTTCTAAGCGTGGGGAATGCCACTGGTTTGCACCAATTTATTCATTCTCAGTTCAGTTCAGTTGCTCAGTCGTGTCCAACTCTTTGCGACCCCATGAATCACAGCACACAGGCCTCCCTGTCCATCACAAACTCCCAGAGTTTACTCAAACTCATGTCCATTGAGTCGGTGATGCCATCCAGCCATCTCATCCTCTGTCGTCCCCTTCTCCTCCTCCCCCCAATTATTCATCCTAGACAACCCTATATGCCCAGTTTTCAGAAGAGATGAAGTGAGATGGACTATTTTTGCACAAATTGTGCTTATAATCAAAAAGATGAAAAGATAGAAGCAGTACCCATTTCGAACGGGCTTCCTGCATGAAGTCTGCCACAGCCCCCAAATGCAGCTGCTCAGCTCACCTCCCTGGTTCCCTACAGGTGGGGGCGGTAGGCAGGACTTGGCCTGGGACCCCGGGCAGTGGCCCCCACTTCTCCCACCCCCTCCGTCTCAGGCCCAAGAGCCTACTTTGTCCCTCTCCTCCGCGTCGTAGCGGTCGGGGAAGCTGGCCTCGTTCTCGGTGTCCTCGATGATTTGTCTCTCCTCCAGGTAAAACTGCCACTTAGCTTCAAAGTAAAACCAGTGCTCCTGGTATTCTAAACACAAAGAGCAGGTGAGCAGGCTGTGCCAGCTGTCCAGCCGGGTGCCATGGGCAGCGATGGGGAGGGCCAGAGGCAGAGCCCGTGCCCCTGCCCAGCCAGGGGTGGAAGGGGGCCTGACACCTGGCTTTGGCAATGGCTCCCGAAATTAAAAGATGCTCACACTGTAGCTGCTCTGAGACGCTAGCAGGGAAGATGGAGTTGGGAAAGGATGCTTGACGATGTGCTGGACTAAGGCAGCCATCAGAAGACCAAAGTGCCTTCTCATAGAAATTCTGAACCTGGGTGTCTTTATTAACTCAGTGCTGTGTCTGCAAAGTCAGGAGACAGGACGTTCATCACCCCAATTAATGGCCTGACACCCGCGCCCCGGAGGTGCTGGCGACTCTTTTGAATGATTTGTGCAGCTGCCCCGGCTCACAAATAATGCCAGGGGTCGGGGGGAACCTGTGTCTCAAGAACCCAGAGAGGGTCCCCACACCGGGCCGTCCACCCGCCAGCCAGGTAACACCACCGACCTTCTTCGTGGGGTCCACCTGTCACATGGAGCCGCCTCCCCCCGGGCCTGGCCACGGGGGCGGGGTGGGGGCGGGGCTCACCTGCCAGGTGCCGGATGGTCTTCTTGCAGTACTCCTCGGCCAGCGGCACTGTCCGCAGCATGTCGCGCCCCCACTGCTCCAGCCGCTTTCCCTGGACGGCATACGACGCAAAGAGGGCAGTGCACAGAGACCCGAGGAAGCCTGGGGCGCGAGAGAGAGGCTGGGATGGACCCCCCGCCTACCAGGGCCACGCGCGGGACGGAGGCCAGGATGGACCCCCCGCGGCCACGCGCGGGACGGAGGCCAGGATGGACCCCCCACAGCCACGCTCGGGAGAGAGGCCAGAATGGACCCCCCGCCTACCAGGGCCATGCACGGGACGGAGGCCAGGATGGACTCCCCGCGGCAACACTTGGGAGAGAGGCCAGGATGGATCCCCCCACGGCCACAATCGGGACGGAGGCCAGGATGGACCCCCCGCCTACCAGGGCCACGCTCGGGATGGAAGCCAGGATGGACCCCCTGCCTACCAGGGCCACACTCGGGAGAGAGACCAGGATGGACCCCCCGCCTACCAGGGCCATGTGCGGGACAGAGGCCAGGATGGACCCCCTGAAGCCACGTGCGGGACGGAGGCCAGGATGGACCCCCCAGGGCCACACGTGGGACGGAGGCCAGGATGGACCCCCTGCCTGCCGGGGCCAGTGCTCCTGAGCGTGGCTCCCGGTCAGCCCGAGGCCCGCCCGCAGCTGCGGCGTCACCTGTGGGGTGGTTATGTGTCATCCTGCCGCACTCCACGCTGACCTCCACCAGCGTCTCCAGCCGCTCTGGCTTCCAGTACCGCATCCCCACGCACATCGCCTTGGTGGCGGCACCGAACCCCGAGCCTGCAAGGGGGACCTGCGTTCAGACCTCTGCCTGTAACCCCACCTAAACTGGACACACACAGCAGTCTCTGCCCACGCTTATCAGTGTCGGTGAGTCAGAAGCAGGGACACTGCCCACATTGCTGACAAAGACGACAAACGAAAGAAATCGCATCGCGGCTCACGCTGGAGCACACGCATCCACGAGAGACAGGCTTCCCACTGGGGTGGGGCCGCCCCCAGCGTGCCCTGACTGGGAAACGGGGAGCGAGAACTATGTCCACGTTGCACGTCCAGTCACGCATGCCCCTCTTCCTAAAAGCTGCTTCTCTGAGCTACAGCTGACCACCCACCCTGTGTATTTAACAAATCTGTGTTGTCTTGACATGCTACCCCCAGGAAACCAGCAGCCAAAGGAAAACTGCACACGTATCTGTCGCCCCAAAGGGTGCTTCTGCCCCCTCCTGCTGTTCTCACCAACCAGAGATTAGTTTGCATTCCCAGAAACGTGTATACACAGAATCATGTAGAAAGGAGTCTTTTTGCCTGGCTTCCTTAACGCAGCATAACTGTGCTGAGATTCATCTGCGCTGTGCGTCCGTAGCTCGACTCCGCCATGTGGCTGGAGGGACCACAGCTGGTGTGTCCACTTCCAGCTGATGCACGTTTGAGTTGTCTCCAGTCTGAGGTTAATACAAATAAAGGTACTATGAGCACTGATGACCCAAGTCTCGTATGGATAGATGCTTTCTCTTCTCTTGGGTAAACACCTCTGAGAGGAAAGTTGAGCTTGTATGTTGCATGAATGTCCAGTGTTGTAAGAAACTGCAGGACCATGTTCTGAAGTGGCCACACCACTGCACATGCCCCGCCCTGGAATCTCCGCCATTTCCAGACACCACTGCCAACGTGAGCTCGCCTGGAGGTTGGGAGTGAGCCTGTGAGGTTTGAGGTGAGCCTGTGAGCCCGTGAGTTTGGGGGTGAGCCTGTGAGTTTGGAGGTGAGCCCGTGAGGCTGGGGGTGAGCCCGTGAGCCCGTGAGTTTGGGGGTGAGCCCGTGAGTTTGGGGGTGAGCCCGTGAGTTTGGGGGTGAGCCCGTGAGCCCGTGAGGCTGGGGGTGAGCCCATAAGGCTGGGGGCCTCTCGCCGTGGCTCCTGTGTCGCCGTGATAACAGATGCTGTTTCATTGGCATGCACACGTCTTCTCTTGTGAAGTGCTTGTTTTAGATGTTTTCCCACTTTTGTATGGGGTTGCTTTTCTTAGAGAAGGCAGTGGCACCCCACTCCAGTACTCTTGCCTGGAGAATCCCATGGATGGAGGAGCCTGGTAGGCTGCAGTCCATGGGGTCGCAAAGAGTCAGACACGACTGAGAGACTTCACTTTCACTTTTCACTTTCATGCATTGGAGAAGGAAATGGCAACCCACTGCACTGTTCCTGCGTAGAGAATCCCAGGGACGGGGGAGCCTGGTGGGCTGCAGCCCATGGGGTCGCAGAGTCGGACACGACTGAAGCGACTTAGCAGCGGCAGCAGCAGCCTTTCTTATACTCGGTTTTTTAATCAGTTAGTTGCTTGTTTACGGCTGCGGTGCATGTTCGTCGCTGCCCGTGAGCTTTCTCTGGTCGCCGTGAGTGGGGGCTGCTCTCGAGTTGCGAGGTGTCACAGTGGCTTCTGGGGTCAGAGTTCGGGTTAGTAGCCGTGTGCATGGGCCTAGCTGCTCTGCGGCATGTGGTGTCCTCCCAGACCAGGGATCTGACCCACGTCTCCCTCAGTGGCAGGCGGATTCGTAAGCACAGGGCCCCAGGGACGTCCCTTATCGTTAGGCTCAGAGCTCTCTCCGCTTCCCTGGTGGCGCGCTGGTAAAGAATCCACCTGCAGACGCAGCAGACACGAATTTGATCCCTGATCCGGGAAGACCCCACATGCTGTGGAGAAACTAAGCTCACGCCCCACCACGACTGAGCCTGTGCTTTAGAGCCTGGGAGCCGGGACGACTGAGCCCCCGGCCGCAGCTGCTGAGGCCCGAGCGCCCAGGGCCTGTTCTCACAGCAGGAGAGGCCCCCGCATCCCTGCAAGAGGCAGCGCCTGCCCTGCGGCTGGAGGAAGCCCCCGGCAGACAGAGACCCTGCACCAGCAACAATAAATAAACAAAGTTACTTTTTAAGAGAGTTCTTTCCGTCCCTGGGGTTCACACCCCTAGAAGCCTTGTGCTCAGCAGCGCTTTCTCCCAGCTGGCGGCCGGCCTGCCCAGCCTCTCAGCGGCGTCTAAGGCGGGAGAAGGAGCCTCGGGGCTGCTGACTCAGCTCCCCGGGCGGGCTCCGGGGCCTCTGCCGCTGCCCGCAGCCTCCCCATGAGGACTCTGGGCCCGCGTTCCTCTCGTCATTTCCTTCACAGACTTGCTGTTGCCCTGTGGCCTGTGTAGTCCCGAGTTCCCGCTGGTGGTCAGGATGTGCGGGCTTCTGTCCCCGGCTCCCTCGGGCGCGGACGCCTCACCTCTCTGCCCGCAGAGCCTGCTCGGCCCTGACTCCTCTAGGCGTCGGTCTGACTGCATTTTCTCCGTGCCCGGAGGCACTGCTCCTGATGGAACCAGCCGTCCGCGGCTTGGCCCCGCTCGGGAGGCGCGGGCCTTCTTTGTTGTTGGTTCTGCGTGATTTGATGGCTGTGGGTCTTCTTGGAGGTGCTTGTTTGCTTGTTTGTTTCTTGTGCTTGGAGTTTGTTGCGTTTCTGGGGCACGGGAGTTCACCTCTTTAGAAATCTACTTTGGGCGGCTCTGGCCCACTTCCCCACGTGGCTTTCGTTCTCCCCCCTCCTCTAAGGGCCTCCCGCTCTGAGCTGACCCACGGCTCCCTGAGGCCCGGCACGCTTTCGGGTTCTTTTTCCCGTGTGTGTCCCACTGTGGACGACTTTTATCGCTCTGCCTCTCAGACTCACTAACATTTTCTTCTGAAACGTCTGATCTGCGTGAATCTCACTCAGTGCGTTTTAGACTCAGACACTGTAGTGTTTTTCTCTAGAACTGTGATGTAGGTCTTTTGTATACTTACATCTCTCCTTAACTTTTCAAAAGTATAGAACACACACAATTTTATATCCTTACCTGTTAACTCTAATGACTGTCAGAGTTTGTCATTTCTGATTTACTGATATTTCTCTTTATTATGGGCCATATTTCCTGCTTCTTTGTTTGCCAGCAGCATTTGACTTGATGGCAGCCTTCAGCAGCAGCCCAGAGGACGGGCCCTCCCTCAGTGTGAGCCCAGAGGACGGGCCCGCCCTCAATGTGTGCCCAGAGGACGGGCCCTCCCTCAGTGTGAGCCCAGAGGACGGGCCCGCCCTCAGTGTGAGCCCAGAGGACGGGCCCGCCCTCAGTGTGAGCCCAGAGGACGGGCCCGCCCTCAGTGTGAGCCCAGAGGACGGGCCCGCCCTCAGTGTGTGCCCAGAGGACGGGCCCGCCCTCAGTGTGTGCCCAGAGGACGGGCCCGCCCTCAGTGTGTGCCCAGAGGACGGGCCCGCCCTCAGTGTGAGCCCAGAGGACGGGCCCGCCCTCAGTGTGTGCCCAGAGGACGGGCCCGCCCTCAGTGTGAGCCCAGAGGACGGGCCCGCCCTCAGTGTGAGCCCAGAGGACGGGCCCAGGACCCCAGCAGCAGAGCCCCAGGGGCAGAGGCTGCCTGCCAACATCACCCCACACAGATCATCACAGAGACAGACATTTTTGCAGGTGGTGATGCTTTCCTTCATGTTTTGGCTCAGAATGCACATTTAAAAGGAAAGCAGGGGAAATTATCCTTAAAGCAAGCCAGGGATGGTGACTGATGCCTGCATCCCCGGTTGGCGCCCAGGCTGGGCTGGGTCCCCAGGGGTCCCCTTGGGGGTGACGAGCCAGGCCATGTCCCAGAGGCCCTCCTGCCGCACCTCCTCAGAGGGAGAGGAAAGCTCCCTGACCTTTCTCGTTGAACGGCGTGTGCCACGCGAGGAGGTAGTTGTCCGGCTTCAGCTGGGAGCAGCCCTCCAGGGTGGCGGGGTCTGCCCGCTGCTCCGGGAGCTTCTCCAGGGCATCCACATAGCGCCGCACCATTTCACGGTAGAGGTCGTCCAGGCACCAGAAGTCTGGGGAGGAAGCGGGGGTCAGATGAGCCCCCAGCACACGGCCCGCCCCCACCACAGGAGGGAGGCCCTGGGACCGGCTCCCCGGAGATACCTGACTGCAGATGCAGTGCGCTTTGGATTTCATCTCATTTCAGAGGCTGTGCTTTCTCGTTGTTACACACGAGAATCTAAAAAGCCCTGGGGTCTTTGTGCACGGCCAACGGCTCTGACAACAAGGCGCCCGCTAGCCAGACACCCGCCTGCTCCGTGCCCTCAAGGTCCCTCGTCCAGGGCGCCCAGAGCCGCCCTCCCACTCCAGCTGCCCACTCCCCCCTCCAGCCAAGCCGCCACGCACCAACCACCCCCCCCACCCCGTCCCCACCATCCCCACCGCGACCCCGCAGGAAGTCGGTCTGGGGACGAGCGTGTCCTTGGAATCTCAGGGTGCCAGGACGGGGTGCCAGGTGCAGAGGGTTTGGCTGACCAGCTTCTGGATGGCCTCACATGCCTCCTCCACAGGGTCAGGACCCATCTGCCTGATGGAGGCTCAGCAAGGGGTTGTGAATTGGTTTTGAGCATTTCTGCCATTAAGTGAGTCCACAGCGTGGTGGACAGAGACCACACACCCTCCAAAGCTGGGGTCTGGGGGGCCTGGTCACACAGAGAGCGGGTGGGAATTTGCGGGCAGAGGGCGCGCCTGTCAGTGAGGCGGACGGCACTTGGCCCTGTCTGTGCAAGGCTGCGTGCGGCCCTCCCAGTGAAGGCCCGTCTCTGGGGGCCGTGGGGTGCAGAAGGACGCTGCCCTCTCCCACCCACCCCAGGCGCAGAGCCGGCAGCGGAGCCCCATTGGCATGAAGCCCAGGTGGCCTCCGGCCCCGTGCCGGCGGGGAAGGCAGACGCCCGAGTCCAGGCAGGGTGGGGGTGCGCCGCGGGTCCCAGCGCTGCTCTGGGGGCTGCGCTGGTGGGGGAGTGACTCCTGTCCACCCCTGTGTCTCAGCAGCGGGTGCAGGCCTGGCACCGTTTGGCTGCTGCTTTGACTCTGGGCTGGGCCACGTTGCCTCGGTTCTGAGCCGGCAGGGGTGAGTCCCGCCTGTCCAGTGGACGGTGACGCCAGGTGACGTCGGGTGACGCCAGGTGGCGCCAGGTGACCCTGGCTGGGGAGGGGAAGCCCACATTCTCTGTCAGCTTCTCTACCGTCTCCATCCAGGGCGAGTAAGCCTGGCCCTTCCAGACTCCCCTAAAATGGGTCGTTTTATTCTGGAATCACATTCTTTTTGAAGAGACAAAAGTTATTTAAAAGCAAAATGGCAGCAAAAGCCCGGGAGCTGATCCTGAATTCAGAGCCACAGAGCCTTGCGCCCTCTGGCCCGAGCTCCTCCGCGTGGTGACTCGGCCTCTGAACTCACTTCTCTGTCTCCCACCCGACAGATCCACGTACAAAGCCCCCTGTGAGCCTCCCGGCTGAACTCATGACAGAGAGAAGGCAGGAGACCCATCAGGATCACTCGGTAATACTGACGTTTCAAATGCCACCGCAGGCAGCGCGGGAAGGAGGATCGTGGGGCCGGGACCCGCCCGCCCTGTTGGGCCCTGGACGCCACGCCCCACTCAGCGCTCGCTCCTGCTCGGCACTGCCCGTCTCAGAGGCACGGCGGAGCGGGCATGGCACGGGCACACCGCTGCTCCGCGGGGCCTGGCCCTGCCCATGGCCACACGCCTGGGGCGGCGAGCCCTGCCTGCCTGCCTGTGGAAATCACGTGAAGAGCCCCGGTCTGTCGGGCCCCTGAAACAGCGCAGGCCCTGCAGCCCCAGGTTGGGTCAGGGCTCCAGAGGCAGGCCCGAGGCTGCCGGGCTTCTGTCTGCACTTGCTGGGGGGCACTGAGCCGAAGGCGCAGCTCCTCTGAATGGTTCCTTTGTCTGCAATCCGCCATGATAAAGTTGACCTGAAGGGTGATGTGAGGATGAGAAGACAACACCCGTGGGGACACAGGCCCACAGTCAGGGTCCGCTGGGCCGAGATGCACGTGGCTCAGTCAGCCGCTCAGTCGTGTCCGACTCTCTGCGACCCCATGAATCGCAGCACTCCAGGCCTCCCTGTCCATCACCAACTCCCGGAGTTTACTCAAACCCATGTCCATCGAGTTGGTGATGCCATCCAGCCATCTCATCCTCTGTCATCCCCTTCCTCCTGCTCCCAATCCCTCCCAGCATCAGGGTCTTTTCCAGTGAGTCAGCTCTTTGCATCAGGTGGCCAAGGTATTGGAGTTTCAGCTTCAGCATCAGTCCTTCCAATGAACACCCAGGACTGGTCTCCTTTAGGATGGACTGGTTGGATCTCCTGCTGTCCAAGAGACCCCCAGGAGTCTTCTCCAACATCCCAGTTCAAAAGCAACAATTCTTTGGTGCTCAGCTTTCTCCACAGTCCAACTCTCACATCCATACATGACCACTGGAAAAACCATAGCCTTGACCAGACAGACCTTTGTCAGCAAAGTAATGTCTCTGTCTCTGCTTTTTAATATGCTGTCTAGGTTGGTCATAGCTTTCCTTCCAAGGAGCAAGTATCTTTTAATTTCATGGTGCAGTCACCATCTGCAGTGATTTTGGAGCCCCCCAAAAATAAAGTCTGTCACTGGTTCCATTGTTTCCCCATCAATTTGCCATGCCCCTTACACAGGCTACAGTTTGTTATTAAATAAAAAAGTTGGGCTGTTTGAAAACTAAACTTAGATTTTACGGGGTGAAAACACGTTCTGGGGGCACAGACTTGCCCGAGTGCATCACGGTGACCCGTGTCCAGAGGGCCAGAGCCCATCCAGAATTGGGCCCGCTGCCACCGTGCTCCGGATCCACACACTTCACCCGGGCGGATTCTGCCCTATTCCTGCCAAGGGGATGTGACTTGCTCCAACCCGGGGTAGCACGTTCTTGACAGGAGACACGCCGGGGAGTCCTGGGACCACAGTGCACCCTGGAGACCTGCCGGGGACTCTGCCAGGCAGGCAGCACAGGAGGGCGCGGGGACGGGACGCAGAGGGGCCTGGGGCCTGCCCAGAGACTGCCCGGAAGCCCCACAATCCCCCCACCCACCCCCCCGGATCGTGGAGTGTGCAGACTCAGAAGGCTGGCTTGTCATGTCAACCTGCTGTGACACTATCTTATCTGAGGCTTAGGGCTCCACCCGCTATTTGGAGCAGAAGGCATTCCTGTGCCGTGACATCTGAGCTAAACCCGGCTCCCGGCGCGGCTGGGGGTGGCAGACAGTGGCACACACATTCCAGCTGCCCCAGCCGCCCCAGGTTCTAATTTTGCGGCGACGTGCTCACCCTCTGACAGGTTTCAACAGCAATTGTAAGGAGGCTGTGCCTCACCCAGACACCCGCTGCTTTTCCGAAATTCAGTAAAAACGTGTTCCTGAAATCAACCTGCTACTTAAGGAAACTCTGTTCCCCCCAAATCCAACCAACTTCACAGCATTTTCTTAGGACGAGAGAGAACCTGCAGCAGCTCTCAAGCTGAACCCTGCTGTGGCCGATGGCATTTTACCCGCAGTTCATCAGAATAGAGAAGCAATTCCCCCCAAATAGCATCTTAATTGGCCCAACTGCAAACTGGATTATTATTTTATATATTTTTTGAAATAAACTCAGAAGCAAGCTACCTATTCACACAGAAGTTGAGGCTTCGTCCCAAACAGGCCCCAAATGAGCCACCTGATTGCATTTAGCCCTAAATACACAGGCTCTGCTGAGTGAACATTTACAAACACAATGGAAAGCCTTGGTTTAAGAACCCGAGTCTGCAGGTAAGCAGAGTGAAGTGACACTGTTGCTGGAGAGGCTGTCTTGGAACGAAGCGGAACACCCCATTTGCTGGGGACCCCATGTGGCAAGCCAGTCAACCCCTGGGCTCCAGGCCCCTCACCTCGGGGTCCCCCCGCCCCCACCCCGCCCCAGGGCAGAGCCTCACCTGTGACGAGGGCCCCCGCCGTCGACATGTGCATGATGGTGTTGCCGCTCACCGGCCACGTCTCCGGCGAGAGCACGAGGTTGTCCAACCCGCCCCCCTTCCCCAGCTCCTCCTGGACCCTGGCGCCCGAGCCGCTGCTCTCCCTGGCGGCGTGCCCGAACCCCAGTGCGTCCCCGACGGCCCCCAGCAGCATCGCCGCCTGGAACTTCTCCATGTCTGCCCCCAGCTGCAGGCACCCGCCGCTGCTCAGCCTTCAGTCCGCCCCGCTGACCTCCGGGCTGGTCATCCTGCAGCCGTCAGGAGCCTGCCCGAGCGGCAGGCGCTCCTCCTCTGTCTCTGCAGGTGGCACCAATGAGAACACCGTCTGGCCCGCAGCTTGCAGCCTCGCCCAGAGGCCCGCCCACGTGGGGCGGCAGCGTCTCTCCACAGGCCCGGGACTCGGCTGGCCCTTGTGTGGAGGCGTCTGCGGCTCAGAACAGCCCCGGGCGGGCGAAGCCGCTGCTCTGGGGACATCTGCCCAGTGACATGGAGGAAGCACTCACATTCCCAGAGCTCCGGTGTGGAACCCCCACACCCAGGCTCAGTCCAGTCAATCACACGGTGCACATCAGCCTCCTGCAGCCAGGCTGAGACCCCCAAGGCCCCCGGCCCCTCTGCCCCCGCGACCCCCCACCCCCCAGCCTCCACCCGTCTGCCTTGTCCCTGCGTCTTCATGTTTCCTGGACTTAAAATCACACGGGTCGCCCTCAGCAGCCTATGCCTGGCTCCTGCACCCAGCACCCTGCTGGGACTCAGCTGTCATGCGCGCGACTTTGGTTTCTGGAGGGCATGTGACCGTGGAGCACGTTGATGATAGAACTCTGCCACGCGGGGAGGGTGTCCCCCAGCCCACTGCCGGCAACATCTCCCTGACAGACACAGGCCATTCCATGTGGGGCGGGACGCGGGGCCCCCACCCCTGTTCCACGGGAGGAGTGTTCATGGCGGTGCCGAGGCTGGGGGGTCCAGGTGTAAACCAGGTGTCTGGACCTGAAACCCAGGGTCAGAAAAGCCGGCATCTGTGTCCCCAGGCCTGTGGTAGCACAGAACCTGGTCCTACATCAAACCAGGACACCAGGACGTGAGGAGGATGTCTGATAAGCTTCAATAACAGGAGGATGCTAAGATCCTAAGATCCAGAGATGCTAAGGCACTAAGATACTAAGGTGCTAAGATGCTAAGATACTAAAATACTAAGATGCTAAGATCCTAAGATGCTAAGATGCTAAGATCCTAAGATCCTAAGATGCTAAGATAGTAAGATCCTAAGATGCTAAGATGCTAAGATCCTAAGATGCTAAGATACTAAAATACTAAGATGCTAAGATCCTAAGATGCTAAGATGCCTGTAAGTGAATGGTGGCATCCTTGCAGCCCGTGTTGAGACTGAGGCTCTGGAACACGACTCCAGCTGGTGCGGTTCTGGGAGACCCTGAAGCCGCGGGCTTCACAGTGAGTGCCATCGGGCTGCTGGGCATGCGAACTCCCTCCCCGAGGGCAGCCCTCTGCCAGCTGCCCGCCGTGGGGAGAACGGCACCACTCAGCAGAAACACTCATCACTGAGGCAGAGGCACCATCCTCAGAGGTGCTTGGGGCAACTGCACACCATTTGGCCGACGTGAGCCAAGAGGATACAGGGAGTGGAGCCTTGGCCGTGTGCCGTGAGCGTGGGGGTGGCTGACCCGCAGAGCTGGGAGCTGGGAGCCGGGGACATGTGTAACCTCCTTTGTAAGCTTCTACTAAGCTGACATCACAGACCAACACGCATGATGTCACCACCACAGAGGTGGTGCTGCTCAGGCCAAGAGGTGGGCGCAGGGCGTCCACGTTTTTTCAACATCTCATTTGGTTAATCCATGTGTCTTCAATGATATGTCAGTGGATCAGTTGGGTATACAGTTCTTATCAGCCAGAGGAACATCTGTATATCATGAGATTTCTGTGTATCCTGGGATCTGTAACTGCCCACCTGAAGCAGGCATGCTCAGCAGGGGCTGCGTGACACCGAGAAAGGAGAGGAGAAGGTTCAGGCCGTCCACGTGGGAGGCGGCAGGCCAGACACAGCAGGGAGGCTCCCGGATGGGGTGAAGGAGGACACCCAGCGCAGAGCGTCTGAGCGTCCGGGGCAGAGCTGAAAGCCACCACGGCCCCAGAGAGAAGAACTTCAGTGTTTCCGAGTCCTCGGCGCTTCCACAGCATGCACGGCAGGAATGCTTACGATAGAAGGATGGGCTCTGGCCGTGTGCGAGAGGCTCTGTCCAGTCACTAAGCTCTGGCCTCTGCTGATGAACAAGAAGGCCCTTGTGCACAGACTGCCTTTCCCACACAGCCTTAAACCTCAAGGAGGAAGCCGTGCCGCTCTCACAGGCATGAGTCCTGCAACCTCTCTGAATGGGACTCTTCCACGTCAGAGCCCACAACGCCTCGATGGACCCTGTACGTGATTGTTGAGGCTTCTGCTAAAGCTCTAAGAGCCCCAGGCTTGTGGGCAGAGGTGGCCTGTGTTTTCTTTGAGGCCACAGCAGTGGGGCTGGGAGAGGTCAGCGACTTCCGGGCCTTGCACTTCGTGGGGGGCTGGCCCCCCACCCCACACCGCCTGCCTGGCTGGGTCTCCAGGCCTCAGGCCTGAGTGGCTCCTACTTTGGAAGCCAAAATAAACTGCACAGTTTAGGCACACTTTCCACAAATCTGAGTGCATTCCCCTCTCTCGTGAATTGCCCCAGTTTCTGTCTCATAAGTGGGGCCGCGGTGGGGCGACGAGCGTGCCTTGACGTGATTGTCTGCATTCGAGGTGCGGCCCACCCAGCGCTTCTCAAACCACCACACGAAGCCACTTCCAAGATGGGCAGGCGGGTCACGGTGCCCACCTGGACGGCATGCGGGACAGCCGCCCTCCCAGAGCCCCAGCTGGGCGGACCCCCAGGAAGGAAAGGAGGTGGGGGGGGCCGCGCTGGAGGCCAGAGGCTCGGGGCGCCGGCACTCTGCTCCACGCGCGCGCGATGCGGTTTCCAGTTTGTGGCATTTTTGGGGACAACCACGTGTGTTTACCTTCTGAATGTGACTACACATGAAGGGTGGGAGGGTGGACATAAGTACTCACATTACAGACGGTAGGGAGGAGCCAGCAGTTGGTTTTTAAATTTAAATTTATCACAAAAGAAATTCTCACGGAAAAATGTCTTTTTAAATGTAATAAAATAATCTTTTTTTTAAAAAGCATACTTTATGAAGCTTCTTAGGAAGTTGAACTGACACCATTAGCAGTGAACAGACCCCCGACTTGCACACAGTTTCAAGTCGCTGTGCAAACCTCAACAGCCCATCGACCTGCAAAATCATTCCCATGAGCGTCCAGAGAAAAGTGAGGTGAAAACAGAACTGATGAAGCTGGATAATTCAAAAAACTTCCATCTTAATCCTGGCACCAAATCTAAAAACCTCAGCGTCCACAACAGCCGCCTTCTCAGGACAGGTTTCCAGCCGCCTGACTGGCAGGTTCTCAGGTGTGGTTACCGGACCACCACTGGCTGTGAGAGCACAGGGCGGGCAGGGGCTGCAGACAGGCTCCGCCCGCCCCACAAACGCTGCGGTCGCGGAGGGCTCCACAGCGGCAGCTGGGGCCCCGTCTCCAGGCACATGGAGGGTCAGGAAGAAACGGGCGGCAGGCACAGCTGACCAGCGTCTCCTGCAGGACGTGGTTTCTGTTCATCCAAGTCCAGCTCAGTTTTCTGCCGAGACACGACTGCTTTAACCACCTGTGACCACTGGCCTTGCGTGTTCTACAAAATCATCTATAACAGGCCATGCTCCTAAAGGAAAACAAAAGATTTTTTAAAATCGGCAGTTTAGAGTAATATTTTTTATAGTCAAAGGATTTTTTCACAATCCAACATTAATATCTCAAGAGCTCAAATGATTTTAAACTTCTACACGTAAGGAGTCAGCTGAAATTACCCTCCTCGGCTCTGGCTGGCCCAGGCGGTAGGTGCTGTGTGCTGGCGTGCATGCGTCTGTGAGCAGCGCTCACCACCAGCCCCGCTGAGCACATCCACGGTCACGGCCATGCTGGGCAGAGGGGGCTGGGGGTGGACATTCTTTCTGAAGGGGCAGCACCCTCAGTGCAGCAGGTGGGAGAATATTCCCTGAAATGTCTTGGGGGGGGGCCTGCAGGTGGGATGGTGCTCAGGTGAGTAAACATAGGCTGGAACCCTCTGTGTGCTTCCATGGCGCACTGGAATAACCGCTGGCCACGCTGGGATAACCGCTGGCCACGCTGGGGTCAGCCGGCCCCAGTGACCATCCTGCTCTGTGGTCCTGCCTCGGGGCCTCTGCACACCCACCTTGAAAGCTTCAGCTCAGAAGAGTTCCTCCCGACTTTCAACGTGAGTGATGTTTTCTCTTGTGGGATTTACAGGATGTAATAAGTGAGTACTAGCCACTTCATCACTCCTGTCTCACACACGGGGTTGGGCAGGGGTCAACGGGGACCCACCTGCCCACTGGCCATCACCTGAGGTCTGTGGACTTCGCCTACCTTCTTCATCACAGTTGGACATGTCATCTGCGATCATGTTTCCAAAATCTAGAAGAAGGTTCCAAGTGTCCCTTGGGATTGATCTTTTTTGATGCTCCTAAAAGACAAGAGGAAAGACCAGCAGACCGCTGGCTCAGACGGAGCTCTCAGCCTGGTGATCTCAGAACATACTCTGACCAGGAGTGAGGACCAGGTCAACACTGTCAGAAGTTAATACAGCAACAGTGCTTTGGGTCAGTGTTAAGAGCTACCTGATGCCAACGTGCAGATGCAGAAAGCAGACTTACTGAAACACAAAATAAGAATTATTGACTTTCATTTCAAATAGAAAGGCAGCATTTTTTATCTCTTTATCCAACCCTGAAACCAGTTCAGAAACAACGTGGGGAAGCGGCCTCTGGATGCGTCTATTTCCTGTGAACCAGGCGGCTCTCTGCAGGGGTGGGACGCTGGCCATCACTGACACTTCAGACACTGGAGGACCCGCCCCTGCTCCTGGGGGCCCCCAGCTGGAGCAGCCCCGGGTCTCCCGAGGCTCCCAGCCCCCGCAGGCCTGTCTTTGCACACACGAGCGCACGTGTCCACAGATGGCTCCCAAGCTGGTCACGCACACGGCGCATCACGCGTGCTTTCCTGCTGCCCCACACGTGCCCTGGGCCTCCTGCTGCACATGCTGGGGTCCTTCCCCAGGCTGCTCCTGGCGGACATCCCACACACCTCCACTAGAAGGACTGGTCCTCACAGAGCGGGGGGCCCTGAGCAGGACACCACAGCCGCCTCCCGCGGTCAGGGGCGGGCCTGGCGCCCTGCACCCTCCCCTCGGCCGCGGTCACTGGGGGGTCTCGGCCCACGAAGACTGGGGCAGGGACCACAGACGCACAGTCTGGAGATGGCCTCAAGCAGCCTGGCCCGAGACCATGGGCACCATTTTCTGCAGGAGGCAGAGCGTGGCCGCGGGTGGGCTCCCTGGGACTGCCGCTGGGGACACTGGTTCCTCAGGGCCCACAGACAAGCCATCGGTTATTAGGACGGTAACTGCCCCGGCTGACCCCTCATGTGGGGACCCCATAAGCAGGAAGACACTTACCAACAAGAAGGTGTTCCAAAGATCTAGAAACTTAAACCTTCCAGAAAACACCAGATTCCAGTATGCCACGGCCATTTCCAAATCTGGGAAAAAAGAGAGAAAGCGCTCAGTGAGTCCCAACTCCTTTTTCCACAGCACAGTGACCATTTCTTGGCACGCTGGTGTTCACTTAGTAATACTCGGCAGTCTTACCCACGGTTACATGTGGGCTAAGGCTTACAGGAGAGCTCCTGAAGCTGTGTACAGTCTGATTTGGGACCTTGGGGAAAATGGCTTTGGAAAATGATTTATGCACCAGGATATTTGGATGTGTCAATAATTATCCCCCAATTAATCCATTATGAACACTCTGCTTTGCTCATGTACTGGGCTTTCTTAACTGCTGGGCTGACCTGGATATGATTAACTGGATACAATTAACACATACCACTTATATATATATACATTAAAAAAAAACCAGCCCTACGCACTTTCTAAGTGATGAACTACAAGTTTAAAACTTGTTTAGAAAGGAAGGGACACAGTACTTTCCAAATAGACCTTCCTTGCCACGGTAAGAACTAAAATGGAATCTGATTCAAAGGTCGATCCCCTAAGTATCATCAAGACTTGGGATTTCTTAAGGTAAAGCCAAGACAAATTAGCATGTTGTTTGGTCACTAGTAAAAGTCAACGCCCTCATTTTTCCCCAGCTGGAAGGTAGTGACGATTCCACATCTAAACAGACTGACGCCGTGGGCTGCATCATGAGATGGGATGTTCACGGACACAGAAGCTGAGCGTCAGGGCTGCAGGAGAGGGACTCGTTCTATGCTCACTGCAAGGCTGGTATCGATTTATTTCTGTGTGATTGAGGGGCTGAGAAGGTTACTACTTGAAGCTGATACCCTTCAACTGTGTGGGCTAGTGCTCATCACTTTCAGATGATACAACAACAGTCTTGTACTGAAATAGTGCTTATGAGTGCATGCTAGGAGAAGGAATGCAAAAAGCCGATAAATAAATATTTAAGGTAACAAATTCTTTCAACGCAAAATATTCTACTAAACACCTTCCAAAAGATTTTCATCTAAATCTGGTTTGGTCCTACTTGGACAGATGTCATAAAAGCTAAAGCTCTGACCTGAGGTTCCCAAGGTCAATCATTAGAAATGGATGAGCAAGAAATACATGAGTAGTAGCCAACTTCAAATAAAATGCCTCTATTTCATGTGTGTTTAACGTCCATGAGATAACTCAGTCTGAAATAACCTGGAGTCTTAGAAAGAAAGCAGTGGTCAGAAAACTCGAGGAACGGGTAGAAGAGGAGACTGGCTGGACCTTACCTACGGGCCTGTGTCCTGCTAAGCCTACTTCCTTATCACTCAGGAAAACCTACACTCAGCTCATCTCAGTGAGGGGAAGCCTCACACTGAGAATGGAGTCAAACCTGGGGAAGAGAGAAATAAAGCTTCATGGTAGACATTAACTCTGGTTACCTTTGGCTTCATTTGGTCCTAGAAACCCTTCTTGTAAAGTTCCCGATGTGCATATCTGTAAAGCACACAACTCATAGTAGACGCCTGCATTTTCAGAGACCCAGCAGCACCTAAGTAAACAGGCTGAGTGCTGTTCTGATGGACCTGGCCATTTGCAAAACAACAGCAACACTCAAGTGATAGAACTTGAGAGCTGAGATCAAGAACAAAATCTACTCTACTGACCATGAAAGGAATCATCAGAGCAGCTATTTTCTTTCTATAACCTTTGAAAAACGCTACCTCCTGAGTAAGAAAATGATTATAAATGTTCCTAAGTAAAATTTATGTCTGTGATGCTCCATTTAGAATTAGATCATAAAGATGACCATTCTGTCAAAAAAGAATCTTTGGGCTGATGGAAAAATTAGTTAATAATCATGAAACTTTACTTCCTCAAAAATTATGATTTCTCAAAGCCAACTGATTGCGGACTCTAGCCAGTATAAAACTGTGCTAAGCATCTTACATTAAAGCAAAGCCTCAAGGAGTTTTAATTACCTCCTCTACTAGGCTAAGGGGGCTCCACTAGTAGCTCAATTGGTAAAGAATCCACCTGCAATGCAGGAAACCCCAGTTTGAATCCTGGGTTGGGAAGATCCCCTGGAGAAGGGAACGGCTACCCACTCCAGTATTCTGACCTGGAGAATTGCAAGGACTGAACAGTCCATGGGGTCACAAAGAGTTGGACACGACTGAGCGACTTTAACTAGGCTAAAGAAGCAGAAACAGCAACCCACTCTAGTTTTCTTGCCTGGAAAACCTCATGCGCAGAGGGTCCGGGTGAGGTACAGTCCATGGGGTTGCAAAGAGTCGGACACGACTGAGCGCTAAGCAGCGCAGTGCTAAGGAACAACCACAACACAGCACACGCCCCTCTCGCTGCACACGACAGACACACAGGCCTGAAGGGGAGTGTTTCCACCCCTTTCCACTGCTGTCCACACTTTCTCAGGAATTATAGGAACACGTGTATCAACCTCTTTAAATTATATTTAACCCTTCAGAATACAGACAAGTTCACATACTTTGGAAATTGTAAAATCAATTGTTCCATCTGGGGTTCACAGCTGCAAAATTACTGTTTTCTTTTTTTAATTGAAGTACAGTTGCTTTGGGAGACAGTGACGGACAGGGAAGCCTGGCATGCTGCAGCCCATGGAGCTGCAAAGAGCCAGACCTGCCGGAGTCACGGGGCAACAGCAACAAATGACCGCCGCTTTACCCGCTGCGCTGGTCCCCCTGACGGAGCAGCATGAATCTTCCAGGGTCTGCCTTCCCATCGTGACCTCCCTCCGACTCCCCCACACTCATCTGGCTTTGTATCTTTTTAAAAAACCCCCAAAAAACCTTCTAAAATAAAGTGTGATGTTTGTGAAGTGTCCAGGTATGTAATAATTTTCCTGAAGAGGCTGTTGTTCCCTTTAATGTGATTTTATGTTGTCTCAATGAGTCTCATGAAGCAAAGACACAAAGTCAGTAGCTGTTCCAATTCTTCAGTGACTGATTTCTGATAAACACCTTATTTGTCTGTAGGCATAAAGTGGATGATGACTTTTTTCTCGGTGAAGGAATTACGGGATAAATTACAAATTTCTCCTCTCCTGCTGCCTGACTTAGGCAGAGCATTTAAAACAGAGGCTACACACGCTGGGTTCCAGGTTGCAAAAGTGCTTCAAAATACTTCTACTCACACTGAACTTCATGACCAAAGAAAGTAAATTTATAAACTTTAAAATAGGTGATTAACTTGGACTAATTTACAACCTCTTAGAAGTTACGGTGGAATTTTAAAAGCATGGCAAACGTGATGACTTCAGATGGAACAAATGCTGTAGGATCTCCAGGCAGCTCCCACCTCCCCTGCCTGCAGCCCTGCAGCCTTCCGGCGGGATCACCACCCTGCAGGGGAGCCCAGGACAGCCAGGGCAGGCGGCATCCAGCTGCAGTGGGAACACTGCTGGGCGTCTGAGCTGACCTGCATGGCATGGAGGGCTGCCCTGCAGAGCCCTGAGCCAAAGGATCATATGCCATAAAAAGGATGGCTGCTCGAAACCCCGAGTCTGAGGTTCTCTGTGACACGGCAACAGAAATAAGCGGATTTTATAATCCTCAAATAAACCAAAACCTCAAACTGGAAATACAAGCTTAAGATTTTCTGTATATACCACATACGGTAATGCACAAGTAACATTTTGGCAAAATCATACATCTCTGAAAGAAGAAAAATGTAATCCAACACACATCAGAATTGGTTCAAGTAAGTTAACATTAAATCCCCAGCCCAGGACGAGGTTAATGTCACCTGCCCGCGTCTCTAACCCATTAGACAATTACACATCAATGTGAGAGAACGAAGAGTATCTGAAAATTACTTCACATTTAAAATCGTATTTTTGGCTCCGCACATCAGGAGTGACTGCAGGCTGAGTGGCTGGAGCGTGTGGGACTGTCCCAGCGACGAGGGGCGCCCGTCAGGGGAGACCCTGGCGGAGGGGACCGCCTGGAGCCCTGCTGGCCACGCCCGGGCATCCTCTGGAGCTGACCGGCGTCTGGCAGGCATACTCACCCAGCCCCTTCTGCCCCGGGCTCCGAGCGAAGGTGAAGGTGAACTGGTAAAGGTCCTGGAACCTCACCGTGTCCTTGAGCTCCCGCTCCAGTCCTGGCAGCAGGGCTTCCAGCTGCCCTGCACTGTCACACCTGGGACAGGACACAGAGCCTCACGTGGGCGTCGTGGGGTGGCAGGCAGAGCTCCAGCCTTCCCGCGCTCCGAGCGGCCTGAGGCTCGGGCCTGAGGGTGGAGCTCTCGGGTCCCTGCTCTGGCTACAAGGGCTAGAAAGGGCTGGCCCTGTTTGTGGTGGTAACCCCCTGCCCTGTGAAGAAACCAAACCCACTGATTTATATGGAGCATGGACTGCATCTTAGTAGAGAGCCCACTGGGCTTCCCAGGGGTGGTTAAAGAACCCACCTGCCAGGGCAGGAGATGCAGGAGATGCAAGCTTGATCCCTGGGTCGGGAAGACCCCTGGAGGAGGAAATGGCAACCCACTCCAGCGTTCTTGGCTGGAGAATCTCATGGACAGAGGAGCCTGGCGGGCTACAGCCCATGGGGTCGCAAAGACTCGGACACAACCGAAGTGACTTACCGCGCACACAGAGATGTCATTAAAATTAAAGAAGGACCCCACAGAAGCTGCAAGGCTCTCCTCGCTGTGTGGGCTGGAGCAAGCCAGGGGTTAGCCCTGCTCCCGGGGCCCCGCAGAGACCAGCACCCCAGCCCGACGGAGACGAGGCTGGACGAGACGGGCCCTCGCTGAGGGCAGAGCTGAGCCGGCCTGTAGCCTGTGCCGGCCTGGGGGAGGCAGGCCGGCAGACTCAGGCCACTGTCCAGGGCGTGCTTCCTTATGGTGGGCCGGACTTGAAACAGCCAGCACAGGAAAACAACTCTATCGCTCTAAGACTGAATTTTCCTCCAAAAAGTCAACAACCCTTAGGAATATTTAAAAGCCCTCACTAAAGCAGGCTTTAGAACAGTGAAACATAAAATCTGTCATTTATTTAGACTGCCTGGCAAGGAGGAGCCTGAGAGCCACATGTCACTCACCCGCGTGCCCCGGTGAGGCAGGTGGAGCCCGCGTGGGGCTCGGTGTCTGGCGAGTGAGTGGGACCACCACCCCCCTCCTCCAGGCCGTCACCCTGGCTCTTCTCCACGCCTCCATCACAGCATTAGCCCTCCTTGGCAGACCCATCAGTTATCCCTGCTTTGCAGTTAACAAATGGGAACTCCCGCGTTCTACTTTGTGTCTGGGCTTCTTTGTGTGTGCGAGGCTCACCCATGGGCCTCTGGTCGTTCTTCTCTGTCATCTCACAGCATGCCACCGGGTTCACACTGCAACACTGCTGTCCTACAGGTAAGCATTTCGGCTGGTTCCAGTTTTCTGGTCATGAAGAATGTTGAAGGTTCCCGTATGTGTATCCTGGCACACAGTGAATGTGCGAGGCAGACACCCATCCGCAATTCCACAAGTCTTGTCAAACCCTTCTCCAGGGTGACTGCCCACCAGCGACACTCGGCAGCTGCCCTAGAAGGACCTGGGAGGTCCTATTTTGGTGTGCTCTTGACTTGCAGCCCCCTACCCCACCCCAGGAGTGAGGCTGAGTACCTGCTTGTATCTTCACTGGCCCCTTGGAAAGCATCTTCTGTGAAGGGCGTGGTCGTGTTTCCTGTCCGTTCTCAACCAGGTCATCTTTTTCTTGTTTTGTGGGGATTCTCGTCAGCAGAGCATCTCACAGCCCCCACCCCCTTTCCCACGTGCTGCCTCCTGGTGCTATTTCTGGTCAGAAGTTCTGATTTCAGAGCAGAACAATTTACTCACTCGTCTTCCTTGCAGTGGTTTCTGATGTTTCACCACCTGGGCTACTGGACGGCCGCAGGTATTCTCCTATTTTCTAAAGGTTTCTGCCTTCAGCCTTTCGCACTGAGATCTACAGCTCACTGAACTGAATTTATGTTCTGTGTGAGGCAGAGACCAAGACGAACCTTCTCCCATCAAAGTGTTAGTCGCTCAGTTGTGTCCAACTCTTTGTGATCCCATTGACTACAGCCCGCCAGGCTCCACTGTCCATGGAATTCTCTAAGCAAGAATACTGGAGTCAGTGGCCATTTCCTCCTCCAGGAGATCGTCCCACCGAGGGACTGAACCTGGATCTCCTGCTTTGCAGGTGAATTCTTCACCATCTGAGCCACCAGGGAAGCCACCTTTTCCCACGACTAGCCAGTTCCCTCAGGACCCTTTCGTGAAAAGCCATTTTTTCTCCACATCTCTAAAAGGCTACCTCTGCCATAAATCAAGTGTTCTGGAAACACGGGTTTATTTCCTGGCTCTCATCCTGCCCCACCCCACATACTGCTGATCACTGAAAGTGCAAATGTAACACTTAGGTATCAGTAAGTGTCACACACTGATAAAATACCCACCCCTCCCTTTTCTGTTACTACTATAAATTACATTAATTGACTTTGTAATGTTAAACAGATCTTGCATTTCTGGGCTACAACAAACTGTCATGACGATTAATCCTGATTTTTGGTTGACTCTCTTTGGAGGCTTGATTTATTTTGCTGAAAATCTGGTTAGTATTTTTGCATCTTCTGTTCATCATGTGTCTTTTGATTCTTATGACTGAGAAAAGCTTATAATTTTCCCTTTTCAACATGTCCTTTCTAGGTCTTACTATCGAGGTTATGCTAGCCTCAAAACATGCTAGGAGTTTTTTTTCCTGTACTCTTCTCTGGTGTGACACTGGTGTTATTCTCTTTATTAAAAGTTGGGGAAGATGTGCCAGTGAACCAATCATGGCCTCAAGTTTTCTCCTTGAAAAGATTTTAAATTATGTGTTCTGATTCTCTAAGAGTTACGGACCTGTGTCTTCACAGGCCCATTTCAGTAAGTTGTCATTTTTTTTTCATTTATTTGTTGGAGGCTAATTACAATATTGTAGTGGTTTTTGTCATACACTGACATGGATCAGCCATGGATTCACATGTATTCCACATCCTGATCCCCCCTCTCCATCCCATCCCTCTGGGTCTTCCCAGTGCACCAGGCCCGAGCACTTGTCTCACGCATCCAACCTGGGCTGGTGATCTGTTTCACCCTAAACAATACACATGTTTCGATGCTGTTCTCTTGAAACATCCCACCCTCGCCTTCTCCCACAGAGCCCAAAATTCTGTTCTGTACATCTGTCTTGTTTTGCAAATAGGGTTATCATTACCATCTTTCTAGATTCCATATATATGTGTTAGTATACTGTAATGGTCATTATCTTTCTGGCTTACTTCACTCTGTATAATGGGCTCCAGTTTCATCCATCTCATTAGAACTGATTCAAATGAAGTCTTTTTAATGGCTGAGTAATATTCCATGGTGTATATGTACCACAGCTTCCTTATCCATTCGTCTGCTGATGGGCACCTAGGTTGCTTCCATGTCCTGGCTATTAATATAAACAGTGCTGCGATGAACATTGGGGTGCACGTAAGTTGTCATTTTTAAAAGAACTTCTGTATTTCATTTAAGCTTTCAAATTTATAAACATACAGCTGTTCATAATAGGCTCATTTTATCTGTAGGGTCTATAGCGATGTCCCCTTTCTTTCTATATGGCTTATGTGGCATTCATTACTTTACTGGTCTTCTCAAATGTCAAGTTTTTGGCTTTAAGAATCCTTTCTACTTATAGCTTTTTAAAAAAATCATTAAATTACTGCCTGTTTAAAAATTTTAATTCCCTCTGTCTGCACTGAGTTTAATCTCCTGTCCTTTTCACTACTTGCTGAGATGGATGCTTTCCTTACTGAGTTTCAACTTTCTAAAATATGCATCTAAGAAGCTGACTCCTGCATGTTCTCATACAGTTTCATCCCTCAAAATAAATTTCTGTTGTAACTTCTTTCTCAACCCAAGGGTTATTCAGAGGTACAGAATCCACACAGATTTCAACCTATCTAGCGAACTTTTTGTTACATTCCTTAGTTGTACTGTGGTCAGAAAACACATTCTGTATCACTTCAACTCTGGGACATTGTTGTACCTTACCTTATGGCCCCGTTTACAGTCAATATTCATAAATGTCCTTTTTGAAAAGAATATGTATTCCTAAACATCAAGGGCAATGTTCTATTTCCTTTTCCAAATCTTCTATTTACTGCTGATTTTTCACCCACTTAGTCTACCAGTTGGTAAGATGTGTGTGAGAAGATGGGAGGACATATTTTCCACTGTGCTGGCAGATTTATATAATTTTCTTTAGAGTTTTAATTTCTGCTTTAAATCAACTATTACTGTCCTGGTAAAATAAAACTTTTATCACTGAGAGACAGTCTTCAGAATCCTCCTGCCCCCTCTTCCCTCTCCCCCTTGCTCTTTAATTCATTTACAAGACCTTCCCACCTTGCTGTCTCACTCATCCACATACTGGTTGGTTTCTCTGTGTCAAAATGTCTCTAGTGGACACATCATATGAGGTCTTCAGGGAATGTGATTCCAGGTGCTAACACCATCCTGCTCTGCCTGCCTTGGGCTGGAGCTGGGGAACCGGGAACTCACAGGATCTGTATCCACAGAACTCCAGGGCCTTAAGAGGACAGAAGCAGAAAACCATGGAGATGACACCGACCAGACCACTGCAGGACGAGTCTCCAGAAGATTACTAGAGCTGACTGACACTCCACTTTCAATTTTCTGGCCCCTAACCAGCAACTCAGGTGGACAACTGAGGACACCAGTCTCCCATCTCCCCAGGTTGTGGGCCTCCTGAGTAAAAGCACCTTTTCTTTTTCCACCAAAAAAAAAAAAAAAAGAAAGAAAAAGAAAGTCTTTCATTATCTGTAGGATTACTTTTTGCTTTGAAGCTTATTTAATATACTAACAGCCACATCAGCCTATTTTCAGTCAATGTTTGCACAATACTTTAGACTCTGTCCCTCAAACCACTCTGTGCCCTTGTGTCTCAGTTCTATCTGCTGCAAACAGTATATACAGTAGTTGATTTTTAAAAACCCACCTAGCATTTAGTTCACTTACATTTAATGTAATTACATAAATGCCAACATTTTTAGGCTTAAATCCTCCATTTTATCATGGGCTTGCGATTTGTCCAACCAGAAGTTAATTTTCCTTGTGCTCTTTTTTCCCTTGGATTCTTTCAGATTGAATTTTATGTTTTTATAGTGATTATAATATATACAAAGACAGAACAAATATTTTTTCCCACTGTTTTATCTTTTTCATTTTCCCAACAGCATCTTTTGACGCTGTTTTTAACTTTGATCAAGTCCAACTTACCACTTTTTTCATTTATGGCTGGTACTTTTTCTGTCTTTTCTGAAAAAGCTTAACCCAAAGTTATAGTTTCTGAATCTTTGTCTAAAACTTGGTGGTTTTAGTGTCTGGCACAGGTCTACAATCTAGCCCCAACTGATTTTCAGGTATGGTATGAAGGAGCGACTGAGGTTAAGTTTTTCATGTTTGCCCCATTGTGTCAGCATCATTTGTTGAAAAGACTCTTCTTACCCCCCATTGAAATAATAAACACTAATAATCTTGCAGTCAATAAACAATGTGGGAAGACTTTGCTAACTCATCAAGACTTATTCTAAAGCTACAACAATTAAGAATATGTGGTGCTGGGTTAAAGACAGATAAAAACACCCATGGATACAGCAGGGAAGACCCACACAGACAAGTTTTTGTTTTTAAAAATGTCAAGGTATTTCATAAAGTTTATTCAGTTTATCTAAGAATCCTCAAGCACCCAAAGAAAAGGTGTAGAATTAACTGTTAAGGCAGGTATTTTAACCATAGTCAAGAGTCAACAGCCAAGAAAAGTGTGAGGAAATCATAATGAAGCAGACACAGAAGCCAGAGTATTTCTAGAGCTTAGCACTATTTAGAGGCAAACAGTCCTTCATGTCCCTAAAAGCACAGGTTATTCTCCACAGCACAGTTCACTAATACATTCACAAAACTTTTGTTTAATATTTTAAATGGTACTTTCACCTTTAACTGCCCCATGAGGTGTGGAGAGAGAGCAAGCCACTGACCATCACTAACTTGTGACCTTAAATTCTATTCTGTAAACTCCAGATAAGGAGGCGTGAGATGATCTAAAAACATTTTGGGAAGATTCATGCTCAGAATCTTTAAAACATGTATTTAAAATTATGACACTTCATAGGCTAATAGGAATTTTAAAATTTTATTTGTATGATGTATTCCTAGACAATGTCTAAGAAATGCCATTAATTGTCTCTGTAAGAAGCACTTATTTCCAAAAGCTCCCGTTTTGGGACGATTTTAACAGGTGGAGTAACTGTGGTCCAGCAGTTATGGATACTCTTTTAACGGGTCTTTCCGGTTCTAAGATCACTGGAATGTCTCTAGGCTCTCACAGGTGCAAAGAATATGAACACATATGTGATTACAATACTGTTATAAAGATACCTGTTGTTCAGTTGGTTTTATTCAACTTTCGGGAATGTGGGAAGATATTAGAAACAAAGTCTCATAGAACTTATCATCTTACCAGAGTCCTGGGTTCAGTGAAAACAAGCACCCTGTCTGCACAGCCTTAGAACATGTTTACCTAAGGCTTTCAAGCTCCTTTGGGAGCTAAAAATAAGTGAGTTTAAGTTGTCAACACGGAGACCTCAGAGTATCAGCAAGTCAGCAGGCTGGCTTCCACACACTTGCAGTAAGCTTCATGGTTAAAAGTTATTTATGTTATGTGCTTTCATGTACTTCTCTGACTTACCTAATAAGTAAGAAACATCTTAAGGTATTAGTGAACCTTTTACTCCAACTCTAGGTAGAGCAGAGAAGTCGTACAAGCAAAAAGACAGAATGACATTTTATTAATGCTTAATGCAGCAACACAACAAATTATACATTTAGTACACAGTATTATGAAATAAATTAAATGGCTGAAAACAAACAAAAACACCTGGATGTTTATGACAACTCAAAACTGGAAGAAAAAAATTAAAAAGGAGAAAGTGTAACAAAAGGAATTAATCTGAATAAAAATACTGAACAAACCTTAACTGGAATTCAAAAGAAAACCAAAAGGTTTAATAGTACAAATGCACAAGAAATTTGTAAAATATACAAGGACATAAATTGATATGAAATTTACAAGTCGCTGAAAAATAATGTTGAAAATACTTTCTTTTCTGAAAAAGTTTGAACTGAGACCAGTTTACTTACCCAAGTTCTGTCATGCCGTCCACAAATTCCTTTTCGCTAAATTCACATTGAGTTGCAGCCCTGAATTTCCACGCTATAAGCAAAACTGTGATACTGGCAGGATCTAGGCTTAAATCATCACAAAACTGTTGAATTCCATCAATTCCAATTTTATTTTCATCTTGTGGGTCTACAGTTAAAATTAAGGGAAAAATAAGTTAAAAACTTGGATATTTTGAAAAGTATTACTAAAATGGGTGTAAAGAATGTATTTTTAGTACATCAATCAATGCACTGCAATTTTCAAGCATATATGAGAGAAATAGTAACATAATAATTTATCCAGAAAATACTCCTATTTTTAAAATTGAGGTTTCTGGGTTTTCAGAGGGAGAAAAAAAATTACTGAAACTTCTCTGAAAATATAATTATGAATAAAAATTTTGATTTCCCTAGAGTAAAATAAAAATTCAAGTTTACAGATTTTTAGCTTGCCCAAAGCAAACTGCTATGAAAAACATTGCCTGGTGAAGTATTCACAGTAGTTCAAGTTTTTGCCATCACCTTGCCAAGGCAAAAGAAAGATAATGTATTTTTCAAAAGTGATTTTATTTTTTATAGTGCTAATACCACTGCACAACACTTATTTTTTGGTCATTTAGTTTATACACTCATGTTTAACGGCTGAGAAATTCTGGCTTACCCCTCCCCTAATTCCTAGTTTAGAAATAAAACTAAGGAAGTTAGCATTTTTCCATGGGAAAATCAAACAGCGAAGCCTACTAAAGCATCAGTAAGAGTGCACAGTGAGGCCCCACGAGCTCGCCCGTCTCCAGGCCCGCCTGGCGGTGGTCTCCGGGCCGTCTGGCGGTGACATGCCGCCTGCTGTTGTGGGAGGCACCAGAGCAGGCTGTGGCACTTCACTTGGAGCAAGGTCAAGGGCAGCAGACTCTTCATCACACAGGGTCGGACTCCTCAGTGCTCAGCACCACATCTAAAGTACGTCGTTACCCGAGGAGACCACCGGCCCCCATCGCTCGAGCAGTCGCCAAGACCCTCCAACTCTATGCTCCCAGGTTGTGAGAGTGGGCTCATGGCACAGAGGGGCTCGCCACATCCCGACTCAAGCCTGTGCTCCTCACACGGCACACGGTCAGGAGGATGGGAAAATGGGCCTACCGTGCCCTCACCTAACAGCCTTCCCGACAAACTTCACATACGTCATTTCTGGATGCATTAAAATAGCTTGGAGGCACTCATCTGTATACATTCTGTAAGGACAGATGTTTGTCAACAGTCTCTAACTATATATTTATTTTTAGGGCCCAAATCTTGAACTAAAGAATAAAGGTAACTTTTGCAAAGGCAGCTGCACACATCTGAATGACTTATAAAATCAGCTCAGTAATTAACTTAGCCAAAAAATCTAAAGGATACTGAAAACAACGCTCCTTTTGGAGAACTACAAACACAGATCTGCTCTTCTAACCACAGAAGGTTTCTGAACTAAGATTAAAAAAAAAAAGAATGCAATTTTCAGTTGATTTATTTGTATCTAAATAGATTAAAATATACACAGTATATTTTCAAAAGTAAAAAATGAAAACAATAAACAAGAACTCAAAGTCTAGGAAGCTTGTGTTAATACTTGTTTAAATGAGGGTTTTCACTTTCTGCGTTCTATTTTTTTAAGTTTTGGAAACATAAGAGTAACCTTAGAAGCTGCTAGAAAGAAAAAATAACTCAACTCTTGAGCCACTGCCGCCTTCCCACTCAGCAGACCTGACGCCTGATGCGGAACTCGGAGCCCGTGGAGCTGTCTGGATCTGCAAACTTGTTTTGCCTCATGACTGTATTTTGAGAGGGAAAGCGCCATTCTAAGCGCTGATTTCAATAAAAATAACTGCTGTCTCCAACTGACAACACAAGGTCTCTCTGCCAAGAGCTCTTCCAGAAGCTTCTGCCACTGGCACTGGTACAGGACTCTGGCACCACCAACCATGGAGGGCAGGGTGACCTGCACCTCCTGTCAGAACTCCTCGGACGATGTGGAATAGTTCTCAAGCAGCCTTCTCACCAGGTACTCCTGCCCAGCGGAAGTGCTCGGGAAAAGTACTCCTGTAGCTGGCGTAGCCCCCTGGCCTGGACACCAAGCCTCCCACCAGTGACTCCCCACAGCTGACTCAGGCCGTGGATAGGAGGGCTCGCTGCCCATCAGCCTTTAGACTGTGCGCCTTGTCCCACCCCAGCCTCGAGCCATCAGCAGCCACGTTCCGATTAAACTAACTAAACTGTAGAGTTGACCATCAGCAAGGGAGGGGATTGCGCTCCTAACATGGCACACGGTTGGAAGCCCTGGGACACGGCATGGGAAACTCCCAACTCCACCCCGCACCCTGGACGTGCGGTGCCTCGGTGCCCTTACCTTTGTACCTGTTACACAGCCGCTCCAGTCTCTTCCTGTCCACAGAGGCTCTCATGGATTCCCTGTGAACACGCTCGGGTGCAGGAAGCAGCTGTCCGTGGCCAGGTCTGCTGTCTACTTGCTCTGCTCTAAGCAGTGGGCGGCACTTCTCTTGCCAGCCTGAGTAAATGCCATGAACTGGTGGACCTTGTCCTTCTGAGATGATTTAAGCTTATGCTCTGGGAAGCGAGAGAGGCAGGAAAGCCAATGAGGCCGGCCCAGAGAGCCGTTACGGCTCGATTACCAGCACCTACATTGTATCTGGACTTAACTTCTCCCGGGTGACCAGACTGCACTTCAGAATTACAGAAATACAAAGCTTTGTTCCCCACTGAGTAAAAACACTGGACAGCCTTCTGAAAATTCAAACGACAGTATCTATATAGTAATAAATATGGAAAGTCTAAACTCCCCCAAATTAGAAATATCAGTATTCTATGCAAAATACATTTTGATCTTTATCTGGTTCCCTTCGAATGAAGTAGGATGCTGCTTTTTTCCCTTTGAGTCTCAGTGAAACCCCCCTTTCTAACACGCATGTGCCATCTGATGAAGTGAGGCCAGAGGGTAACCCGAGGTCTGCCCACAACACCACAGCCCACCTGTGGGTCCTCCTCAGCGTCAATTAATTTCAGGCCCTAATGACCAGGAGAAGGCCCTTGAGGTTTAGAAACATCATTATTTTAAGTTTTCCTCTGTCTAAAATAAGCAGAACAACACTGATGAAAACACACACATGTAACAAAAAATTGTGTGAAAAGTAACTTATAAAAGTTCCAAAAGCAGGAACAAAAAGCCCGTGATGATTAAGTAAAGATACTAATAATGAGAAGTTCATGTACATGAGACAGAAATAAAATGGAAAAATAGGGCAGAGGCTGTGGGTGGGTAGTAAATAACAAAACTACCCTGTAACTGCACTATATATAGTATATGATGAAACCAAATAGTATTTTGATGCTTCCAGATACCGGAATGGTTAAGGTTTTATTTATTGAAGGTAACCTGATGAAGATGACAGCAGCAATGACGGTGATTCACCAAGGTTGTAAATCAAGAGACACTAGGGCCTTCCCTGGCAGTCCAGCGTCACACTTCCACTGCAGGGGGCCTGGGTTTGATCCCTGGTCAGGGAACTAAGATCCCACATGCCGCATGGTGTGGCCAAACCGTCCCCCCAAACCAAAACCAGACCCATCTGCTGCTGCTGCTAATACTTTATAAAAAACAATAATATGATAAAGGGAAAATTTTTACTTTTAAAAGGATTTATACTGTTTTGTTTAAAAAAAAAAAAAAGATGACACAGTTTACAGAAGCACATAGAATAAGTTGTAACTTACAAAAACATGTAATTGGAAAACAAGATGTAGATGAAGAAATTAGGGAAAAAAAAGACAAAAAATGCCAGAGATAAGATACAGACATGCATACCATATATAAGAGCTGAAAGCTGAAAATTAGGCTCTGAGCTTCTCAGTTGCCAAAGCAAAGATCAGAGGGGACAGTTCATGTCACCGCCTTCTTCAGTTTCAGTGCCAGGAGGAGCTGGGCTGTTTGGAGGTCACGCCTAAAAAATAAATTAATAAAGGTCCATAAATTGGCAGGACCACTGCCTACACTTCAAGCTCTGATGGACTTCACTAAGGCTCACCATGCCAAGGAAATTAAATGATTATTGGCGGCTTTTAAGGGAAGTGGGTGGGCTTTTCCTAAAAGCCTTATCCTCTCAAAATGTACAAAATTCTTGAAATAAAAATGTGGATAATCTAGGAGAAATATCAGATAAATTCTCTAACTTCTGGAAAAGGTCTCAAGACTTTTAACTGTGACCTTGTGAAGAACCACTTCTGTGATGCGGGCATCAAGACTGACCATAGATCGAATTTAGATACGTCTTTAAAATGCCCTTCCAGAGACACCGAATACAACAAGGTCGCTTCCAAGGGGCCGACCCAGTTAACGGTGTAAGCTGAGTCACCCTGATGGTTCTGAGTTCAGTAGGTGGGGAGGGGGGCAAGGAGTCAGACCCAAGTGCCCCCTTCACTCTCCCGCCTCTCCAACCTCTTCAGAAGGCCCCAGGCTCCTGCCCACGCAGCCCCTTCCCCTGGGGAAGCGCGGTCTCCGCTTTCCGGACCTGCTGGACCCCTCCCTCCGGACCGGATTTGCTCCACCTCCTCCTCCGCGGCGCTCCCCACCGGGAGGGTGTGTCCTCACGCCGCCCCTGCCCCTGCCACTCCCTCCTGGACCCCCTCTCCAGCCCCGAGCCCTCTCCCCAGGATCCCGCTGCCAGGAGGGCGAAGGCCGCCCCAGCGCAGCCGGCTGCGTCCTCTCCCTGGCCGCCTTCCGATTCCTGGAGGGCACCCCGGTCTGCCCCTTCCGCACCTCTGGACGCCCCCCGCCCCATTCACTGCGGGGCGCTCAGCTCGCGCCGAGGAGCCGAGGCCGAGCGTCCACTGGCTCAGCGTCTGACGCCGCCACGCGGCTCCCGGCCCGGCCCCGACCGCGGAGAAGGGTCTGGGGCCCCGCGCCCGGGCCGGCCTCTCTGCCGGGTCTCGGCTCCAGCGTTACCGGACCCGCGACTGTCGCGTCGGCCCGGGACCCGGCTTGCCTCACACGGAACCCCTCCGTTACCGCGCTTCCACGACGCCTCAGAGCACAACCCGAAGGCTCCAGAAGCCCCTCCCTCGCTGCCCCCCGCCCCGGGCCCCGCCGCAAGTCTCCGACCCGGTCCTGCCCCCGCCGGCGGCCCCCGCGCCACCTACCCTAGCCCCACAGCGCCCCGGATCGCGCCCGCCCCGCCGCCTGCGCCGTCCCCGCCCGGGCCTCAGCCAGGACACCGTCCAGGGACAAAGGACTCCGACTCCCGGCGCGCCGCGCGCGGCCGGGATCCAGGCAGCGCTAGGCCTCCGATTCCCGGCGTGCACCGCGCCGCCCCGCCCCGGGTCAGGGACACCGCTCCCCGCCTCCTTAAAGGCGCCGCGACGCCCTCTCGGCCGCGTCGGCGCCGAGCGCGTTCCGGAGACTGCGGGCAGAACTGGCCCTCCGGGCGCCTGACCTGGGCCCCGCCCCGGGGGCGGCCCTGCCGCCTGGGAAGGGATGCGGAGAAGTCGCCTCCCTGTCCTCCCCTCCAGAGAGCCGGACCCTGGACGCGCCGCAACCGGAACGTCCGGGTGAGCGCTGCGCGGCGTGCGGCGCCGGGCCTTGGCGCGGCCTCAAGTGCGGCCCTCAGGGCTCCCTTCCCCTCCCTGCCCGGGGGTCTGGGGTCTCCCTCCCCGGGGGTCTGGGCTCGTCCCTCCCCGGGGGTCTGGGCTCGTCCCTCCCCGGGGGGTCTGGGCTCGTCCCTCCCCGGGGGTCTGGGCTCCACCCTCCCCCGCGGTCGGGGCTCCTCCCTCCCCGGGGGTCTGGGCTCCTCCCTCCCCGGGGGGTCTGGTCTCGCCCCCTCCCTCCCCGGGGGTTCTGGGCTCCCCCACCCGGGAGGTCTGGGCTCCTCCCTCCCAGGGGGTCTGGTCTCCCCGCTTCCTCCCCAGAGCACTCTCTCCACCCTCGGGGTTCCGCCGTCTCCCTCCCCCCGGCTTTGTGCCGAGGACAGTGCCGCACCTGAGCGCCTTTTCCACGCCCGCGCACCTGGCGGCGGGTGAGGGGCGGGGAGGGCGCGATGGGAGCGCGGGCGGGGGGCTGTGGACGTAGGGGGGTTGGACAGTGCACACCCCCCTCCCCCCATCCCCCAGCCAAATCCTCGGCCCAGGTGTGCAGAGGAGCCCCCCCCCCCCGCACCCCCAGTTCCTGCGGGATCTCACCTGGGAGCTCACACTCGTTTGTCCAGGGGTCATGCAGTCTCCGGGTCCCTTGAGAAGGAAGCACAGCATGGCCCCGAATTAACGCGTGACTCAGGGACAGCCCCAAACCCAACTTCTGGGAGCTACTCCGAGGAGGGGATCGTCGAGGGTGGCTGCCAGTCACGGGACAGGTGCCAGTGATTGGATTGGTACCTGTCCAGAATACTCGATTTTGTACAGTTTAATTAACCTTACATACTTTAAAATTTATTATTGTCCATAAGAATTTTTTGTCCTTCCTGTTTTGCTTTTTAAATTCATTTTCCAGTTCTTTTAGTGATTAGAAATGAACCATAAGTTGTATTTACAGGATTATAAGTGCTTTATCTTTTAAGAAATACAATTTTCATCATCTAACTTGTTAAAGTGTAAAATAGGCTTTTCAGGTAAAATCCTGCACAAATCACATTGAGTTAGGTTGCTTCCACCCTGGGTGTCCCTGCCTCCTTCTTTGTTGCTGTTTTGTGCCTGGAAGCTTTAGTGGAATCTGGCCAAAATGCTCATGTCAAACCTTCCACTGCAAATAACTCTCCTGCTTTCTTTTTTCCAGAGGTTCTGCATCTGCTAACCCTGATCCCACCGGGCCCTGGAGACTCGCTCTGGAATTCTTGCCTGGAGTTTTGGTGCCAGGTCAGGCCCTCCTCCCCCAATTTAGGGCCAGGGGTTCAGCTGGGTGTGGAAATTTTAAGAATTCATTATAAGACCAAAACAAGTCCAAAGTGTCTTTTTTAAATAATTAAAAATAGCAATAACAGGGACTTCCCTGGTGGTCCAGTGGCTAAGACTCCAGGTGCCCAATGCAGGGGACCCACCTTCCGTCCTTGATCAATGAATTGGATCCCACATGCTGCACCTAAGACCTGGGACAGCCAAATAAATAAATAGAATTTTTAAAGAAGGAAAATATATGCCATTTATTTAAAAAAAATAGCAATAACAAAATAACACCATTTACTGAAGAGAAAACATGTTACAATTTAGTAGTCCCTAGGATTTGGTAGTTGAATATGAAGGTAAAATGAGAAGTTTATGAAGAAGGAGTGATTCATCTTTTTAAAAAATATTTGATTGCGCTGAGTCTTCTCTTTGGCTTAAGGGATCTTCAGCCTTTGTTGCAGCGTGTGAGACCTTTAGCTGTGGCATGTGGGGTCTAGTTCCCTGATCAGGGATTGAACCCGGGCCCTTTTCCCTGGGAGCACGGAGTATCAGTCACTGGACCACCAGGGAAGTCCTGGTTCATAGTTTAAGTGTCTGTAAGTAATTTCAGCTTTATGCTCATAGATGTCTTTCTATCAAAAGATAGACGCTCTTTTCAGTGGACATATTAATGACTAAGACTAGAGTTCTCAAAGATTTCTCATTAAAGTGACTTCCCCCCTGGGTGTTGTCGGGGGAGGGAGAACTAACTACAGGGACTTGTCTGCAGAAGGAACCATCATAATGAACAACGGGTTTTATTCCCGAACTAGTTGTGCAGCAGTTTATTTTTCTGAAGTTTGAAATTTATAAAAGCTTCACTTTCTGTGATCTTTTGAAGAAAACGTGTGTGTCTAGATCTGTGCCAGTAACTCAGCATCTGATATTTGTGTCTCAGTTCTGAAAGATACTAAATATGCACATTTGAGGTTGAGCTTAATTTCTTTCCTTCGAAACCTTAGAATCTTAGCATGTGAGTCAATAAAATAACAGATCAGCACATATTGCTGGTATCATTGTGACTGGTCAGTGGTTGGTTTGTTTAAGGTGGTAACATTTACTTAAAGCTGTACTGAAACTGCACGGGGAAGTCAGTAATGCTAACAGCTCTAGCTGTGTATCCTGTCTTGTCGGGAAGTGAGCTGTCCAGAGTCTGTGGTCCTCTGGGAGACGTGGGGACACAGGGTCTAAACACATACTGAACAGATTCCTGACTTCTTCATCAGAATATGGGCCAGCATGCACTCTTCAGCGGGTAACTTCTGATTGTCATTCTGACCATGGGTCACGCGCCTGTTCCAGTGGGGGCCTCTTCAGGGTCTGCCTGGGACAGTCGCCCCCACTATACCGCGGGCCACAGCAACCCCTTGTGCCTTCCTGAGCTCTGCTGTCCACTCTGTTGGCTGTGAGTTCTTGGTTTGTTTGGGATTCTTAGAAACGCACACTGTTATTTTTGCTGTGTCTCATCTACTTTGCCTGGGAATCCAGATTAAACTCATTAGAGCCGGGATTACCAGTGAAGTGAAGCGATATCTGTACGTTGTAGAAGACCACCTGCACCCCTGGAAGCAGCGGGTTCTGCTTCCTCCCTGGTGTAGGACTCGGGCCTGACTGCCCGAGTCAGGGGGTGTCAGGGACACCTTCCTGGGCTCTCCCGCATCTGCGCCTCTTCCACGTCCTCCTGCCTCTGTGCTCATCCTTTCTGGTTGGCTCCTGCATGGCCTCCACCCGCACCTTGATTAGCCCTCTTCTGGGAGGCGCAGCCCCGTGTGCCCCACAGGCAGTGCCGAGACCCAGGGTCCATCCTGCCCCTCACCCCACAGGCAGTGCTGAGACCCAGGGTCCATCCTGCCCCTCACCCCACAGGCGGCACTGAGACCCAGGCCCCATCCTGCCCCTCACCCCACAGGCAGTGCTGAGACCCAGGCCCATCCTGCCCCTCACCCCACAGGCAGTACTGAGACCCAGGCCCCATCCTGCCCCTCACCCCACAGGCAGTGCTGAGACCCAGGCCCATCTCGCCCATCAACCCACAGGCGGCACTGAGACCCAGGGTCCATCCTGCCCCTCACCCCACAGGCAGTGCTGAGACCCAGGGTCCATCCTGCCCCTCACCCCACAGGCAGTGCTGAGACCCAGGGTCCATCCTGCCCCTCACCCCACAGGCAGTGCTGAGACCCAGGCCCCATCCCGCCCCTCACCCCACAGGCAGTGCTGAGACCCAGGCCCCATCCCGCCCCTCACCCCACAGGTGGCACTGAGACCCGGGGTCCATCCTGCCCCTCACCCCACAGGCAGTGTTGAGACCCTGGCCCCATCCCGCCCCTCACCTCACAGGCAGTACTGAGACCCAGGTCCCATCCCGCCCCTCACCCCACAGGCAGTACTGAGACCCAGGCCCCATCCCGCCCCTCACCCCACAGGCAGTGCTGAGACCCAGGCCCTATTCAGCCCGTGTGTCCCATAGGCAGCGCTGAGACCCAGGCCCTGTCCCGCCCCTCACCTCACAGGCAGTGCTGAGACCCAGGCCCCGTCCCACCCGTGTGCCCCACAGGCAGGGTGCACCTCCCTGAGGGGGCAAGCACAGAGGCCTGGTCCGAGGCAGGGAAAACGCTGCAGTGTGATTGTGGTTTGTGACTGTTTCTTTTCTGTCCCTGACATCTTGTTAGCCTGCACCTGTAGATTCATGCTGGAAATTGGACCGAGGTCCATGTGACTCAAGGAAGTGGATGGTGGCCCAAGCCCACTGGTGATGCTTCAGCTCCACCTCTGGCCCCTGGAGCTGGTTCCCGGCTCCTCGTCTGTGATGGGGAAGTGGGTAGCATCCCCGGCCTTGAATGGGATTGGTGTATGTCGTTTGCACATGGTAGATGTGGTACATACGTGAGACTGAACTTCCCTTAAAAAATTGCCTTTAAATTCAGGTGTAACCTTCCAGGCACCATACTCTACATTCAGTATTGATTGTAATCTAGATGCCTTAAATAACTCAGATGTTTCTATTCATCTAGGAAAAATAACATTTTCCTCAGAAAACTGATAGCTTTTAGTAATCATGTAGTACTTTAATCTCAATAGCAATGAATCATCCTTCAACCATATGTGACAGGTCCTCTCTTCTTCAGTTGAACATGTGTGTCTGAAATGCCTGCTCAGCGTAGCTGGAGTCTCTGGGCAGTCTGGCCCTGTCCCTGAGGCTGGATCATGAAGGTGCCGGGGAGGAGCCGCTTCTGGATGTGGCTTCCGTTCCTGCAGCTGCTGGTGAGCAGCAAGCAGCCCGAGGGCGTGGCGGGACCCGCTGGGGAGCGGCCGCGGGGCCGGGGGGCGGCTGTCCCACAGAGGAAGCCCTGGGTTCTGGACGGCTGCCGGAGGCTCTCCGGGCTCCTGCGCCAGAAGGCCGCCGTTCTGAATAAGCTGGAGGACGCGATCAGAGCCGTGGAGAGGGACGCCAGCCTCTCGGACCAAGAGAAGCTGTTCCAGGTGCACACGCTCGAGATTTTCCAGAAGGAGCTGAATGAAAGCGAGAACTCGGTCTTCCAGGCTGTCCACGGCCTCCAGAGAGCGCTGCAGGGCGACTACAGGGACGTGGCCAACATGAGGGAGAGCAGCCGGCAGCGCCTGGAGGCCCTGCGTGCGGCGGCCATCAAGGCAGGTCCGGGGCTGGGACTGGGGTCCGGTCCAGCCGGTGTGGGAGGGCAGGCCTTGAGCAGCCCACACCTGAGCTCGCTGGATCTCTCGTGCGCCTCCCCCAGGACAGCCCTGGGCCCACAGACGAGCGGCTCGCGCTCTGCGGCGACCCCGCGCGCATGTCGAGTCTCTGGTGAGGACTGTCAGCGTGAGGCTGAGTTTCTCAAGGCCCACATGCTGAAACTGAAGTGTTAAGGTGGCTTTAAACAAATGTATACACTTGAATTAAGGACTTTGATGAATGATACTTTTAAAATGAGAAGAAACTTTTGTATCAGATGTAATATTTATAGAACATTTTAAAGCTGTCATTTATGCCATCTATTAAGTGGCAGGCACTTTAAGTATACAAAGTATCATTATTCATCTTCATGGAAAGGCTATGATATTATTACACAGCTTTAAAAGTGAGAGGATACAAATTATTAAACTTTTTTTCACCCGAGTGTGGTATTTCTGCTAGCAATAAGATGATGGGGTATGTAGCTGCCGGGGTGTGGTTCTCTGTCTGTTGTGAGACAGACCGCGACCTGCCTGCTAGGGTGCTTCCCTGCCGTTTGTGACCGGGAACCTCTGAAGCTTGCTCCTGCTGCGCGCGGGCTGCCCAGGTTCCCTTCTTAATAAGCGTCACTCTTCATTTCTCACGCATGAATAGGAGGAGACGGAATATGTGGAACTTCTGGCAGCAGAAAAACATCAAGTTGAAGCCCTTAAAAACATGCAGCATCGAAACAAAAGTCTGTCCATGCTGGACGAGATCCTGGAGGATGTGCGGAGGGCGGCAGACCGTCTGGAGCTGGAGATTGAGGAGCACGCCTTCGACGATAATAAGGCGGTGAGTGGCCCGCGCGCTCCCCGCTGCGCCAATAAGGTGGTGAGTGGCCCGCGCGCTCCCCGCTGGGGTGTGCGCTGCGCCAATAAGGCGGTGAGTGGCCCGCGCGCTCCCCGCTGCGCCAATAAGGTGGTGAGTGGCCCGCGCGCTCCCCGCTGCGCCAATAAGGCGGCGAGTGGCCCGCGCGCTCCCTGCTGCGTCAGTAAGGCGGTGTGCGGCTGCGCAGGCTTCCTCGCGTGTGTTGGCATAGGCAGGAAACGCAAGCGGAACGGCCACACTGCGCCCCAGAAAGGGACCCAGTGGATGCGCCCCGGTTCCCCTGCTTGGCCCCAAGTCTGCCCATCATCCCACCCCCACACCCCCTGAGGCCCGTCTGCTTCCCGCCTGACAGAATCCAGGAGGTCCTGGAGGCGGTTCCTCTCTCTCTCTGCGGGATACATGAATTTGAATGCATCTGGCTGGTTTCACTGAGGTGACGTGGTCCTTCCTGCAGGTCAAGGGGGTCAATTTTTGAGGTGACGTGGTCCTTCCTGCAGGTCAAGGGGGTCAATTTTGAGGCGGTCCTGCGGCTGGAGGAGGAGGAGGCCGACTCTCAGCAGAACCTCAGCAGGCGGGAGGTGGAGGAGGACCTGGGCCTGAGCATGCTCATCGACTCCCAGAACAACCAGTACATCCTGACGCGGCCCCGGGACGCCACCATCCCGCGGGCTGACCACCACCTCATAAAGGTCGCCTGGCCCCCCCGCCCCGCCCCCGTGATCGGATTCCTGTTCCGGTTCTATAGTTGTTGGGCCCCCCGGAGCGAGCTGCGGCTCCTCCTCGGAAGCTCTGGAGGCGCCGCGACCCGCCCCCCACCTGCTCGCCTCCCTCTCCCCCGAGGGCAGGCAGGGCGCCGCCCCCCACAGGCGGCCCCTCCGCGGCTGACCGCCGGGTCTCGCCCTCCTGCAGGACATCGTCAGCATCGTGATGCTCTCCCTGCCCTGCGGCTGGCTCTGCACCGCCGTCGGGCTGCCCACCATGTTCGGCTACATCATCTGCGGCGTGCTGCTGGGGCCCTCTGGACTCAACAGCATCAAGGTCAGAGCGGAGTCTGGCGAGCAGGGCTTGCTGAGCCTGAATCAGTGAAGGTGGCCATTTCTTACAGAGCACAGCAGAGGTGTCCTTTAGAATTTAGTAGGAAATCTCTAAAGCATAGGAACATCATTTTGTTCATCAATGAGTGAGCAAGTTGCTCAGAGAAAATGCCCTGTTCACGTCTTTAAAATGGTATTTGTTTTAAAGACTCTGTGCAGTAATACAGTGGGTTGGGTTATTCAGACGCTGAAAGGAGCTGAAAAGGCTGGAGTAGGTGCCCGCACGCTGAGACACGGAGGGCGGAGCGGTGAGCGGGCCGTGGCGCCCTGCAGCCCAGGCAGCCCCTGTGGAGGCCGTCTGCCGAGGCTCTCCTGGCAGTGAGGAGAGCCCCCAGCCGCGTGTCCTCTCAGAAAAGCACAGTGTGCACGCGACGGAGGGAGAGAGCCAGGCAGCGGCATCCCTGACGCAGGGCGTGGGCGGGCACGTCCATCCCCACCCTGCTCAGTGCTGCCCCGCGGGCCACGCAGGCCGGGTGAGAGGCCTTCAGGCTGACCGGTGCTGACCGCGGACAGGCTGCCGGCCAAGGGCCCAGACGTGGGGAGGCGCGCGTGGCTCCACCTGTCTCTGGGAGCCTGGTTTCATTCATGCCTCGGCCTTGAAGGAGTTGTCGTTTGACTGAGAGGCATGAAAGGCTGTTGCTGGAAAATCCCCCCTGCCTTGTTCCAGCCCTCCCTGTAGACACACAGACGCATTTTCCTTTCCACTTTCTCTTAATAGAAAAGAATTAAGGCTAATAGATCCAACTGGGTAATATGGGTATTGTTCTTAATAAATTACCTATACCATGGAAAAAGAATTACAATAGATAAAGACACCAAGATAAGAATCCAAGATCATACTAGCCAAAAGTGGGAGTGGGTAATGGAGAAAGTGTAATTGTACTTAAATGTACCCCAGTATTTATCTTTCCTAATAGGGAGTTAATAGACTTTCAGTTTCCAAGTCAAGAAGTATAGGTTTCAGTATGTTACCTTAAAGTCGGGTTGCAGCCCAGTTTTCAAAAGGGGGGAAGATAGCAGCAGTAAGGAAGCATGCAAAGCAGAAGATACAACAGAAACAGGAGCAAGCGTGTTTTATAACAGATATTTGTGGGATAAGCTTTGCTACGAAAAGACACAGGTTTGCAGATTGTGTCAGGGAAAAGCAGACATTAAGCAAGGTCGACTCAAAATGAAATGACTGAAGGTTGAGAGTGAGCGGAGGAAGACGCTGGCAGAAGCGGGCGGGTTGCTGGTGTTCACGGCCTGTGGACCACGGGCGTGCCCAGTGGGGGCTGGGGCGGCAGCCAGCGCGCGAACGCTCAGGTTCTAGTGTCACATGTTCAGGAAACACTGGGAGACTGACAAGTTGGCGGCTGCCACGAAAACCTCAAATGTGAATAATGTACGTGGCACCAAATACACAGGCATGAACAGCGTTCCCTCCTGTAGTGCAGGGACACGGGGCGAACGCGCCTCCGCCGGGACCTGTGGGGGTGCCAGCCGTGGTCCAGGGGGACCCACGCTCCCTCTCGGACCCAGGGAGTGTGAGACTCTCTCCCCAGTTAAGCTTCAGCCTCAGTGGTAGTGCCTCCCGGACCCCACAGGAAGCCAGTGGGAGGAAGTAATAGGAATGTAGTGGCAGTTAATGAGTTTGAAAACACATGAATTCATGAATTGGTTCCTAGAAAATAAATAAAAACATTCCTCCAGCTAAACAAGAAAAAAGGAAGAAAAGCACCACACTCAGGAAGTCCAGATTTTCTCAGACACAGAGGAAACCTAGGTAGCTCGTGTTTTTGGTTTTTTTTTTCTTGTAAATACTGGGCTTTTTGGGATACTTCCACTGAGTATGTTTGGACAAGATGATTCTGTGAATATCTTAAATACGTTAAGTTATATGGTTTTAAAACGTCCTTGTTTTTCAGTCGATTGTGCAGGTGGAGACGTTAGGAGAATTTGGTGTGTTCTTTACTCTGTTCCTCGTTGGCTTAGAGTTTTCCCCAGAGAAGCTAAGAAAGGTGAGTCCACATGTGCTTGTGGCGTTCTCCCCTCAGCCTAACGTGCTCTGTGCTCAGCGTCCACATTCGTGGCTTGCCCAGCAAGGTAGAATATGATGTTGTAGTTTAGTGTTATTTTTGGAACATAAATTTCAAAAGATAAGTGTTTTTCTTTTTAAAAAAAGTGGAAATACAATGAATAAGTGGAATTAGCTTTTATGTGTCTAATTTCAGACCAGGTTTGAGAAGGGAGATGTTCAGACTTACTAACTTATGGGTCCCACCAAGAGGGTCCAACTCTGCTAGAGGCTGAAATACCATAGGGATTGAAAATTCAGTGTGTTACTCTGGGGTAAATTCCTGGTTCTAATTTCTAAATAAGTGGCAGATTTTGACTTAACTGCTCTATCACTGTAAGATGAAAATATCTGAAAGATTAATAGTACACATTTAGGGCCATGTGTATGAATAAACATTAAATTAGTGGAAGCTGCAGTTCCCCCTAAGTGTCTTGGCTTTTAGAACGATTACTTGGAAAGCTGGCATATTCCAGAATGGAAATGGAGTTAGATTGGAAGTAAATTAATGAAAAGCCACTTTGTGTTTGAACAGACACATCACATAGGAGGAGAAAGCCGACAGGGACAGGATGGGGTGGTGATGGACGCTGCTGGCTGCAGGACGGGCAGCTCCCGGACCCCTGGGTTTCCATGTGTGTTCAGTCTACAGACGTTGAGGGTGGGAGCGAGGAGGGGCAGCCTCTGGTGCCCCCATGTCCCTGGAGTGGCCATCGCAGTCGCCAGCGTCCTCACCCAGGCCGTGACCATGGGGAGGATGCCGGTGTCCTCTGCCTCCAGAGTGTCGTAATGTACCCTTTCCTGCACTGTCAGACGAGAGCAGTGTCACACACTGCCGTGTTCCTGTCTTTGTCGGGGTGACGTCTGTGATGCTCTGGGGGTTTTGCACCTGTTGCTGCAGCCTGAAGCAGGGCTCATGGGGCAAGTGTGTATCCGAGTCGGGGCAGGAGCCTGGGTGGGACTGGCCCCTACTGGGTGCCTTTGGGTGTGGGGTGAGCTGGGGTCTCTGACGGCCCCTCAGCTCCAACATCCCCACGCGCCACTGAGCTCCGGCTGCCCCCTGCCTGGCGGCCCTGACCCTTGACCTGCCCCAGGGGCGCATCCCGCTGCTCTGTAGGCAGGCTTGAGGCGCGGCGTGGTGGCTCTGAGCTGACGGCTCTCTTGCTGTGTTGGGTACATGTGGGAGATTGCTGGTAGGGCTTTGAGGTGTTAGTAACCGTGGGCAGGCCCCTCTCAAGCCTTGTGTGAGTTCTCCCAGACGCCTGATTAGGGGCTGTTCAGAGATGCCTGGCTCTGCGGGCTCCTTCCTGGGCCTTGTGGCTGAGGACACGTCTCTGTTCTGCCGTCGGGCCGCCCAGGTGTGTCCCCACACCGACCCCCAGGGCCCTGGACAGACGCTGTTCCCGTTAGAAGGGGGGCCGTGGGGGTCCTCGGCTCCAGCTGTGTTCTGAGGCTGCGGTGCGCGTGGAGAGGGAGGGGGCATGCTTAGTCCTCAGCAGAGCCTGGTGTGCATGGGTTTTCCTGGTGGTGTGCCCTGTGTTTACTGTGGAATTGCTTTCTGCAGGGCCGGCTGGCTCCTGAGCAGGTGCACGTGCTCCTCGGGGCCGTGGGCTCAGAGGCGTGTGCACACGTGCTCCTCGGGGCCATGGGCTCAGAGGCGTGTGCACACGTGCTCCTTGGGGCTGTGGGCACTGAGGCGTGTGTGCACACGTGCTCCTCGGGGCTGTGGGCTCAGAGGCGTGTGCACACGTGCTCCTTGGGGCCAGCTGGTTCCTGAGCAGGTGCACGTGCTCCTCGGGGCTGTAGCCGCTGAGGCGTGTGTGCACACGTGCTCCTCGGGGCCGTGGGCTCAGAGGCGTGTGCACACGTGCTCCTCGGGGCCGGCTGGCTCCTGAGCAGGTGCACATGCTCCTCGGGGCTGTAGCCGCTGAGGCGTGTGTGCACATGTGCTCCTCGGGGCCGTGGGCTCAGAGGCGTGTGCACACGTGCTCCTCGGGGCCGGCTGGTTCCTGAGCAGGTGCACGTGCTCCTCGGGGCCATGGGCTCTGACGTGTGCACACGTGCTCCGCGGGGCCGTGGGTGCTGAGGTGTGTGTGCACACCCCTGTGCTCTCCCAGGTGTGGAAGATCTCCCTGCAGGGGCCCTGCTACATGACTCTGCTCATGGTGGCCTTCGGCTTGGTCTGGGGCCACCTTCTGCAGATCAGACCCACCCAGAGCGTCTTTATCTCTACCTGCCTGTCCTTGTCGAGCACACCTCTGGTGTCCAAGTTCCTCGTGGGCAGCTCCCGCAGTGACAAGGAAGGTAGGTGGGTGCATGTTCTGAGTGATGCTGGAGTTCACTGACTTGAGTCCACATGCTCTTAATGACGTCTTCCCAAGCAGGCGACATCGACTATGGGGCGCTGCTGCTGGGGATGCTGGTGACTCAGGATGTGCAGCTGGGGCTGTTCATCGCCATCCTGCCCACGCTCATCCAGGCGGGAGCTGGTGCTCATGCCAGGTATGGTTTCTGCCACACTTTAGCTCACAGTTTGTTTTTCTGGCCTCAGATCATTTGTTTATCAAAATACTCTTCAGCGCTTTTCCCCAAAGACACGGGGCTTGTGCAGCACAGGCTGAGCACAGTGACGGCCGCCACACCCCTGGGCTCAGGCTCGGCTCCGTGGCTCTGGGAAATCACTTTATTTCCTCCTTTCTAACCTGTATGCTTTTTCTTTCTTTTTCTTGCCTTATTGCACTGGCTAGAATTTCCAGTACTTTGTTGAATAAGATGGTAAGAAGAGATGTCTTTGCTTCTTCCTGATCTTAAAGGGAAAGCATCCATTATTTTCTTCATTTAGTGTGATGTTAACTGGGATTTTTGTAGTTATTCTTTATCAGTTCCTAGAGTTTTTTTTTTTTAAATCAGCTCAGAAGTTCTGTCTTGAATGCATGTTGGATTTTGTCAGATGCTTTTTCTCCATCTACTGATACGATTGTACGGCTTTTCTTCTTTACCCAGCTTATATGGTGGATTACATTGATTACGTTTTGAAAGTTGAACCAGCCTTGCATATCTAGAATAAATTCTACTTGGTTATGGTTCAGTTCAGTCGCTCAGTTGTGTCCAATTCTTTGCAACCCCAGGCACACCAGGCCTCCCTGTCCATCACCAACTCCCGGATATAATTCTTTCTATGCATTGCATCGTCTAATTTGCTAGTATTTTGTGGAGGATTTTTGTGTCATGAAAGATATTGGCATGTAGTTTTCTTTTTTATTCTTTCTTTATCTGGTATTGGTATTAGAGTAATACTAGGCTTATAAAATCATTTGGGAGGTGTTCATTCCTCTTCTGTTTACTATTTTCTGGAAGACATTGCATAAAATTGCTGTTAATTCTTCCTTAGATGTTTGGCAGAATTCTCCAGTGAAACCATCTGGGTGTTGAGAGTTCCTTTTTGAGAGCTTTCTGGAATTAGAAATTCAATTTGGTTTATAGTTACAGGGCTGCTGAAATTATCTGTTCATATTGTTGAATTGTGCTAGTTCGGTTTTTTGAGGAATTGGTCTGTTCCATTTCATTTGTCAAATCTATACTTGTAGAGTTGTTTGTAGTGTTTTATTTTCCTTTTGATGTCTGTAGGATCTGCAGTGATTTCCCCTATTTAATTCTTTATTAGTCCTTTCTCAGAACCAGCTCTTTGTTTCACAGATTTGTTGTCTTTCTGAGGTTTTGCTTTTAATTTCATTGTTTTCTACCCTCGTTGGTATCATTTCTTTCCTTCTGTTCGCTTTAAGTTTATTTTGCTCTTCTTTTTTAGGTTCTTGGTATGAACTCAGATTATTGATTTGAAACCTTTCTTCTTTTCTACTTTAAGTATTTAGTGCTATAAATTTCTCTCATAGCACTGTTGACTGCACTCACTTTTTTAAACATTTTGAATTTTTATTTTCATTCAGTTAAATGCATTTAGTTTTTTCTTCAGTACTTCCTCTTTGACCTGAGGATTGTTTAGAAATGTGTTGCTTAATTTCCAAGTTGTTTGGCGATTTTTCTGTTGTATTTATTTTATTGATTTCTACTTTGATTCCACTGTGGTAAGATAACACACTTTGTATGACTTCAGCTCTTTCACATTTATTGAGGTTTGTCTTCTGGCCCCAGGTGTGGTCTGATAAATGCTTCAGAGTCGCCTGAAAACAAAATGTGTATTTTTTTTTATCATTGTTGAGTAGAGTACCCACATATATCAGTTATTCCTGTTTGTTCACATGTTGTTCAGTCTTCCTATATTCTTGCTATAGTTCAACTACCTGTTGCTGCTAAGTTGCTTCAGTCGTGTCTGACTCTGTGCGACCCCATAGACGGCAGCCCACCGGGCTCCCCCGTCCCTGGGATTCTCCAGGCAAGAACACTGGAGTGGGGCGCCATGGCCTTCTCTAATGCATGAAAGTGAAAAGTGAAAGTGAAGTCGCTCAGTCGAGTCCGACTCTTCGCGACCCCATGGACCGCAGCCCACCAGGCTCCTCCGTCCATGGGCTTTTCCAGGCGAGAGCACTGGAGTGGGGCGCCGTGGCCTTCTCTGCGGCCGCCTGTTGAGGGAGGCGGTATTGAAACCTCGGTTGTAACTCCCTATTGGTCTGCTTCTCTTGCTTCATCGGCTTTCACTTTACGCCTTTGGGGCTCTGTTGTTTGGTGCATTCATATTTGATATCATTTTGTTTCTAGTAATATTTCTTGCTCTGAAATTCACTTTATCTGATATTGATATACATAGTCTCTCATGATTTTTTTTTATTCATGTGGACAACAGTACATCTTTTCCTTCCTTCTACTTTCACCCTCTTGTACTGTTGTACTTGAAGCAAGGTTCTTACAGACCACGTTTTGCTGGATGATGTTTTTGTGGTCAGCTCAGCAAATGTCTGTCTTTCAGCTGGTGCATTGAGACCACTCACATTAAGGTGGACGCTCTTACGTCGGGACTTGAGTCTTGATGCTTTATGTTGTTGTCTCAGTTCCTTGTCCGTTTCCATTTCCCTGACGTCCCAGTGTCGCTTGCTTATTTTTAGGGATTCCGTCTCGGTTTGTTTAGAGTGCTTTTTATTTTTATTTATTTATTTTTTAGAGTGCTCTTTAATGTGTGGCTTTGTGTGGCTTCTGTCACTCTTCGGGCATCACAGTGTCCCCACATGGACTTGATCGTCGCTGTCAGCATTTCACCACTTCCCGGAGAACGTTTCACGACTGGTGTGAAATGTGGATCCTATTTCCTTCTAGGGCTTTTTCCTCCCCTACTTTTTAAATGTAATTGTTGTATTTTCTATTTTCTGTACTTATGTTGAGTGCTGTATCTGATGGCTTTTTAAAGCTTTGCTTCAATAATTAAATTGGATTTTTAACTTTTATTTTATTTTTTCTACCTTGCCATGCAGCTTACAGGATATTAGTTGCCAGCTAGGGATTGAACCTGGGCCTCTGGCAGTGAAAGCTTGTAGTCCCAACCACTGGACTGCCAGGGAATTCCCCTGAAATAGGATTTCTAAAGCTCATGAGAAGTATTATTTACTATACTTACTGTTTTTCACCCGTCTGACCTTCCTTCTCTCTTCTGTGCTGTCTCGTTTCTGCTCAAGGACACCGGTCCCTGGCTCGTTGTTGGACTGCCGAGGGCAGCAGGCTGCCTGGGTGTCCCCACCTGGGCGTCTCCACTCCTTCGTCCTGAGGGGCGTGGCCGGGCACCCGTCGGCAGGGGGTGTTTCTTTCTTCCAGGCCTGGGTGTGTGACGCTGCCTCTCTCTCCTCTGACCGCTCCAGCGAGAAGCTGGCTGTCCTTCAGATCTGCGTTTCCCCGCGAGCAGTGCACGGTTCCCTCCGGCTGCTTTTCTTTGTTTTTTGTTTTCAGACGTTAAATTACAGTGTGTCTTGGTGTCTTGGTCGGGCTCACGGCGCACACAGCAGACGTCTGTTTCTCGTGGTTCCGGAGGCTGGCGTCCTCTCAGACCGCTGTCCTCCCACGTGTCCCTGGGCGGGCGGGGAGGCTGCAGCGCTCTCTGGCCTCTCCTGTGAGGCCGCTAACCCCACTGCTGCCCCGGCGCCCGAGGCCTCCCCTCTACATGGACACGCTGGGGCCGCAGCACCCGAACCTGTGAGCCCGTGACTCTCTCTGGGTCTACTCTGTACGGCATTCACCCGGCTTCTTGAAGCCCCAGGTTTCTGTCTCTTGCCTAATTCAGGAATTTCAGCTGTGGTTTCCCCAGGTGCTTTTCCAGTCTCCCGGCCCTCATTCCGGGACGCCATGGTGCAAACACGGCCCTTCTCTTGCCTCATGGGTCTCTGAGGTGCTTCTTTATCTGTCTTTTCTGTCTGTGGTTCAGACTGGGTAAATTCTGTCGGTTTGTCAAGTCCACAGGTCCCAGCATCTGTCATTGCCTCTTTGCACTTTAGCTCATCCAGCTTTGGTTATTATGTTGTTTAGTTGTATAATTTCCATTTGATTCTTTTTTTCTTTTTTAACTTCTGTTTCGTTGTTGAGATTTTCTGTTTTTTATCCCTTTGTTTCAAGAGGATTTTTAATTTGCTGTTGAATCATTTTTATGACAGTTGCTTTAAAATCTTTGTCAGATAATTCTAACAACGACTGGGTTTTGATGTTGGAATCTCACTCAGGTTGTGGTTTTCCTGATTGTTGGAGTTTTGTATCTGATGAGTCTGATTCTTTACTCATTTTTAAAGCCAGAGGCCTCGTGTTGAGGTGTGGTGGGGGGTGAGGGGGGTCATTTTCCCGCTGGGCCCCTCCTGGGGGTGCTCAGACAAGCCTGCCTCATCTCCTATTGGCAGGGGGAAGCACTTTGTATTTTATATATTTGCCTTTCCCCAGATGTTATTCTGAGTTTCAGCAATCCAAAAGTGATTCAGATCTCTGCTCCACCCCCAGGTAGCTCAGCCCGGCGGGGAAGGTAGGAAGGGCAGCTGGTTAACTGAGATTCCCGGGGTGGAGGCCCCGGCCCTCCATCGGCCAGCCCCATGGCCCGGGTGAGGGAGCTTCCTGAGCACGCCGGACATCAGTGTCCTCGCTGGCAGGATGCAGACGCGGTGGGAGGAGCCTGCCTCCTGGATGCTGTGTGCGGGGCACTGACAGGGGAGACTCTCAGAGCCGCGAGGGCATCCCTGGGACGTGCAGCCGTCAGAGTCTATTTAGCAGGAAGGCAAACTGACTGGTTGGTCCCTTTGACCCTAAGTTCTTTAACTGTCAGAAAAGCAACCTTAGTCACAACCTATTTCTTCTGGCTACAGATTTTCAGGGTAACGGAACAAAAATCTGGACAGAAAAGGGGTTGTAAGTTTAGCTGGAGGTCATCTGAGCTCTGTTTGGGATGCACAGTAAGTCACTCCCAGGAGAGGTGGGGCCTTCTCCCGAAACAGAAGCAGAACCGAGGGTGCTGGGCTCCCGCACAGTGCAGGCAACACTTGGGGGCAAGCCCTGCTGGCCAGACAGCTGCGGCTCCCGCAGAGACTGGAAAGCTGTTCTTTTCTATCTTCCTGACTTAAAGCTCACCCAGTACAGGTCCTGGTCCAGCTGATTTCATTCCGGTTTAGTCACGAGAGGCTCTGTTGACTGAGAACTTATTGACAAGGCAAAGTGCCCTGCACTGTGTTGAGGCTGTGAAAAAGGCAGCAGCACGTCCAGCGTTCCTCGGGTGAAGCTGGGGCTGCGTGCGTCTCAGCCCCTCCACTCCTGGGCGTGCGCCCCGCACAAACGGGAGCGCCTGTCCCCCGGTGTCCCCTGTGCGGCTGATGGCAGCACAGCCCTGCCTGAGTCACACACTGATGTGGATGGATTTTACCTGAAAGTGTTTTACCACAGTAAACAGAAAAGCTCATGTGTGAGTGTCCATGGCAGTATTAGTCATATTGCCTTTATTCTAAAAAGAGCTTCGTGCAGAGTCCTTTTCTCTGTGACAGGTGACAGGGGCCTCCGAGCTCTGGCTTTGGGGTGAGGGCCTGGCACCCCCAGGTGGGAAGCCTGCAGTGTTGTGTTCAGGGCGTGGTTGCCTTATGAAGGATTTCAGATGGGGGTTAATCCTGGTGAGGAATTTTATCACCTGCCCTTGACAGAGACACATAAGCTGTCAGCCATGGATCTTTGCATCCTATACAGTGTACCTGCTCCAGAGTGTTGACTGCAATACAATTCAGCTTCTCTATTTAAGTAACTGAATTTCTGAGATTAACATTAAATGGATTTTATTCCAGCATTTAGGAATAAAGATGCGTGTGATCTGGGTAATTTATTTTCTAACCTTGAAAAGGAGCAGAAGGTCTTTCTGCCGGACTGGGGCGTGCCTTGGGGAGAATAAGGCCTGTCTCTCTCCCCAGCGTCACCATGGAGGCCCTGCGGCTCCTGGCCCTGGTCGGGCAGGTCGTCTTCTCGCTCGTCGCCGTTCTGCTCGTCTGTCTGCTGGTAAGGACCTACCTTGTGGGGCCTTACTGCCGGAAGCTGCACGCAGAGAGCAAAGGGAACAAGGAGATCCTGGTCCTGGGCATCTCCGCCTTCACCTTCCTCATGCTGACGGTAACACCCAGCCTCTCGGCACGCAGGTGGTCGGGGCAGGGCTTTCTGGCTCACGCTGCTCATGGCTGGCCCGTGTGAGACGCTTGTTTGCGCCCGCGCACCGTTGTGCTCATGCTCCCGGCCAGGATGTGTCCGCGTATCTGTCCTGCATGCCTTACACCTGGAGTGAGAGTCCCTGTGAAACCATCTTCATTGTGTCTGATGGGCATGAGCTGGTCTCAGCCTGACTTCTGCTGCTGTAATGTGAGAGGCTCACAGGGAGGCTGGTTTTGGATGCAGCCTTTCCAGCTGGTAAAGAATCCGCCTGCAGTGTGGGAGGCCTGGGTTCGATCCACGCATTGGGAAGATCCCCTGGAGAAGGGAACGGCTACCCACTCTAGTATTCTGGCCTAGAGAATTCCATGGACTGTATGGTCCATGGGGTCGCAAAGAGGTGGACACGACTGAGTGACCTACACACACACTTCCCAGCTGAGGGACAGGCTTCTCGTAAGGGAGGGCATGTGTTCCAGGAGACCCTGTAAATGTCCCAGTTGTGGCAACATCGCCTGCAGGGTAGCCGCTGCACCCCTCGTGTTTGGCCAGTCAGGGATCACGTGCAGGGAGTCAGTCCTGAGGCTCTCCCGTGACTCCAGGCCCGAGGGCGCTGCTGGTCTGCGGCGTCTGTGTCCACGCTGGGTGGCATGTGTCGCGCTGTTTGCTGTGGCGGCTGTGAGCACATTGTCCGCGCCCTCCCAGGCGTGTGATGGGCTCCGACTCCGTCATCTGCATGTAGGGCCCGTGCTGCTCTCGTCTTTGGTTTAACCCGAGTCAAACGCACGTCTGCTCCCTCCCTCCAGGCACCAGGGGGTGGGCACAGGGTCCTATGCCACGCTTTGAATGCTCAGGAGTTGGGCAGTTTATTAATGTAGAATAGAGAAAGTGTATCACAAATACTTGTTCTCACTCAGAAATTCCACAGCGGTCTCCACGAATGGTGGTTTCAACTGGCTTATGACTGTTCCCTCTTGCTTGTGGACAGTGACCTGACATTTGCCACTGTGTCTTCTCTGGGGCCCTCCCAGGATGCTGGGCAGGGGCCAAGAAGCTGGGCTGTGGGGGTTTATGGGGACCCCCAGCACATCTGACAGGCCCTTGGGTGAGACGCTGCCGCACGCGCCTGGCATGGCCTGTGTCCCCCCAGGTCACCGAGCTGCTGGACGTGTCCATGGAGCTGGGCTGCTTCCTGGCTGGAGCCCTGGTGTCCTCGCAGGGCCATGCGGTCGCCGAGGAGGCCGTGTCCTACGTGGAGCCCGTCCGCGACTTCCTGGCCATCGTGTTCTTTGCATCCATAGGTGACCGTCCTCCAGGGGCGGTGCCCCTGCCGGGTCTTGTCTGCTCTCATGTTTCTACTAACAGTTTGTGCGGCGAAAACAGTTCCCACGGAGGCTAGGGACTGAGGGACTCTCACTGAGGAGAGAAGGTCTGAGCTGAGGGGCGTGGGCTCCTAACGGGCGGTCCTACATGGCCCCTGCTCAGCGGGGTGGCAGGGCCCTGTCTGTGCGTCCACACCGAGTGTGGGGGAAACTCTGATTTTGATACAGCAGTGCTCAGGCTGCTGCCCTGGGAATGTCCCCGTGGGTGGGGAATCAGCTTGGCCCCTGCTCAGCCCAGCACTGCTTGGTGGGCCGGTCGGCCCCAGAGACGTCGAGTGCGCGGCCATGTAAACGGGCTCCTGGTTTGGTCCTGATTCCTGAAGTCCAGGCCTGCCGCACGGGGCTCTGGGTGGGATGGGCGGAGACACCCCGTCCCCTCCTGTCTTGCTTGCGGGGTGCAGGGAGGCTGACCGCCTGGCCTTGGAGGATCACCCGCCCTGTCCCTGCAGGCCTTCACGTGTTCCCCACCTTCGTGCTCTACGAGCTCACTGTCCTGCTGGTCCTCACGCTCGCGGTGGTGGTCATGAAGGTATGGTCGTGCTTGTGAGATCCACTCTGTCTTTGGTTTACCCGACACCCCGCCCGCCGCCTCCTGCCTGTGTGACCCCTGCCTCCCCTCCCTCACCTGCGCGGCTGGGACAGCTTGGACTTCTTGGGTCAGGGTGACCCTCCGCCTCTGACTCTGTTGGAAATGGGGGCTTAGCAGCTTGGAGTAAGGAGCTCTGGGCCCTCCAGGGAGGCCTCGCTCTGTGCTTTGTCTTGTCCTGAGTCTAAACCACAAACATACATTTTAATGGCCCTGGAGAACTATCTTGCCGCTGTGTCCTTTGTGGTTTCAAACTGTTGAAGTGCCTGTGTTAACATGTGACCCAGGAGCGGAGGGCGGAGGAGGGGTTTGTAGCAAAGGAGCCCCCCACCCACCCGCAGCTGCTTTGCTCAGGCCTCATTCACAGTGTGTTAAGAGGACAGTTCCATCCTGACTGCTGCCCCGTACTCCGAGGCCGCAGGCCTGGGTTCCCTGGGGCGGGGATTCCTCAGTGTCCTCTGGCGTGGCACTGTGGTGGGGGTCGGGCAGGCCACTCTGGGCATGACCCGCCTCCCTGCAGTTCGTCCTGGCAGCCCTGGTCCTGTCCCTGCTCCTGCCCAAGACCAGCCAGTACGTCAAGTGGATCGTGGCCGCCGGGCTGGCCCAGGTCAGCGAGTTCGCACTGGTCCTGGGGAGCCGGGCACGCAGAGCCCGAGTCATCTCCCGGGAGGTGAGTCTGCCCCGCAGCCGGGGGGCGGGGGCCCAGGGTGCAGGTCGAGGTCCTGGGGACTGGCCCCTGGACCGGACAGCGGTGACGGGGAGAGACGGCCCTGCACGGCCCAGCCCCTGCTGCGGGAAGCCCCGCCCTGCCCTGCTGACGCCCCGCCCCACCACAGGGAGCCCCGCCCCTCCCCTCCCCACTGACGCCCCGCCCCCGCAGGTGTACCTGCTCATCCTGAGCGTGACCACGCTCAGCCTCCTCCTCGCTCCGCTGCTCTGGCGCGCTGCCGTCGCCCGGTGCGCGCCCCGGCCGGAGAGGCGGTCCAGCCTCTGAGGACCACGGCCAGGCGACCGGCGGAGCTGTCACCGCTCCCGGACCTGCTGTGCCCGCACTGGAGAGTCTGGGGAGGCCGCGTCCGTGTAACGCTGCCTTGGCGGCTGTGCCTGGATGTGCCTTTTCTCCTGAAATTACCATTAACTTCCTGTTCTTACTCCATCACTTTGCGTGTGTTTTGGTAAAGAAAAAATTAAGGAGGCTTTTTTATTTATTGTACAACTTTTTGTTGTAATCTGTTGGTTGGTACTTTATTAATGTTTCTGTGACGTGAGCTTTTAATTCTGACAGTTTGGAAAGTTACTTTTACTTAAAGTCTGTTTTCTAGAGACAAAGGTCTTTTAAATGTCTGTTTGCTTTTTATTACAATTTTAAAACACTTTCATGTCAATTTTTATTAGGAATACCATTCCTTTAAAGTATTTGGTTTTGAATCATGAGAATATGCATTCTTAATAAAGATCTTTATGACCAAAATATGACTAATTGGAATTTATTGATTTTATTAGATTTTTGTATTGAGCTCATCTTCATCTATTTTTAAAATAGAGACGTGTCACCTGTTACCTCCCTATTTTAGAGATCAGATAGATGCACAGCTATCTGTGAAGGCCAAGTTCTGACTTTAATTCTAAAAGTGTATATTGGTAATTATGTGCCCCATTTTAGAAAACCATGCAGCTAAGTTCTGATACTTAGAAAGCTTTCTCGAAGGGGTGCCTAAGTGGAGAGTTCCTATAAATATGGGCTTTAAGAGCCCAGCAATTTGACCAGAACCCTTGGCATAGAGGGAGAGACATGTGAGGGATGATTATGGACCACAGATGTAAACTATGAGGTGCAGTAATATAAACTAAAACATTAAAATGAAGTAAATTGAACTAGTGTGAAGTAACTCAATGGAGAAATGATGTAAATGTGCTTATTTTTAGAAACCAGCATTGCTTTTACTCCTTTCTAACATTCCAGACGGTGCTGTTGCCTCTGATCCTTGGGCACGTGGACCCTGGGTGGGGAGGGCTGCTTGGGGAGCCCAGCCCTGCGGCCCCCCTGGTGACGCTGCACTCTGTCCTCGGGCCTCTGCCTCCAGCACATCCTCTTAGCTCTCGCGTCTCCAGCACCCACGGCAGAGCCAGGAGCTCTCAGGTCTGACTGCGTGAAACCTATTTGATGTGCTGACATCAAGTGTTCCCTCAAATGTGGAGTTAATACCACTCTGAGACTGAAGTAATTAATAGATGTGTCCTTTGTGACAAGAGGAAATGCTGTTAGAAAAGCCCTGTGCTGGGAGAGGCCTGGACCCTCAGGACTGCCCGGAGCCATGAGGACGTCACCCGGACTGGGCCCACCCCGCCCTGCCCCGGAACTTGGCCTCTTCACCGTTTACTCACCAGTGTCTTCACCCTCGCCTCTCTCAGTCCTTAGCATCCATAAGCCTGCTCTAGTCTACCCCATCGCGAACTCACAGAGCCCTCTCTCAACCCCTGTCCTCACGCTCCCGTTCCCATGGAGATTCAAGAAGGCCCAGAGCCCGCTCACCCCCATGCGTGGGGCTGCAGGCCACCCGCCTCCCAGAATCAAGCCCTGACCCATTTCCTCTGGGCCTGTGCATGGCCCAGCAGGAACTTCAGGTCAGAAGGAAGTGGCATGATACACTTCAAGTGAAAGGAAAAGACATACCACTCAGAGTACTTAGGAACTGTTACTCAGTTTGAAGGAGAAACGAAGTTTTACAGACAACTTCATTATTTGTAAATCTGGAGAAACTCACAGTTTCTTCCAGACGAGCATGCTTGGCCACAAAACAAGTCCCCCTAAATTTAAGAAAACTGAAATCCTATCAAGCATCTTTTCCAACCACAGCAGTATGAGACTAGAAAACTGAGAATAAGAACTGCAAAAACACAAACATGTGGAGGCTGACCAGCGTGCTGCTAAACAACAGATGGGTCACCGAAGAGGTGAGAATACTTGGAGACAAATGGACATGGAAACAATGATCCTAAAATCTACGAGGTGCAGCAAAGGCAGTTCTGAAAGAGAAGATTATAGTGATACAAGTCTACCTTGGGAAACAAGAAAATCTCAAATTCTACCCCACAAAAACATTAAGTCAAAAAGATACATGCATCTCTATGTTCATTGTAGCATTATTTACCATAGCCAAGATATGGAAGCAACCTAAGTGTCCAAGAGTGGATAAGGAAGGTATGGTGTTTTTATATACAGTGGAATACTGCTCAGCCATAAAAAATAACAGAAAACCTTGCCATTTGTGAGAACATAGATGGAACAAGAGGGTAGAGAGAGTGAAATACGTCAGAGAAAGACAAATACTGTATGATTTCACTTGTATGTGAACTTAAAAATGAACAAACACAACAAAATAGAAAAATAAATACAGAGAACAAGCAGGTTGCCAGAGGGGAGGAGTAGGAGGGAATGAGTGAAGTGAGCGAAGCTAAGAGAAGCGAACTTCCTGTTGTGAAACAAATGAGTCACAGGGTGAAATGTACAAGGTGGGGAATATAGTCAAGAGCTAATAACTTTGACAGGTTGTAACTAGACTTACAGTTGTGATCAATCCATAATGTATACAAGTATCAAGTCACTGTGTCCTGCACATGGAACTAGCATCGTATTGTTCACTAAAACAGTGACCACAGTGATGGAACAGACTAGCTGCAGCAGGATCCCCGGAGCGGTGGGCGCTTGGATCAAAGGGGTGCGGCCATGGAGCTCACACCAGCCCTCAGCAGCCTGACCAGACTCTCCCACATGGGAGAGAGAGGTCTTTACCTTCTTGAGGGCACTGATGTGCCGTGAGCGCCACCGTAGCCCTCTGGGACAGTCTGCAACAACATGTAGGCAAAGAGCAAAGGCCCCACGCCAAGGCCCTCAGGAGAGAAAGCACAGACTGGAGTCCAGCGTGCAGGCCAGAGCAAGTGAATATATGAGGTGTGTGTGTCTGTGTGTGTTCTAGTAATGTGACACATTTATTGATTTTCTTATATTGAACTACCTCCATATTCCTTGAGTAAATGGTGTATAAGTTGATGAAAAATAGGAACCTACAAATCCTGGAAGCTCATGAAGTCAAATATGATAAACTCAGAGATCCACACTGAAACACTTTATAATCAAACTCAAAGGACAAAGATTGAAAATTGTGAAAGCAATGAGGTATGACTCATCACTTACAGAGGATCCTCAGTAAGATTTTTCATTAGACCCTATGGAGGGCAGTTGTGGTCATTCAGTTGCTAAGTTGTGTCCATCCGACTCTTTGCAACCCCATGAACTGCAACCTAGAAGAGACTAGAGATCTATTCAAGAAAATTAGAGATACCAAGGAAACATTTCATGCAAAGATGAACTCAGTAAAGAACAGAAATGGTATGGACCTAACAGAAGCAGAAGATATTAAGAAGAGGTGGCAAGAATACACAGAACTGTGCAATAAAGATCTTCATGACCAAGATAATTGCAATGGTGTGATCACTCACCTAGAGCCAGACATCCTGGAATGTGAAGTCAAGTGGGCCTTAGGAAGCATCACTATGAACAAACCTAGTGGAGTGATGGAATTCCATTTGAGCTATTTCAAATTCTAAAAGATGATGCTATGAAAGTGCTACACTCAATATGTCAGCAAATTTGGAAAACTCAACAGTGGCCACAGGACTGGAAAAGATTCGTTTTCATTCCAATCCCAAAGAAAGGCAATGCCAAAGAATGTTTAAACTACTGCACAATTGCACTCTTCTCACACGCTAGTAAAGTAATGCTCAAAATTCTCTAAGCCAGGCTTCAACCAATACATGAACCGTGAACTTCCAAATGTTCAAGCTGGTTTTAGAAAAGGCAGAGGAACCAGAGATCAAGTTGCCAACCTCCAGTGGATCATCGAAAAAGCAAGAGAGTTCCAGAAAAATATCTATTTCTGCTTTATTGACTATGCCAAAGCCTTTGACTCTGTGGATCACAATAAACTGTGGAAAATTCTGAAAGAGATGGGAATATTAGACCACCTGACCTGCCTCTTGAGAAATCTGTATGCAGGTCAGGAAGCAACAGTTAGAATTGGATATGGGACAACAGACTGGTTCCAAATATGAAAAGGAGTACGTCAAGGCTGTGTATTGTCACCCTGCTTATTTAACTTATATGCAGAGTACATCATGAGAAATGCCAGGCTGGATGAAGCACAAGCTGGAATCAAGATTGCCAGGAGAAATATCAATAACCTCAGATATGCAGATGACACCACCCTTATGGCAGAAAGTGAAGAAGAACTAAAGAGCCTCTTGATGAAAGTGAAAGAGAAGAGTGAAAAACTTGGCTTAAAGCCCAACATTCAGAAAACAAAGATCATGGCATCCAGTCCCATCACTTCATGGCAAATAGATGGGGAAACAGTGGAAACAGTGGCAGACTTTTTATTTTTGGGGCTCCAAAATCACTGCAGATGGTGACTGCAGCCATGAAATTAAAAGACGCTTACTCCTTGGAAGAGAAGTTATGACCAACCTAGACAGCATATTAAAAAGCAGAGACATTACTTTGCCAACAAAGGTCCGTGTAGTGAAGGCTATGGTTTTTCCAGTGGTCATGTATGGATGTGAGAGTTGGACCATAAAGAAAACTGAGCACTGAAGTATTGATGTTTTTGAACTGTGGTGTTGGAGAAGACTCTTGAGAGTCTCTTGGACTCCGAGGAGATGCAACCAGCCCATCCTAAAGGAAATCAGTCCTGAATATTCATTGGAAGGACTGATGCTGAAGCTGAAACTCCAATCCTTTGGCCAGCTGATGTGAAGAACTGACTCATTGGAAAAAACCCTGGTGCTAGGAAAGATTGAGGGCAGGAGGAGAAGGGGATGGCAGAGGATGAGATGGTTGGATGGCATCACTGACTCAATGGACATGAGTTTTGAGTAAACTCTGGGAGTTGGTGATGGATAGGGAGGCCTGACGTGCTGTAGACTATGGGGTCGCAAAGAGTTGGACACGACTGAGCGACTGAACTGAACTGAACTGAACTGCAACCTGCCAGGCTCCCCTGTCCTTCACTATCTCCTGGAGTTTCCTCAAACTCATGTCCATTGAGTTGGTGATGCCATCTAACCATCTCATCCTCTGTTGTCCCCTTCTCCTCCTGCCCTCAATCTTTGCCAGCACCAGGGTCTTATTTAATGAGCTGGCTCTTCATATCAGGTGACCAAAGTATTGGAGTTTCAGCTTCAGCATCAGTCCTTCCAATGAACACCCAGGACTGATCTCCTTTAGGATGGACTGGTTGGATCTCCTTGCAGTCCAAGGGACTCTCAAGAGTCTTCTCCAACACCACAGTTCAAAAGCACCAGTTCTTCGATGCTCAGCCTTCTTTATCATCCGCCTCTCACATCCGTACATGACTCCTGGAAAAACCATAGCTTTGAGTATAAGGTTCTTTGTTGGCAAAGTAATGTCTCTACTTTTTCATATGCTATATAGGATTGTCATAAGAGACTTCGATGTCCCACTTTTCTTTTTAAAAAGGTGTTTTAGTGTAATTCACTTTTACTCGTGTTTTACACTGGGGCCTTGTTGCTTCCTCCCTCCAGCTGCAGAGCTGGGCTCTTCTTCACTGTGCTGTGCGGGCTTCTCAGCTGTGGCTTCCCTTGCTGCGGATCACAAGGTCTCACGTGCCTGGGCTTCAGTAGTTGTGCTGTGTGGCCTTAGGTGCTCTGCGGCACGTCGGATCTTCCCGAAGCAGGGATGGAGCCCTGTGTTGGCAGATGGATTCTTATCCACTGAGCTGCCATGGAGTCCTCGATGCCCCTCTTTTGATAGTGGATGGAACCCCTGAGCAGAAGGTCAACAAGGAGGCCGAGACTGGCACAGCAGGCTTTTGAGCGAAGGCCTCCGCATACAGGGTCTTATCAAACATGCACCCTCTGCAGTGGAAGCATGGAGTCTACCACCAGCAGCCAGGGAGGTCCTGAGTAGTTTCCATGTTTAAGACATCACTCTGGCTGCTGAAGAGAGGAGAGAGGAGGCCAAGGCTGGAGGAACAGGAGATGGGCGTTGTTTGCTCCAGTCCTCAATGAGGACGAGAATAGCCGGCCAGGGTGGAAAGCAGGAGAACTCAAGATAGTTCAGACTGGTGATTGGTTTTAACTGGTGAGGATGAGTGAGGTGTTTGACTTCTGTCTACATTTCCAGTCTGAACAACTGGGTGGACACAATTCGTTTCCTGAGTGAGCTGGAGCCAGGTGGGGAGGGGCTGGTTTGGGAGAAGTGTGAGTTCACCGTCGGTTTGTATCACATGACATTTTAAAGTCAATCATCTTGCCCAGTTTTCTTACTGAGAAGTTGCGCTGGCTAACACTCCCATCAATGGCATATGAAACCGAGATTTTAAACCAAGGTTGCCTTGATGGACTTTGTTTTCTAGTCATAAAATGGAAAAACTAGATGGAGAAAAATTGCACCTCGGTCATGTTGGAGGGTTTAGAGTGGGGAGAGGAAAGAAGGGATGAGGAGACTGTCTAGAATGGTATAGATGAAAATTTAGAGATTCTATTTCTTAGTTAGTCTTGCCTGACTCTTTGTGACCCCATGGACTATATAGCCCACCACCTCCTCTGTCCATGGGATTTCCCAGGCAAGAGTACTGGAGTGGGTTGCCATATCCTTCTCCAGATATTTCTCCAGAAATATTATAGATTGTATGAAAAAAGATAACTGGATGTGCCTATTTTCCCCACTGGTTTTGGAGTGTGGCCTCCGGTTCAGACTTTCTCAGCCTCGCCCTCTCTGATGCTCTCCCCTGGGTCCTGGCCCGCTCTGTCCTGTGTCCTTCTCTTCTTCCACCTCTTTCCTTTCAGAGACTTCTCAGCCTGCAAACGCCCCTCAGGTCTTCATCTCCCCAGTGCCCACCCCCCCCCCCCCCCCGCAGCCCCGTGCTGCTTTTCCTGGAGCCCCCAAACCACCAGTTTCCTGCCAACCTGTTCGCGGCCTGCCCTCCCACGCCCCCTCCTTGCCTCCCTTCAGCCGATCTTCCGCGGCACTTTGCTGCTCACTTTATTGAAAATGCTCAGATAAACATCAATCATCTGCTTGCCAAGCTGAACGACCTCTCTCCACCTGACTCTGTTGATCTTCCCTTCTGTTTGAAGTACATCCTCTCTCGGTTCTGTAAGTCAGTCCACCCGTCATTAGTGACCACTTTTTATGTTCAGAGGTTGAATCCGCCAGCGTTCTAGCCGGAATAGAGGGCCATCTGACCGCACTGTTTTGCAGAGGTGGGTGTGGGCGGGGCAGGCGGCGAGTACCCCAGGGAGCGTTCACCCGGCCTGGGTACGGAGGAGGGGCCGCCTGGGGCGGTGGCCAGAGAGGGATGTGCACACAGCCAGTGGGCCGGGGCGGAGGAGGAGGACCCCGTGGACCGACCTCTCCCGCCTCTCTCTGCGGTGCGTCCTGAGGGCCAAATCGGGACGGACAGAGCCGCCTGGAGGCGGGGTGGAGATGAGAGGCCAGCCGGCAGAGCGGCGGGGTCGTCCTTCCTGGGAGCGCGTCCTCCGCCGGGGCCTGGAGACAACCACTGGAGCGCCCCAGCCTGTGCGCGCCCCCCGGCCAGTGCAGTCCGGGCGGCCTTGCGCCGTGACGTCCACCCCTGCCTCTGTCACTTCCTCTGCGGCCTGCGAGGCAACTGTCAGAAATGCCGTCCCGGCCGCCCAGCCCGTCCTTTGCCCAGCGGCCCAGCCCTCCCTCACGCAACTTCCGGGTGTTCTCCCGGCTCCCGTGGACGTGGGCCCGGGGGCTCCCCGCTGTTCCCCGGGCACCCGCATCGCCCGCTCTCCGCCGCAGGCTCTTGCGGGCTGGAGGCTGCCGGTGTCCGAAGCCACTTGCGGTGGGCAGCAAATGTGGCCTCGTCATCAGTGGCGGGAGGCAGGTGCTGCGTGCCACCCTGGGAGCCCAAGGGTGCTGCTGCAGGAGCTGGAGTGGGGCGAGGCCCATGGGCCGGGGGTTCAGGTCTGACCCCAGGTTCCCCATCCGCGCCGCCTTCCCGCTGGGCGGGAACCCCTCCAGCCTCCGCGCCGCGCACTGCCTCTGCGGCCCTTCTCCCCGGCCCACGTGGGGCTCGGGTCTCTGAGACGCAAGTCTCTTCTTCCTTGTTCGGAGCAAACTCTTGTTCGGAACATCAGCTCTCTGCCCCTTTACAGACCTGGAAGCGCTTGGGCAGACAGAGGGCCCAGAACCGTGTCTGCGTTTTCTAGCGTCCCTCACGGCCAGGTGCGCCCCACTAAGTCAGTAGGACTTCATGGTCTCAGTGTGTGTGCCCCTCACAGCTCGCCCCCAGCTGGAGTCACTGGCAGGACCCCCTGCTGCAGGGCGGCTCACGGCCCAGAGCACAGCCGCCCTCTCCACGCCTACAGGAGTCTCTGCGGGCACCTCCCTGGGCACCTGGGAGGGGACGGCCGGGGAGACCGCGAGCGTCACTCCTCAGCCAGGTGACCGGGCATCACTGCACGCACCCTTGTCTCCTTTCTGCGTCCCCCCCCACCGCCACCCTGCCGCCGGCCGCTCTGTGTTCTGCTGAAGGTGGTCATTAGGCCTGAGTCTGAGCCCCTCTGAGCGCCCCCCTCCTTTTCACCTGGCGCGCCCCATCCTCATGAGGTTCACACATTCAGCTTCCGCTTTCCTCTTGTTAACCTGTCTGTATGGGGGCCACAGCCTAGAGTGGAGGGGAAATTACTTCTCCTCCACTGCAGGTGGCATTCGGAGGTGGGGCCTTTGGGGGGAATTATGTCCTGGGAGCAGCGCCCTGTGAACGGGATTAGCGCCGTGTTAGGAGAGCCTTTGCACATAAGACGAGGTGGGAGCCATCTGTGAGCCAGGAAGGTGGCTCTCACCTGAACCCCCCCAGGCTGGCATCCTGAGCTTGGACTTCCAGCCCGCACAATCGTCAGAAATAGTTTCTGTCGTTTATAAGCCACCAGTCTGTGGGGTTTTGTTGCAGCTGGCCTGCCTAATACACGGATGTAAGCAGCCACAGGCATTTTCCAAGATGTGTCCTTTTCTGCAGGAACACGCGAATCCTCACATGTGCACACTTGCACACACACCCCTCAGCTGCTCATAGCCCATCTCAACATCACCTTCGCTGTGAAGCCTTCCCTGATTGCCTGCAGGCGCCATGATCGTTCTGGCTCTTGCTTCCACAATTCCCGTTTCTAACCATGAAGGGAGCCTTGCGCCCATCATATTCGGTCGTACAGGAGTTGGGCTGTCCCGTTTGAGCAGTCCTCCGTCTTATTAATCTGCACAGCATCAGCACACCGCCTGCACATGTTCATGGCTCAGAAACGTTAGGTGAGTGAGGAAGGCAGGACAGGTAAAACTTCTGAAATTGTGGTTTGTCTTTTTAGCAAAGAACTGTATTTTTACCTACTTATTTCTCAGCTACAGGGATTTGCGCATCAGAGAGGCTAAGATTACTTATCCAAGGTCATCTGACTTCCCTGCATCTCAGCTTCATCATAGCAGGTGGGCTAGAGGGCCCTTCTCTGAATAAGCAAGTAAGTGGACAGCAGTGGGGAAACGACCAGAGACATTAAGTTCTACACAAAGTCAGGTTTCCTAAAATCGTGCTGGGGGCTCCTGGCTGGATTATATTGAGAAAGAAAATAGCACAAGGAGAGGTGGACGTTCACCATCTCTGGTCATTTCCCTGCTGCTGTCCACTTACCTTGCTGATTCAGAGAAAGGCCCTCCAGCCCACCTGCTACAATGAAGCTGAGATGAAGGGGAGTCAGATGATCTTGGATAAGTAACCTTAGCCTTGACAATGATTCCATGGAGAACAACCTGGATATCATCTTAACAGGAGCATTGGCAAGTCACCCAGATGAACATTGGGGTGGGTTGTGGAATTTATGTGCAAAGGAATGAAAGGGATTTCTTTGAGTAAATTTGAGTCAGCTTGGATGCCATGACCTTCTAGAACTTGTCAGGTCCAAGGGGAGCTTTTCAAAGGCCTGTGACTTCAGTCTGTAAGTGGCTGTGCAGGTATTTAAGACTGAGCGATGCTAAAGGCATAGTAACACAAGGCCAGGAACTGACCGTCTTTCCTGGAGGGCAGCTTGGTTTTGATCAGAAGTTTTCAAAAGGAGTCGTGAAGTGAGGAAGAGGTAGAAACACAGCCGCCTTCATGTGTCCAGGTGGTGGATGGGGCTCAGAAGTGGCGGCCTCTTTGTGGGGGGCCAGGGGCTTTTCCTGAGGCTTGCCAACAAGCCACCTGATTCACTGATATTTCCTGATACACAGAAAGAAGAAAGCAAACAAGTTTTCCCAAAGAAGACTTTATTGCTGTCTGGTCAAAGAAGGAGAGAATGTCACTTGTGCACACGCAGGACCCCCACCCACGTCTCTGAGCCTCTGCCCCTCTCTGCCTCCCCACCTCTTGGTGTGACCATTGCCGTGGTCACCCCAGAAGGTGGAAAACAGAGAAAAGACCCGGCATGGTGGAGGGAGTCGAAGACAAGTTGGATATTTAACAGATTTGGAATTCAGATTTTCAACGGATTAGAGAACTTTCTCTCGCTTCAAAGGAGAGTTTAACGGGGGTGGGGTAAGGCTTTGTATCAGGCGCACAAAGAAAGGGGGGCTGTGACCGGTGGGGCGTTTTCCCGGGAAGCACAGGTCAATGCCTTCCAACAGAACAGCACCATCTTCCTGTGGCGTCCCAGACAACACAGTAACGATGCAGCCCCAGGGAGGAGGGGCAAGTCAACACTGGGTGGAAGGCTCGCTAAAACCCGGACTTCTGGGACACTCCCCAAAGCAGACAGGACTGATGGACACACACGTGGAGTCATCACCCGCCCAAGTCACATCTCTGCCAGCCTAGGGGTTTCAAGGCGAGATGTGGCGAAAAACATTTGGATCTTCAACCAAAATTATGTTGCACCTTTCAACACAGGCACAGGCGTTCTGTAGGGTATCTGACTATAGAGGCAGAGGTTCTGAGCAACCAGAGGTTTGTCTCAATGCTGCTGCAGCGCTTACTAGCTCAGAGTGTTTCACGAGTGATTTCTGTGCAAAAGTGATTTTGAATATGAGAGCTAGTTATCCCCTGTAAATACTGGTCAACGACTGGACTCTTGACTCTCTGGGGAGAGGACTCGGGTTCGGACCCTGATCCCGTGTTTCTCCCCTCTCCGAGCACCCAGCCCTCACCCAGAGGCTTGTCCCTCTGTGCACCTGGGCCCCAGGGCTGGGAGGAGCTTCTGGCTGCTACGTGGGAGTGAAGATTCCAATACAGTCAGAAAGACGGAATTTCTGGGAAAGAGCGGTGGGGCGAGGAACACAGACTTTCTGAGAAAGAAGGGGGCAGGAGGTCCAGGCACCACAGCCCTCCCAGTGCGGAGGTATGCACGTTTCTCCACAGGAAAGCGGTGGTGTCCAGCCTGCAGGGAGAGGACGGTCCCTCCGAAGACTTTTATTCTCCCCCCCCACCCCTGGCCCTGTTTCCATCATCCCTGTTACTCTAAGTGTACGGATCAGCAGAAAGAATGGGAAGATTCCTACTTTTCAAGAAACCAGAGCTAATTAAGGGTTAACTGGAGTGGCTTGCTAAAGAAGCAGGTTGAAAGTGGTTAAACTGTGAAACCGTCCCAGGTGGCGTGTAAGGCGACAGCACCTGAGCGTGCATCCACACTCAAGTCCTCTGTGCCCTATGAACTCTGGACTCGGCCCCCACGCCTCACCTGCTCTGGCCCTGCTGATGGTGAACCGCCGGGGGCAAGTCTCCAGGGCTCAGACTCCACTCGGCCCAGGCCACCTGGCGATGAACAGTCCGGAGGACTCGGAATCTGGTCAGAGGCAGGGCGTGGGCATGGAGACCTTGGGCCGGGCAGGAACAGGTGAGCACCCGGCAGACAGGGCGCTGCGCACGCACACGCTGTCTCCTCCGAGCACCCGCACAGGCACACGCCCGACCTCTCCTTCCTGTGCACACACACATGCACCCGCTCAAACACGCCTATGGGCACAACCCCAGCCTGCCTTTCTCCTCGGAGAGTACACACACTGCGTGCTACTCGAGCCCACTCCTCCAAGTGCGCGTGTCTGCAGGGGCATGCGCACACACACACACTTGACTCCTAGCCTCCGTGTGCACACTCTTGCATCTATCCCCTACCCCTGGCTGTGCACACGTGCAGTGTACACCCATCCCTGCCCCCGTGTGTATACACACTCATCTGCACACCTTCCACTGTTTCCCAAGTGCCTACGAAATGCATACACACCCCCAGCCCATGACCCCCTAGGTGCATGCACATCCACACACACCAGGCCTCTGTCCCCCATGTGCACACAGGTGCACACGTCCCAATTCCTGTCCCCAGGGTGCACACACATGCACGCACACCCCCATCCCTGTCCCCCGTGTGCGCACACGTGCACACATCCCTGACTCAGCTCCCCCGCGCGCGCACCGCCGCGTCCTGGACCAGGCCCTCCTCTGCATCCCCAGCCGGCGCGCGCACACACGCGGGCACGCGCCGGAGCGGCTCATCTTCTCAGAGCGCGGGCCGCCGGGCGGGAGGAGGTCGGGGGGAGGGGGAGGGGGAGGGGGAGGGGGAGGAGGAGGAGGAGGGAGCCGAAGGCGCGAAAAGGCGCGCAGGCGCGCTGCGGGAGCCGGGCCGCCGCCCACGTCACCGCGCCGCGCACGTCACGCCGCCCGACGCTCGCAGGGTGAGCCCCGCGCCCGGCGCCTCGGCAGGGCAAGGACCCCGGCCGAGCGCCGCCGGGACCGCCGCCCCCCGCCCGCCGCCCGCGGGTGCGCGCCCGCTGCCCGCGCCGCCCGCCCGCCAGGTGCGGCGGGCCGGGGTCCCAAGGGGCGCGCGCCGGGCGCCCGGACCCGCCGCCCCCGCCCCGCGCCGCGTGCGCCGCCCCGGTCCCTGCGCGCCGGGGCCGCCGCCTGGGCGCCCAGGTGACCCCCGGAGGGGGCGCAGGCCGGGGGCCCGGGCGGGGCCTGCGGGCGGCCTCAGGGCGGAGCGGCGCGCGTGTCCGCGCCCGGCGGGGGTCGGGGCGGGGCGGGGCGGGCCCGGGCGCGCGGGGCCGGGGTCCGAGGTCCGGGGCGCGGGCCCCACCTGCCCGCCGACTGCCGGTTCCGGCGCGCGGGGGGCGCTCGCGGGAGGCCGCCGCGGCCTAGTGACAGGCCGGAGGCTGGGGGCCCCACAAGCCACCTGTCAGAGTTACCGGTCGGCCGGTGGTCGCGGGTGGGCCGGGGGCGTCCACGGGTAGCGCGTGCGCGCGGGGCCGCTCCGGGTGGGGGCTCGGGCCGCGGTGCCAGGCTAGTCCACGCCGGGTCTTTGTGCGCCTCGGGAGGCCGGCGGTCAGCCGGGTGGTGGACGCTTCCCTGCCTGAGATGACTTTAAAGTCCCCGGGTGGGGGGCGTTTCTGGGCTGCACCCCCGGGATGGAGTGTGGGCTTGGAAAGGAAGGGACTCCTGCCACTTAGATGGGTGGTGATGCTGAGGGGACGGTGGTGTTGTCAACTTCTCATTTCAGCCTGGCTTATTCCTCCTCTCTCCTTCTTTTTACCAGGATAACCATTTTTCTTTTCTGGAGGGTGACCATTCCTAGCATCGATTTCACGGATCTGGTAACATGGCAAAAGATGTGAGTATGTGTGTCTGCTTTGTGCTGGACGGATGCTGCCCAGCACTGCGTTCCCGGTCACTCCCCACCTTGTTTCAGAATGACCACACATAAACTGCGGGCGTGTTGGTGTTCAGACCTTTCAAGCAAAGAAACAAAGTAAAGGTGAGGAGGCGGGGACAGCCGGTGGCGCTGTGCGCGGCCTGGGCAATGCTGGCCTCCGTCTGGGCCGGGCAGGCCTGAGCTGTGGCGAGCTGCGTCTCGAGGCTGGGCGCCGCCACGTTCCTTGGTCTCTTGGAGGCTGGCTGACTTGTAAATCAGTCGGGGCTCTGTGGGAGGACACCCTGCTTGCGGAGGCACTGGGCTGGCGGAGCCTCCCTGAGCACCTGCTTTGTGAGCCTCCTGGGAAGTTAGTTCAGCTCTCAGCCATGGAAGAGCTCAGCACTGGACTTGGCAACTGTTTTTCTCAGAAAAAAATGAAATTCGGTGATAAACAAAATGTGAACAATTCTGCTTTGTTTACATTTGTCACGAAGCCATAGAATATTGTGAGTAAACTTTTTCACTTTTTGCAAGAAATAGAGGCTGTTCGGCCTCCACGCAAACCTGCTTTCATGGGCCGTGGGGCTCCGTCCCAGCCCCGGCAGCATCACTTAAATTCCCTGAGGCCCCAGCGCTGTCTGTCAGCGTTTCTTGGAACACGCTATTCTGCGAGCGTCAGGGGAGAGAGGCTGTTTGCTTATTTACTCATCAGTTGCATGGAGTTGGAAATACAGCCCAAGGCACAGCCCGAGGCACAGCGTGTCCGTATCTGTGGGGTCAGAATAGCACACTTGGAGTCCTCTCGTGGGGGTGAGCTCGGCATCCCGGGTGACGTGTCTGTGGCGAATGTCATAATCTCTGTGTGCTGTGGGGTGACTTGTCACCTGCCTGGCTTGCCTGCCTTGCTGTGTGAACCCCCGAGGGTTCTGACTGCTCCACGGGGCCTGGAGGGTGTCAGGGCGGATGGTTGTCGCCCAGCGGCCTTGTCCTCGGTCCCTCCTGGAGACGCAGCCTCACAGCGCGCAGGCGGCGGTGGTGGGTGGGGTAGGAGGTGTCTCTGGAGCAGGTGATAGCGGCCTGAGAGTGGGGTACGGGCGAGGCGGCCTCGCCTGTGCTGAGCTGAGCCGTCCCGTGTGCTGGAGCCACGTCTCACCCGGGCGGCTGATCGGCGGCTGGTGGCTGGGCTGCGCTCCTGCCGTCTGTGTCTAAGGCCCGTGTGATGTGTGAGTCTGGGAAGGAAGATGACTCTGCAGCCAGTGCTGACTTAGGTCCCGGGGCTTCACTGTGGTCTCGGATGTAAGTCGAAGCCCTTTGAGCTGAAGTAGGTGGGCTGGGACGCCAGGACACGGGGGCAGAGCTCTGGGGGCTCTGTGGGGGCTGTTGGGGCCTGGGGGTCTGGAGCTGATGCTCAGGGGTCCCAGCGGAGGAGGTGGAGGGGCTGGGGAAGGGGCGGTGTTGGGCATCCCCATGGGGTGGGCAGGTCTCCCCGGCTGAGTTCCCCTGGGGAGCTGGAGATGCTCCCCGCCCTGTTCCGGGCATCGGGCTCAGAACCCTGCACCTCCAAACCGCGGGCCCCGAGCGCCGTCTGCCTCGCTCGGGCTGTGGCGTCTGCAGGGGTGGTGGCGGCAGGGTGGGCCCTTCCCTGAACCCAGAGGGTGGGGTGGGGGCTGTGCTTGTGCTCTGAGCCGCTGTCTGTCCTGCGCTTCTGTTTCTAGCGCACAGAAAGTTGTAAGTTTCTGTTGTTTACAGAGACGTGTGGACAAGACACGGTCATTCCCTTGTTTAACCGTTCCCTGTGATAAGGGACAAAGCCTGATGCCTCGGGGTTTGTTCCCACGTCCCCTTTGAAGAGTGGGCTCGGCGCTGTCCTTCCCTCCCCGCCCCGTCGTTGCCCCCGGGCCCTTGGCCCTGGTTTGTGGGACTCACCTTGGAGCTTGGGGACTTTCATGTGCACCTCGGGTATTTCCAGGAATCTTGCAGTGAGACCACCAGGTCAGCGAGGCCTGTGGGTGGGAGACTGTGGCATTGGGGGCACTGTCCAGGGGTGCCTGTTCCCTCCCCCATGGGAACCTGTTGCCCTGGTGAGTGATCATGTGGTTCATTGGTTTTTGATTTATGGAACTGGGTGTCTGCAGGTTTTATTTTGTGCCTCGGGTCTTGTGACAAGATCCTGATCAGGGGGTTTTCAATGTGTGGGACGCTCCTGGGGTGGAAATGCAGGCATGGATTTCCATCTGACAGTGGAAACTGTCACTATCAGATACATCTTGTACTGAACGTTGTAGTCGTGTGATGTACGGGGGGACGGCGTCTGCATGTCCCGAGCGTGTGCGTGTATGTGTGTGCAGGTGTGTGAGTGTGCACATGTGTGTGCTGAGCATGTGCGAGCATGTGTGCACGTCCGTGTGTGACAAGAGCATGCGCGTGTATGTGTGTGCTGAGCGCGTGTACAACATGTGCACACGTGCTAATCGTGTCACGTGTGTGCTGGGCGTGTGCTGTGTGTACACATGTGTTGGGCGTGTACGCATGTGTGCTGAGTGTGTATGCACGTGTGTGCCAAGCGTGTTGGGCACGTGTGTATATTTGTGCTGAGCGTGCATGTGTTTGTGTGCGGATTATATGTGCATGTGAGTACTGTGTAACGTGTGTGTGTGTGTGTGCTCATGTGTGTGCTGGGTATGTGTGTGTGTGTGCTGAGCGTGTGGTGCCCATGTGCCCCTGCCTGAGCTCTCCCCCACTCCAGTCTGTGGCCCCATGAGCAACTGGGAGCTCCTGGCCTCTGGAAGACTGTGGTTATTAAGGGCCTGCAGAGTGGCTCTGGTTGTTCTGGAACTGGGCGGAGGGCCATCTGGGAGCCCACGACAGCCCCCGACTCTCAGGGAAGGAGGGTGCAGGGCCGCCATCCCCTGGGAGGACCCGTCCTCATCCTCGTCCAGTGTCACGCAGGTCCGCAATGAGCAGGGGCGGTTGCTGTGTGGAGTCACAGTCCTGCTTTTGCGCGGATGCTCCAGGACCCTCGCGCACCTCCCTCTCCCTGGGCTGTGGGAGAGCCCGGCTCAGCCCCGAGCTGGCCTGTGGTCGTGGCCATAGCTGCTCTGTGGTTGCACATGGTGTTCCAGGTTCACGGCACCATTCCTGGATCATGCTGTTGAGGGCAGGAAACCCAAAGAAACTGTGTCGAGCCTGAGCTCCCAGGGTTTGGTTTAGGGAGCAACACGTCCTACGTGTTGCTTTCCAGTGGCCAGGGCAGCGGGCACCTGCTTGGTCCCCAGGCCTCGCCGGGGCGAGCCAGCCGGGCGCTGGGGGACGGCCCTTTTCTTCCCGCCCGAGGTCCGAGCGAGAGCGCCCAGCCTGCTCCGCTGAGCAGCGAGGCAGCACTGCTCTGCTTGTTCTTACGACGGGTTTTTGTATTTGAGTTAACTTCTCCGCACGAGATAAAACTGGAGAAACTCTGAGACGGTGCGAACAGCAGAAAGTCACAGCTTAGCCAGGCGTGCGGCCCTGGGGTGCCCGGCGTGTTGCACCTGGTGCTGGCCGTGTCCCGGGCGTTGGGCGCTGCCCGGCCCCGTCCCTGGGCCGAGGGCGTCCCCAGGGCTCTGGGGGACCCAGCCTGGCGCAGTGTGGCCCGGGGCTCGTCTCTGCACGCGGTCACCGTGTTAGAGCCGCTCTTTCTGCGGTCGGATGAGTCTCGCGCTTCTCCAGCGGAGAGTGAGGGCATGGCTCTTGCTCAGATGCCCGGCCTGGCTTCTGTCTCGGCGGTCTTGTGCCGTTTGTTAGGTGGGGCTGGGCTGGGGGCACAGCCCTGGGGTCACTGCCGGCGTGAGGGCCAGGCCTCTGGGGGTGGTGCTGCCCCGGCCCAGGTGGAACGGGGACTGCCCGCGGCTCCTCTCCTCCGTCAGCCGCCCGCCCGCCTCTCTCATTTGCGCTCAGGACTGTCTGTCGGAGTCCTGTTTACCCAGGACCCAGTTTTAAAGGGGATTCTGGTTTGATGCAGCAAACCCTGTCCTTCCGCTGGGCTCGCAAACACAGCACCTCTGACACCCGTGCCCTGGGTCCTGTCTGCCAGGCGTGTGCTGCCCAGGGCGTGGGCTGGGGCCAGGGAGCAGCGCTGGACAGACCTCGGGGGACCTCTGCCTGCAGTCCAGGGGCGGAGGCTGACCCCCTGGGCCTCCCAGCCCCAGAGACAGGAGAGCCAGCCCCTCAGGTCCGATGCCTGGGCCTCCCTGCCCCAGAGACGGGAGAGCCAGCCCCTCAGGCTGACCTCCTGGGCCTCCCTGCCCCAGAGACAGGAGAGCCAGCCCCTCAGGTCCGATGCCTGGGCCTCCCTGCCCCAGAGACGGGAGAGCCAGCCCCTCAGGCTGACCTCCTGGGCCTCCCTGCCCCAGAGACGGGAGAGCCAGCCCCTCAGGTCCGATGCCTGGGCCTCCCTGCCCCAGAGACAGGAGAGCCAGCCCCTCAGGTCCGATGCCTGGGCCTCCCTGCCCCAGAGACGGGAGAGCCAGCCCCTCAGGCTGACCTCCTGGGCCTCCCTGCCCCAGACACAGGAGAGCCAGCCCCTCAGGTCCGATGCCTGGGCCTCCCTGCCCCAGAGACAGGAGAGCCAGCCCCTCAGGTCCGATGCCTGGGCCTCCCTGCCCCAGACACAGGAGAGCCAGCCCCTCAGGCTGACCTCCTGGGCCTCCCTGCCCCAGAGACAGGAGAGCCAGCCCCTCAGGCTGACCTCCTGGGCTTCCCTGCCCCAGAGACAGGAGAGCCAGCCCCTCAGGTCCGACGCCTGGGCCTCCCTGCCCCAGAGACAGGAGAGCCAGCCCCTCAGGTCCGATGCCTGGGCCTCCCTGCCCCAGAGACAGGAGAGCCAGCCCCTCAGGTCCGATGCCTGGGCCTCCCTGCCCCAGACACAGGAGAGCCAGCCCCTCAGGTCCGATGCCTGGGCCTCCCTGCCCCAGAGACAGGAGAGCCAGCCCCTCAGGCTGACCTCCTGGGCCTCCCTGCCCCAGAGACAGGAGAGCCAGCCCCTCAGGCTGACCTCCTGGGCCTCCCTGCCCCAGAGACAGGAGAGCCAGCCCCTCAGGCTGACCTCCTGGGCTTCCCTGCCCCAGAGACAGGAGAGCCAGCCCCTCAGGTCCGATGCCTGGGCCTCCCTGCCCCAGAGACAGGAGAGCCAGCCCCTCAGGTCCGATGCCTGGGCCTCCCTGCCCCAGACACAGGAGAGCCAGCCCCTCAGGTCCGATGCCTGGGCCTCCCTGCCCCAGAGACAGGAGAGCCAGCCCCTCAGGCTGACCTCCTGGGCCTCCCTGCCCCAGAGACAGGAGAGCCAGCCCCTCAGGCTGACCTCCTGGGCTTCCCTGCCCCAGAGACAGGAGAGCCAGCCCCTCAGGTCCGATGCCTGGGCCTCCCTGCCCCAGAGACAGGAGAGCCAGCCCCTCAGGCTGACCTCCTGGGCCTCCCTGCCCCAGAGACGGGAGAGCCAGCCCCTCAGGTCCGATGCCTGGGCCTCCCTGCCCCGGAGACAGGAGAGCCAGCCCCTCAGGTCCGATGCCTGGGCCTCCCAGCCCCAGAGACAGGAGAGCCAGCCCCTCAGGTCCGATGCCTGGGCCTCCCTGCCCCAGACACAGGAGAGCCAGCCCCTCAGGCTGACCTCCTGGGCCTCCCTGCCCCAGAGACGGGAGAGCCAGCCCCTCAGGTCCGATGCCTGGGCCTCCCTGCCCCAGACACAGGAGAGCCAGCCCCTCAGGTCCGATGCCTGGGCCTCCCTGCCCCAGAGACGGGAGAGCCAGCCCCTCAGGTCCGATGCCTGGGCCTCCCTGCCCCAGAGACAGGAGAGCCAGCCCCTCAGGTCCGATGCCTGGGCCTCCCAGCCCCAGAGACGGGAGAGCCAGCCCCTCAGGCCAACCTCCTGGGCCTCCCTGCCCCAGAGACAGGAGAGCCAGCCCCTCAGGTCCGATGCCTGGGCCTCCGTGCCCCAGAGACGGGAGAGCCAGCCCCTCAGGTCCGATGCCTGGGCCTCCCTGCCCCAGAGACAGGAGAGCCAGCCCCTCAGGTCCGATGCCTGGGCCTCCCTGCCCCAGAGACGGGAGAGCCAGCCCCTCAGGTCCGATGCCTGGGCCTCCCTGCCCCAGAGACAGGAGAGCCAGCCCCTCAGGTCCGATGCCTGGGCCTCCCTGCCCCAGAGACGGGAGAGCCAGCCCCTCAGGTCCGATGCCTGGGCCTCCCTGCCCCAGACACGGGAGAGCCAGCCCCTCAGGTCCGATGCCTGGGCCTCCCTGCCCCAGAGACGGGAGAGCCAGCCCCTCAGGTCCGATGCCTGGGCCTCCCTGCCCCAGAGACGGGAGAGCCAGCCCCTCAGGTCCGATGCCTGGGCCTCCCTGCCCCAGAGACGGGAGAGGCAGCCCCTCAGGTCCGATGCCTGGGCCTCCCTGCCCCAGAGACGGGAGAGCCAGCCCCTCAGGTCCGATGCCTGGGCCTCCCTGCCCCAGAGACGGGAGAGGCAGCCCCTCAGGTCCGATGCCTGGGCCTCCCTGCCCCAGAGATGGGAGAGCCAGCCCCTCAGGCCGACCTCCTGGGCCTCCCTGCCCCGGAGACAGGAGAGCCAGCCCCTCAGGCCGACCTCCTGGGCCTCCCTGCCCTGGAGACGGGTGTGGGCGTTCCGGCCCCTCCGGAGTACCCTGCCATGGACTCGCTGCCGGGGCTGGCGACGCGTCCCCTCCTCAGTGGGAAGAGTACTGTGCTGGTTGGCGGTGCCGCCCCAGCAGGCTCTTCTGTCTCAGACCTCGGGTTTTCCATTTAGCAAAACTTCCACGAGGAGCTAACGTGAGCTACTTAAACAGTTCAAGGAGCATTCCTTGTGGCTGTAAACGTGATGGGAGTTGTACCTGAATTGGAAAACCCAGGAAAGTGGGAGAACGCAGTCATCTGCTGGCCTGTGTCTGAGGAATCGCTGGGAGCCTGTGCTGTCTGTCTTGGGGTGGACGCGTCACTCGTGACGGTGTGTCCCCGCGTGTGGGCGCCCGAGCCGCCGCTTCATGGCCCCGCGCCGCCGCTGCTCTGGGATCACTCGTGTTTCTACTATCTCATTTTTAGCAGCTGCTTGTTTATTTGATCTGTTGGGGAATCATAGGTGGTCAGTTATGAAAAGTGAGCTAAGACGGGAAATGATAAAAAATGAGACCTTCTCCCTAAGCTCATCTTGCAAAACTGAAGCACGTGTATGTGCCCCGGGCCCCTGGTGTGGAGCACAAGCCCTTTTTTGGTGAGTAGGTCCGCCCATGAGCTTTTGTTGCATAAACTGTGGCCCACGATGCCAGCTTTGATTTCTGTAGGGTGGAGAACATTTGAAGACCCCGAATGCAACCTTACAGATTGTTTGCAGTTTTCCCCAGGTTTTCAAAAACAGACATAGGCGGCACGAGTGGGCGTTTAGAAGTGAAACCGTTGAGTGGTGGCCTGAGGCGCCAGCCTCGTGCGAGTCCCGAAAGGGTGGGTTAACTCGCCACGTCCCCTCTGCTGTGTCCCCCAAGGCCCGGCCACAGCAGAGGGATCTGGTGGTTTCCAGTTAAATCTCACATTGGCACACATCCACAATAACCCACTCTGGGTCCTCGGTGGAGTAACTGCACACGACACGCGTGGCACCTGCACACGTGTGCACTGTGTCTGAGACTCTTAGACGACTTCCCCAGACGGGCGTGCCGGTCACACCTGCTTCCACCCGTTTTAACGCCCCGTTTTCAGCACCAAATTTGATGATAACTTAAACACCCACAAGCTCGCGCTGCCCGCCGGGTTAAGTTTCAAGTTGCTTTCAGTTTTAGTTTGCATCTGTGGTTTGGAGGCTGGATGTGTCTCTCTGTGAACTGAACATCCCCCCCCCCCCGCCCCCCCAGCTGTGTCCTCCATCAGGCAGTGGCTTCCTCTTGATCTGCACCCCAGGAATTAAGGACGTTCATGTGATGTTTGTCAGCCTTCAGCATGAGGGACAAGGGCAGCATCATTTCAGGCTAACCCCCGGAGAGCACACCTGAGTTCACAGCGGGCGTCGGGCGTTGTGAGCAGGCGGCCTTCAGGTGTCTGCGTGCCCCCCCCCCCCCCCGTCCTGGTGCGGCAAGGCCAAGGCGTGTCCAGGTCCGTGCAGCCCCGTGATGCCCAGCCCTGTGCTTGCTGGGCTAGACTTGAGGAGCTGGCAGGGGTCTTCTCTTTCTGTTGTCTCATTTGCTTTTCAGAAAGATCAGGGTTCGAGTGAAAATGTCTTGTGCTAAACCAACGGCATCTAAATTGGGCCAGAGGTCTGGGGGTGAAGCCCTGCTCGTGCCGCCGGGGTCCCAGGCAGCAAGGTTGTGGTGCAGCAGGGGGCCCACCCCGTCTCCCTCTGTGTCCCCTGTCCCCCAGCCCTGGCTGCCGAGCCGGCACACCTGTGGGTGGTGGGCGCGGGCCCTCGAGGGCAGGAGGCTGGGGGCACAGCTGGGGGACGTGGTCCATCCCCGCGTCAGGACCGCCCGCGTGTCCGGCGCTCTGATCGAGCCAGAGCCCTGTGGTCAGGCCAGAGCGCCAGTCTGCTCTCGCCGCGGTCCCCCTCGCCAGCCTCAGACAGGACTGGTAAAAGGACTTGCAGTTCGGTGATAAGAGCAGTACTACGTTGTCCCCAGGGCCAAACTTAAAGGCAGAAACAGTCATTTTCACGCGGGTGACGCAGCGGATCGTGGCGGGTGACCCCGCGCCCCTGGCCAGCAGCTCGGCCCTGACGCCACCTCACTGTGTTGTTGTCCCCGCAGGCCGGTCTAATTGAAGCCAACGGGGAACTCAAGGTCTTCATAGACCAGAACCTCAGTCCTGGGAAAGGTAAGGGCGCCCGTGCATCTGTGTCCCCAATGCCCCGGGGGCCCGGGCCCAGCATCTGCCTGGCTTGTAAGTCGCTTGCTGTTTGCAGAGAGCCAGGGGAAGTGGAAGCGAGCAAGGACGTGAGCACAGCACGGGGCACGCGCTTTCCTCCCGCCCCGGGCAGCCCTGCGCACCCTGCCGGGACCCCCTCGAATGCGGGCGCCGGGATCCCCGGCACGTGAGGGCAGCAGGGGCTCCGCGTGGATGCGTGCCCACTGCTGCGTTCTCAGAGCGGGAAGGTGTCTGTCCCCTTGGCTCTATGTCCGGGTGTCCAAGTGTGGGGGGCAGTGTCCTTGTGATCACTTCTCCTGGACAAGAATGTGCTGCTGCAGGTGGAGCAGCCTGTGAGTCTGCGTCCATCTGCAGACGTGTGGGGAGGTGTCCGGCTGCGCTCAGTCCTAACTGAAGTTCTCTGAGAATCAGAGTTGTGAGCGTCGGGTCCTGTGGTCCCCCCCAGAACATTTCGTTGGCAGGACAGGCAGCTCACGGGGTTTGGGCAGGTTGGGGGCAGCCTGGGTGCAGCGGAGCCCTGAGCCCTGTATGCAAGGGCCTGGTGTGCCCTGGGGCTGGTGGTTGCGAGAGGGTGGTGTGGGCACACCCCCCAGGTTTGGGAGTCAGGCTCAGCCGAGGTGCCTGCAGCCCCCCCATGGGTCTGACGTGGTCCAGGGCAGGAGGCCCGCCCGAGCAGCCGTCAGCCTGGTGCCTTGAGCCCTGGCACAGGGCCACTGTGAGGTCGCCCCTTGCATTGCAGGCGTGGTGTCCTTGGTTGCCGTCCACCCCTCCGCAGTGAACTCTCTCGGGAAGCAGCTCCTGCCAAAGACCTTTGGACAGTCCAACGTCAACATCGCTCAGCAAGTGGTAAGGCCGGGAGGCTCGCCATCCAAGGCCCATGGTCTCCGGGGTGCGGGGCCGGTGCCGGGCACCCCCCCCCCGCCCCCCGGCTCAACGCTGCCTGCCCGCGGCTTCCCGGCCACTCCTGCCTCTGCCCTCATGGGGTCTGCTGGGGCTGTGCGTGTGCTTGGGTGGAGCGGGCTGAGTGGGTAGGCTGGTACTCTCGTGGCCGGGGCTTGCTGCCTGCCCAGGACTCAACGCTGGAGTCTGGGCCGACCTCTCGTGGGCTCGGGGCTCTGCGGATGTGGGCTGCGACTCCCCCGGCTTTCCTGGCTGACGGGAGGGGTCAGACTCCCAGGGCCTTGCCCAGCGCCCCCCGGGGAGACCCCACCAGCTCCTGCCCGCGGGCTGGGCAGCCTCTCCCTGAGGTGACCTGTGGCTGTGAGGGGCGGGGCATTCGCGGCCCACCCGCGCCCCCGGCCCAGCCCCTGGCTCTCAGCCCCTTCGTGTCGGTGACCACATTGCCTCAGCAGCTTTGCTGCGATGCTCCAAGTCCATAGTGCACGGAGGCCTGGGCCTTCCTGGAACATCACAGATACTCAATCAATGTCTTTCTGATGGAAGTTATAATTCGTATTATTTTACTTTATAGGCACTGTGTGTTGTGTCCTAGCAGAGTCACGGCTGAGTGTGGCTCTGTGAGCACAGGCACGGTTCTGTTGTTTCCAGTTTAAATAGCGGGGAGCGGAGTTACACGGAGATCGCTGTTGGTGCCCTCCCAGCCTTCAGCTCCTTAGCGGACGCTCCCCCACGGCTTGGCAGAGCCGGCTCAGGGCCGAGCTAGTCAGGCGGTGCCTTCTTCCCCGCATCCTGGTGCCTCTCCAGTTGCGCAGACAGAGGCTGAGCGCAGAGAGCTGGGCGTTCTCACCAGAGGTCGGTTGGCGGAGAGCAGTGGAAATCGGGGCATGAGGGCGGAATGAGCACCGCAGGGTCCTCTGTGAGGCTGAGGTGCCACCCGCAGGCATGGGGTGCCCTGCCCACCCCCACGTCCCGTGGCGTCCAGGACGGCCACCTTCACGGGGTGCCCTGCCCACCCCCACGTCCCGTGGCGTCCAGGACGGCCACCTTCACGGGGTACCCTGCCCACCCCCACGTCCCGTGGCGTCCAGGACGGCCACCTTCACGGGGTGCCCTGCCCACCCCCACGTCCCGTGGCGTCCAGGACGGCCACCTTTATGGGGTACCCTGCCCACCCCCACGTCCCATGGCGTCCACGACGGCCACCTTCACGGGGTGCCCTGCCCACCCCCACGTCCCGTGGCGTCCAGGACGGCCACCTTTACGGGGTGCCCTGCCCACCCCAGTATCCCGTGGCGTCCAGGACGGCCACCATGTGAGTGGGCAGCTGGTGGGCGCCTGTTCTGCCCACAGAGCAGCCGTGGCTGAGGGGGGTGTTCTCCAGGCGGGTGGGGAGCAGGTGCTGTTGGGGGTGCAGGGACCGAGGTGGTGGGTCGGCAGCAGCCTGGCTGTGGGCAGGGCCGCTGTTCGGAGCCTGTTCTGAGCGCTGGAAGGACGGCTCTCGAGGGGATGAGCCGTGACCCAGGGCCCCCTCAGCACTCACTTGCAAGGCCTCAGCTCTGGGGATTTGCGCCTTCCACCCTGGTTCGCTTTCTGGGACACGTGTGCCGTTTGATCATTTTCTAGAACACGCACTGTTTGATTTCATCTTTCTTGAATGAGAGTGAAATACTGATGATGCATTGATCGCTGGGAATGTGGATTAAGAGACTGGAATTCAGCTGAGCTGTTTTCCTTTCCATGGTTTGTGGATCGTTGATATTCATAGGTGACCTGGGCTTAGGGATAATTTGCAAAGTGCCAGGTCAGCTGTGTCAGGGCTGCGGCAGGTAGCCCTTATCCTGCTAAGCAGCGGACTAGTGGGAGCATCCAGCTTAAAATAGCACAGCCGTGGCCCGCTCTCCACCCCCAGTGCTGGGGGCCGGGGGCTCCCATGCTGGTCACCGGGAAGCACTGCTTCCAAGTGGTTTCCAGGCTCAGGCACGAGTCTCTGGGAAGCTGAGCTCCTACTCGGCTGGACGAGCCAGTGTGTGCACGTCCCCGTGAACATGGGACTGGAATCCCGAGCGCGTGGGGCCGTGTCTGTGCCTGAGCTGTTGGTGCCCGCCTCCGCTCCGGTGGCACTGCCTCCTGCCCCGCCCTGCGTTGGCCGGGGTGCCCAGGGCTCCCTGCGTGGGTGGGCGAGCAGTGGGGTCATCGCAGTCAGCCCCACTAGCCCTGGGTTCCTTTCCTCTTTGTCTCTGGGGCTCATTGCTGCCCCAGTGGAGCAGTCTCATCTCTGTCCGGGTCGCGGGGGAAGGGAGTAAAAAGTGGAGTGTGCGGGTCTTTCGGGGTCATCTCCAGCCGCCTGTGTGCAGCAGGTGCGTGATGGCAGCCGGGGCTCCGCGGGCTCTCTGGACCCTCCTTCAGCCTCTGCTTAGTGACGCTCAGCGGTGGCCGTAGGTAACAGGAAGTGACGAGACACAGCGTTGTGCGTGGGAGATTCTGACTGTTCTGAATTGTCTCTTTTGACTGTAGGTAATTGGTACGCCTCAGAGACCTGCAGCGCCAAACACTCTCGTGGTAGGAAGCCCACACACCCCTAACACTCACTTTGTCTCCCAGAACCAGCCTTCAGACCCCTCACCTTGGTCTGCCGGGTGAGCACTTGCAGAGAACTCCCCCCACCCAGCCTCTGCGTGCGCGTGGGCACTGGTGCGGCGGCGGAGCGGGCAGTGGCCCCGTGTGGCCTCGAGAGGCCAGGCCGCGGGCAGCCGCCCTGAGCTCTGGGGGTGGTGGCTCCACTGAGGGGTGGGCTCTGGCTTTTATGCGCATTGTCCGTGCTGGAGAGTACCGTTTGTGGAACCCCAGGAAACGGGCGGGTCTTCCAGCCTCTCCCCCCTGCTGCTAAACGTGGCCATGGGCAGCCCCATGCCGCGGTCACACTGTTGCCTTGATCCTTTCCTCCAAAGGCAAAGTAACGTGAAACAGTTTTACTCAGAGGTCAGCTGTGCCACTCTCTTTAAAGACAAAAAGCTATTGTTGTAAAGCAACAATCATCAGCCCCCGAAACCCCTCAGTGGGGAACCTGGGCGGCCCTTCCCCTGACATGCCAACTCAGCAGGTCAGGTGCTGGGTCTCCCTCCCGGCTGCCACAGGGCCTCGTCTCAGCTGGGCCACGTTTGCCCCAAATTCTGAAATTTGCAGTAAAACTTCTGTAGCTCTTTACGTCCGATGACGTTTTCTTAAGAAGCACCGTTTAGCATCTGGACACCCGTCCGACTTGTCCCGGGTTCTGCTCTGCTTTTCCTTAGAGTTGGAGAGACACGTGTGGGGCCCAGTCATGTGGAAGTTTGTCTTGCGGCCTTTAAAGGAGAGGGGTCCCTGGACGGGGGACGGAGCCAGGCTCCCACCCCTCCTCTGTTGGGCATGGCCTGCGGGGGCCCCTGGTGGCACGAGCTGGCCCCCAGACATGGGTGTGGATGCGGCCCGCGCTGCGAGCTGAGGCCGTGGCCGCTCTGTGCTGTGCCCGCAGGAAGCGCAACCGGAAAGGAGAGAAGAACGGGAAGGGGCTGCGGCACTTCTCCATGAAGGTGTGTGAGAAGGTGCAGCGCAAGGGGACCACGTCCTACAACGAGGTGGCCGACGAGCTGGTGGCCGAGTTCAGTGCGGCTGACAGCCACATCCTTCCCAGCGAGTCGGTGCGTGTGCCAGGCAGGCTGCCCCCCACGGGTGCAGAGGAGGCCCCGGAACCCTTAGGAGGGACGTTTCCTGACCCACGGTGCCACCATGCTATTGTATCCCCGCTGCATCTGCTCGCTCCCATGGGCCATGCGGGGGCAGCCCTGGGCGGGGGGGCAGCATGTGGCCTCAGGTGTGTCCAGGGTCCCTGCACGTGGTCCTGGGCCTTCTGGAAACCCCCGTGTCTCTTCCAGGCCTACGACCAGAAGAACATCCGGAGACGTGTGTACGACGCGCTGAACGTGCTCATGGCAATGAACATCATCTCCAAGGAGAAGAAGGAGATCAAGTGGATCGGCCTGCCCACGAATTCCGCCCAGGAGTGCCAGAGCCTGGAGGTAGCCGGCTGCCGCCCTGGGGTGCTGGGCGGGCCCTGGGGCGATGGCACAACCATGCTGCTCCCGGTGGTGACCTGGGGTGGGTACACTCTGCGTCTTGGCCTGTGGGGGTTTTAAAGAACGTCGTACCCACGCCCAGTGGAGGGGAAGCCGGGCGGAGGCGGCACGGTCCTGAGACAGAGGAGTCGCCTGCGCACCTGGCAGCAGCTGCCTCTTCTGGGCCCCTGTACCTTCAGGCTCAGGGCTCATGTCTTTGGTGACTGAGTGTTGTCTTGGATTTTAAAATATGTTTCAGAAATGAACCGTGATGGTTTTGTTTTGGTGTTTGGTCTTTGAAGGTGGAGAGACAGAGAAGACTGGAAAGAATAAAACAGAAACAGTCGCAGCTTCAAGAGCTTATCCTGCAGGTAAGGGGCTCCTGCCAGGAGGCCGCTTGGTGGTGCAGGCACCCATCCGCGAGCCCGTGGTCTGTCCTCCAGGCTTTTGGTTCTGGGCGTGTTTTCTCTGGTCGGTGGCTCCCTGGGCAGCCACTCTGACCTCTCGGGGGGCCAGTCTTCTTGGTGTTGGCTGGGGCCGGGCAGGGCTGTCGCATATGCCCAGGGAGAGACTAGCTGTTGAGTGGCTGTGGCTATGAGCGTGTGCCAACTGTGCGTCTTTTTTAGCAAATTGCCTTCAAGAACCTGGTGCAGAGGAACCGCCAGGTGGAGCAGCAGGCCAGCCGGCCGCCTCCGCCCAACTCGGTCATCCACCTGCCTTTCATCATCGTCAACACCAGCAAGAAGACGGTCATCGACTGCAGCATCTCCAACGACAAGTAGGCCGCGTGGGCGGGGCCTGCCCGGCGAGGTGGGCGGGGCCTGCCCGGCGAGGTGGGCGGGGCCTGCCCGGAGCCGAGCTGCCTGGACAGGTCTCCAGGCGCGGCTCCCAGGGAGCTCACTGACGGGTTCCCTCCCCCACTGCCTGTGCGGACCCTGGGAAAGGAGGGCGGTGGGGCCCATGAGGACTGCTGTCAGGACGGCAGGCGGCACTGTCCCGGGGGCGTCGCTGCCTCCGATCGGTGGGTTGTGTGTCGGGGAAGGTTTGGGGGCTCGGGGCCCCAAGCCAGGCTTCGCGCTCCGTGCTGGAGACAGTGCTTTTCTGACGGCGACCGTCGCCTCCAGGTTTGAGTACCTGTTCAATTTCGACAACACGTTTGAGATCCACGACGACATCGAGGTGCTGAAGCGCATGGGCATGGCCTGCGGGCTGGAGTCTGGGAGCTGCTCCCCCGAGGACCTGAGGGTGGCCAGGAGCTTGGTGCCGAAAGCGCTGGAGCCCTATGTGACCGGTCAGCGGGCTGGGGGGCGCCCACCCGCTGGGGAAGCAGAAAGGGGGCGCGGGGTGCGGCAGGTGCCTGTAGGGTCCTCAGCTGAGCCAGGGGTCCCCGTGTCTGTCCTGTCGCCCCCAGCCAAGCTGGGGGTTCTGGCCAGGGTGGGGCACTCTGGTGAGAGGAGAGGCCGTCCTGTGCCCCTCTGGTGTGGGTTCCCCCATGAGCCTGCGTTGGGTTGGCCTGGGGGCTCCCGAACCCTGCAGGATGTCTGTGAAGCAGCTCCTGCCCGCCGACCCCCCGATGCCAGCAGCTGCCCCACTGACTCCAGCTGCCTACCTGTTCTTGGCGAAGTGGTCACGCCGGGAGGGGCGGGGGGCCCCCGGGAGGAGGGGCGGGGGCGGGGTCGCGCCGGGCGGAGAGGCGGAAGGGGCCGTCCCTCCTTGGCCCGCCCGTTTCTGGGAGGCCATCTCGCTTCCTGGCCCTGCAATGCAATCATCGGCTGCCCTCCGGCGGGGAGCACCGGAGCGGGGCTGCCCGGAGCCATCGGCCCCGTTTCAGCTCGAGTCCTGTGCCTCTCTGCTTCCTGACGTTTGCCTTGTTTTCTTCCTCTTTCCAGAAATGGCTCAGGGATCCCTCGGCGGTGTCTTTGTTGCGTCAGCGGTGTCGACCTCTAATGGCACAAGGCTGTCTGCCAGGTAACTGCGCCCCCAGGAGCCGCGCGCCCACCCTCCCTAGTGGGAGGCCCGGGTCTAGTGTGAGCACCCTCCGTCCTGCTCGGAGCAGGGCTCCCTGCGCAGCGGACATCCCAGGGTCCCAGGGTCTCCGGAGCTCCTCCTCTGGGCAGAGAAGCTGTTTCTCCTGATGAGTTTTTTCCCCTAGTGATCAGTAACGGTAGATGGGTTTTATTTTTTATTAAAGTAACTCAGTGCAGTGGCGGCAAAACCAGCTGAACCGCGTGGCTGGTAGCCTGAGTGACAGGCTGTTTCTCCATCTATTTTTTTTCCCTTTTCTTTTCAACACACTTGAAGTCACAATGTACATGTAGTATTGTTCTTTGCTTTTTCTTATTTTACCGTTTATTGCATGCATTCCTCTGCGTGTTGAAGGAACTTTTATCATTTCAGTCAAAGTGTGTTTGAGCCGTGACCTCACAGGCCCCCAGAGCAGGGCTGGGTCAGGCCTCGGCGTTTCTCCTGGTTTTTTAGAGATAAATGTAAGGTGATTTCAGTGTGAGTATGGACAGAACAGTGGTCTTACATAGTATCATGTTGTGCCTTATGCATGTTTATATCAGTCCTGAGCATTGAAGAATGTCTGGTGACATGAAATCAGCAGCGTGTAGGTCCAACAAAACCGGATTGGCTAGTAAACGCTATGTGCCTCTGCCTCGGAGGCTCCGTGGCCACGTTGCCATGTGGCCTCTGCGTGACCCCAGCTCAGCCTCAGTGTGGCCCAGGGGAGGGGTGGGCTCCCTGTGAGGGTCCCAGCGCCCAGCCTCTCTGGGGTGCCTGCACCTGGTTGCATTTTAACAGAGGTTGGTTTGGTTTTAAATTCTGAATCTGCCACTGTGCATGGCCCAGTCTGTAAAATATGAACACTGGTTATTCTGGGAGGTGGAATTTGGGTATTTTCTAAACTTTCCTTTTAAAGGAATTCTATTAATGAACTTTCAGGCTCTTGTCAGTGTTTTTAACAAGATGAAAGCCAATACCATTTCGGAAGAAAAACTGACCCTGGGGCCTGGTTACTGAGCCACCCTCTCTGGTCGCGAATTCAGGGGGCTCCTGGCTGCAGGCAGCCACAGTTTCAGCCTCTGTTTTTCGCTCTTTCCGACATGGTCGCCGGATGGGGGTTTCCCAGATGTGGGGTTACTTTGCCAGAGAGCGTGATAGGTCCTAGGTTTTGTTGGGCAGCATCAGTGCTGCTGCTGCTGCTAAGTCGCTTCAGTCGTGTCCGACTCTGTGCGACCCCACAGACGGCAGCCCACCAGGTTCCCCCGTCCCTGGGATTCTCCAGGCAAGAACACTGGAGTGGGTTGCCATTTCCTTCTCCAGTGCATAAAAGTGAAAAGGGAAAGTGAAGTCGCTCAGTCGTGTCCGACTCCTAGGGACCCCATGGACTGCAGCCCACCAGGCTCTTCCGTCCATGGGATTCTCCAGGCAGGAGCACTGGAGTGGGATGCCACTGCCTCTCTCCAGGGCAGCATCAGTAAACACCATTAAAAGGTATTAAGACACACGTGCGTGGTTTTCTCTTAAAAGGAAAACATGCTGAGTGTTGGAAAACCGTGTGCACACCTGTGAATGCACACACGCGCATCACACGTCCCACTCCTTTCCTCCCCCGGAGGTCATGGTGGTCCTGATGGGGGCTTCGGAGGAGGGTCTCGGGGTCTCAGTTGGTGCTCCGGGGCTTCTGTTCCTGCCGCGGTGAGAAACAGGAGCCCGCCCGTGCTGCTCGCCCCGTCATGCTGGGTGAGGGTGACGGTGAGCTCAGCCTGGGAGAGGCGGGTTCCATGCCGCTGGGTGTGCGGCCCCTGACGCCCTGTCCTTGCAGCGACCTGGCCAACGGCGCGGACGGGGCGCTGGCCACGAGCTCCAGCGGGTCGCAGTATAGCGGGTCCCGGGTGGAGACGCCGGTGTCGTGCGTCGGCGAGGATGACGAGGACGACGAGGACTTCAACGAGAACGAAGAGGAGGACTGAGCCGGCCGCCCGCGGCCAGCAGCGCGCGCCGGGGAGAGACCTCCGTCCTGCCGTCCTCCTCCCAGAAGAGCTCAGCGACCCCCGGGCTCAGGGTGCTTCTGACAAGCCGCCCGCCGTGCTCCGGGGGGTCCCGATGAGCCGCCTGTGTTTGACACCGACGCACGACCTCTACTCTTTCGGATTTTGTGTTTTCGTTTGCTGTTTTTTAAGTTCGGAGTTCACTTCGCCCCCTCACAGTTTGCTGAGTTTACTGGAGAAGTTGTGCGGCCTCCATGCCGCCCGGCGGGCCCAGCGCAGCGCCCCGGGGGCACTGTGGGCATGGCAGATGCCCGGCTCTGCTTCTTGATGTTTTATTATGACTTTGTCTCCCTTAAATTATATTGACTGCGTGACTCCATCTGGTTTACACTTTGGTTTTGCTCTGTGTTGCAGCAAATGGATTGCAAGGTCCCTTTTTGTTTTTGTTTGTTTTGTTTGGTAAAAGTTTACTGCCATGCTGGTGCAGCCATGGAAACTGAAGCTTGGAAGGGTTTATTGCTTATGGTAAAATTTGCCTGATTTCTTACAGGCAGCGTTTGGAAACTTTTTATTATATAGTTGTTTACATACTTATAAGTCTATCATTTAAAGACATGTACTGAAACAAATGTTGTATTTGTTTCGTAAGCATCTTCCTGTAATCTATTATAAAGTTGAAATTAAATATAGAGAATGTTTTAACAGTTTTTTAACTCAAAATTTGTCAATCATTTTTAATAGTTCTTTTTTTATAAAAAGAAAAAAGAATTTCAGGACAGGCAGTAGTCTCTTTTAAAATTTATTCACCAAGAACCATTAACTGCACAGTTGCTATTAGCTGCCTGTTCTAAAATAATAGTCTTTTTATTGGAACACAAATAAACTTTTCTGTAATATTTTGTGGAATAAAGAGACTTTAATTGTTTGACTTGTTTAACTTGGCACTGTTAGTTTTTATTAATAAAGTGCGCATGGGCATTTTAAACAAGCCGTGTGTCCCTGTGATTCGGGATGCTCTCTGGAGCTCACCACCACCAGGACCTTTTCTGCAGGGAGGAGCGGGTGCCAGCCCTGCGGTAGATATAGGACCCGCCGGGGTCCCAGGGGTGGGCAGGGAAGGTGGTCCTGTGGACACGGCCGACGTGGCACCTCCTCTCTGCGGCTGGTGGCGGGGAGAGCGTCTGTTCCCTGTGTTGTTTTTGGAAGAACCATACTCATCAGCTTGGGGCTTCCCAGGAGGCTCAGTGGTAAAGAATCTGCCTTCAATGAGGAGAAAGGGTTCCATCCCTGGGTCAGGAAGATCCCCTGGAGGATGAAATGGCAACCCACTCCAGTGTTCCTGCCTGGAGAATTCCATGGACAGAGGAGCCTGATGGGCTGCAGTCCGTGGGGTTGCAAAAAGGCAGACATGGCCTGAATATAAGCAGTCCTGAGTGTTCATCGGAAGGACTGATGCTGAAGCTGAAGCTCCAATACTTTGGCCACCTGATGTGAAGAATGGACTCATTTGAAAAGACCCTGATGCTGGGAAAGACTGAAGGCAGGAGGAGAAGGGGGCGACAGAGGATGAGATGGTTGGATGGCATCACCGACTTGATGGACATGAGTTTGAGCAAACTCTGGGAGTTGGTGATGGACAGGGACGCCTGGCGTGCTGCAGTCCATGGAGTCGCAAAGAGTTGGACACAACTGAGTAACTGAACTGGACTGAACTGAGACACAACCTAGCATATGTGATTACCACTCCCTTTAACATTTGAATCCTTATGAGACATGACCTTTGCAGACACATCTCCAAAAGGTCAAAAGCACGGGGAAGCTGGGGCGGAGGCGACACCCTCACAGGTGATGTGCCCATGGTGAGATGACCAGGCGGGTCATGCCTCGCCTTCCTCCTCGATCCCAGGAGCTGAAACAGATTTTAAGGCTTTGGCTTTCAGAAAAAGAGTAAGATGGTAAGATTGGCAAGGTCAAACCTTTATTCAGGTTGTCTGAAGATACAAGCGAAGGTTCAGTACAAGGTTGTGGACTTGAGCAGTCCTGTCCCCCAGAGACTGTGACAGCTTATCTTGTCATCCCGACTGTGATGGACTTGTGTGCTGAGGGATGCGGCAAAGGGCAGGGCAGCGTCCAGGCCACGAGCGGGCGAGCTGATCCACGCGTGGGTGAGGGACAGTCATGAGTGGGTGAGGGTGGGCACGTGTGGGTGAGGCGGGCCACGTGTGTGTGACAGCAGGTCACATGGGTGAGGGACAGTCAAGAGTGGGCAAGGGCGGGTCGTGTGTGGGCGAGGATGGGCCACGTGTGGGTGAGGAAAGGCCAGTCACGAGTGGGTGAAGACAGGCCATGTGTGGGTGAGGGCACGTCACACATGGCCGAGGACGGGCCACGTGTGGGTGAGGGCAGGTCACACATGGGCGAGGATGGGCCACGTGTGGGTGAGGAAAGGCCAGTCACGAGTGGGTGAGGGCAGGCCACATGTGGGCAAGGGCAGGTCACGTGTGGGTGAGGGCAGGTCACACATGGCCAAGGATGGGCCACGTGTGGGTGAGGAAAGGCCAGTCACGAGTGGGTGAAGACAGGCCATGTGTGGGTGAGGATGGGCCACGTGTGGGTGAGGAAAGGCCAGTCACGAGTGGGTGAAGACAGGCCACATGTGGGTGAGGATGGGCCACGTGTGGGTGAGGAAAGGCCAGTCACGAGTGGGTGAAGACAGGACCTGTGTGGGTAAGGTTGATTCACGTGTGGGTGAGGGCAGGTCACATGTGGGTAAGGGCAGGTCACGTGTGGGTGAGGCCAGGTCACATGTGGGTGAGGGCAGGTCACGTGTGGGTGAGGTTGATTCATGTGTGGGTGAAGACAGGTCACGTGTGGGTGAGGCGGGCCATGTGTGGGTGAAGACAGGTCACGTGTGGGTGAGGGCAGGTCACATGTGGATGAGGGCAGGTCACGTGTGGGTGAGGTTGATTCATGTGTGGGTAAAGACAGGTCACGTGTGGGTGAGGCGGGCCATGTGTGGGTGAGGCAGGCCACGTGTGGGTGAGGTAGGTCACGTGTGGGTGAGGGCAGGTCACATGTGGGTGAGGGCAGGTCGTGTGCAGGGGGGCGGGTCATGTGTGGGTGCAGGTAGGTCACGTGTGGGTGAGGTTGATTCATGTGTGGGTGAAGACAGGTCACGTGTGGCTGAGGCGGGCCATGTGTGGGTGAGGCAGGTCACGTGTGGGTGAGGGCGGGTCACGTGTGGGTGCGGGTAGGTCACGTGTGGGTGAGGTTGATTCATGTGTGGGTGAGGACAGGTTACATGTGGCTGAGGGCAGGTCACGTGTGGGTGCGGGCAGGTCACGTGTGGGTGAGGTTGATTCATGTGTGGGTAAAGACAGGTCACGTGTGGGTGAGGCGGGCCATGTGTGGGTGAGGCAGGCCACGTGTGGGTGAGGTGGGTCACGTGTGGGTGAGGGCAGGTCACATGTGGGTGAGGGCAGGTCGTGTGCAGGGGGGGCGGGTCATGTGTGGGTGCAGGTAGGTCACGTGTGGGTGAGGTTGATTCATGTGTGGGTGAAGACAGGTCACGTGTGGGTGAGGTGGGCCATGTGTGGGTGAGGCAGGTCACGTGTGGGTGAGGGCGGGTCACGTGTGGGTGCGGGTAGGTCACGTGTGGGTGAGGTTGATTCATGTGTGGGTGAGGACAGGTTACATGTGGCTGAGGGCAGGTCACGTGTGGGTGCGGGCAGGTCACGTGTGGGTGAGGTTGATTCATGTGTGGGTAAAGACAGGTCACGTGTGGGTGAGGCAGGCCACGTGTGGGTGAGGTGGGCCACGTGTGGGTGAGGGCAGGTCACATGTGGGTGAGGGCAGGTCGTGTGCAGGGGGGCGGGTCACGTGTGGGTGCAGGTAGGTCACGTGTGGGTGAGGTTGATTCATGTGTGGGTGAAGACAGGTCACGTGTGGGTGAGGCGGGCCATGTGTGGGTGAAGACAGGTCATGTGTGGGTGAGGGCAGGTCACGTGTGGGTGAGGGCAGGTCACGTGTGGGTGAGGTTGATTCATGTGTGGGTGAAGACAGGTCACATGTGGGTGAGGCGGGCCATGTGTGGGTGAGGGCAGGTCGTGTGCAGGGGGGGTGGGTCACGTGTGGGTGCGGGTAGGTCACGTGTGGGTGAGGTTGATTCATGTGTGGGTGAAGACAGGTCACGTGTGGGTGAGGCGGGCCACGTGTGGGTGAGGCGGGCCACGTGTGGGTGAGGCGGGCCACGTGTGGGGGAGGCGGGCCACGTGTGGGGGAGGTGGGCCACGTGTGGGTGAGGACAGGTCACATGTGGGTGAGGGCAAGTCGTGTGCAGGGGAGGCGGGCCACGTGTGGGGGAGGCCGGCCACGTGTGGGTGAGGGCAGGCTGCGTGTGGGGAGGCGGGCCGCGTGTGGGTGCGGGTGGGCCGCGTGGGTGAGGGCGGGCCGCGTGGGTGAGGGCGGGCCACGTGTGGGCGAGGGCGGGCCACGTGTGGGCGAGGGCAGGCCACGTGTGGGCGAGGGTGGGCCGCGTGGGTGAGGGCAGGTCGTGTGCGGGGGGGGGGGGGTCAGGCCGCGTGTGGGCGAGGGCGGGCCGCGTGGGCGAGGGCGGGCCGCGTGGGCGAGGGGCAGGTCGTGTGCGGGGGGGGGGGGGTCAGGCCGCGTGTGGGCGAGGGCGGGCCGCGGGGGCGAGGGCGGGCCACGTGTGGGGAGGGCGGGCCGCGTGGGCGAGGGCAGGCCGCGTGTGGGTGAGGGCGGGCCGCGTGGGCGAGGGCAGGCCGCGTGGGCGAGGGCGGGCCGCGGGGGCGAGGGCGGGCCGCGTGGGTGAGGGCGGACCACGTGTGGGGAGGGCGGGCCATGTGGGCGAGGGCGGGCCGCATGGGCGAGGGCGGGCCGCGTGGGTGAGGGCAGACCACGTGTGCGGGAGGCGGGCCGCGTGTGGGGAGGGTGGGCCGCGTGGGTGAGGGCAGACCACGTGTGGGAGAGGCGGGCCGCGTGGGCGAGGGCAGGCCGCGTGTGGGCGAGGGCGGGCCGCGTGGGTGAGGGCAGACCCGCCGCAGCTGCGTCCCCAGCGTGGTGCTGCTGCTTCTCCAGGGCGCTGCGGAGCTGACGCACGCGGGGGCAGGACTGAGGGTCTGTGGCGGGCGGGGAGCATGGGCAAGGATGTGGCACTGGCATCCTCACCTCACCGCTCTTCCTGGCGGGCACTCGGCCATGGCCTGGTCATCCTGGAGTGCCACACCTCAGGGCTTCCACACCAGCCTCCTTCTGCCCCGTGTCCTTGCGGTGGTGGCCCGTGACCTCTTGCGGTGGTCACAGTTATGAGCTAGTGACTCCTGAGTCTGCAGACAGCATGGCCTGGGGCAACTCGGGCCAAGCCCTGGCTCTGGCGTTAGCGCAGCGGCGGTCCCTGGGGGGTGTTCGCAAGCTCCTGCAAGTGCCCGGCCAGCACCTGAGGCCTCGGTGACGTTGGTACGAGGCCTGGTGGGAGAAGCATCCAGACCCCTGACCCCGGAGCCCAGCCTCCCCTACCCTAGGGGCTGGTCAGCAGCAACTTGACGGGGAGGTCCAGCCTCCTGTCCACGGGCGCCTTGTGGCCAGCCGGAGCCGGGTCTGAGACCGTGTACTTGCCTCCCCAGCCCCCGCAGGGACAGCCCCTCAGCAGCTGGGCCGATCCCCCCAAACCGGGTCAGCAGCCCCATGTCCGGGGTCTGTAGGGGGAGCCTGGGCAAGCTGCCTACTGTGCGTGGGCCCCATCGAGGCCTTGGAGTCATTTGCGGGGTGACTGTACCCTTGACCTCCGACCTCCAGTGTGTCGTGACATCCCCGAGATGGCCTGGTCCCTGACCTGACCTTTCCCAGGTGCTCAGAGTCGCCGCTGCAGGGTCAGCAGAGGACATTCCCAGCGCAGGTCTCCGGTCCCCCGGTTCCTGGGCTTCCTCTGTGGGCTTAGGCTCTGGGTGACAGATAATAGCAGATACGTCGTTGGGACAGAATGTTTTGGTTTTGGGGTTTTCTGAATGGGCTGGGGCCGGAGAGCCCCACCCTGGAGGTTGGAGGGGAGACTGGGCTGGGCGGAAGGCCACTTCTGGGGTCTGGGCTCCACCATGTGGCAACACCCTTCACCCTGGCCGCGACGTTGGGACAGCCCCTCCCAACTTCCCCGACTTGCAGTTGAAAGTGTTATAGAAAGATAATTTTTTAGTTAATTTTAGTTAATTCTTTTCAAGTTAATTCAGCTAACTAAATTTTAGTTCATTAATTTTTTTAGTTTACTCTTCCCTGTCATCACGAAAGACACGACTCTTTTAGGTAGGTTAAGAGTGGATTTAATAAACTTGATTTTTACAGTTTAGGAGTTGTGTTTTTTAAAGCCAATGTCCAGAATGCCTGAAATCCTAAGTCACATTTCTGGTGTCCATAGTCACATGTAGGAACAGTAAGTTATAGCAAGAATGGTGCGGTCCGCGAGGGCGAAGGAGCCCTCCCATGTCTTAGCTGTGCAGCGGCGGCCTTGTGGGCCCCACGTGAGCCCGTTTATCGTGGCCACAAATCTGCCGAAAGGGAAGAGGTCTGATGGGGTCCTGATGGTGCGAGCCTGGCGCGGGGTGGTCTGGTACGGAGCTGCCCCGGTGCTGGGTTCCGCTGGACAAGGCGTCGGGGTCGCCCTGTGCCTAGGGGGCAACCCGGGCCTCTCTACTTCTGGATTGTCAGCTTGAACTCCACCTTCCCCTCGTAGGGGTCATGGGGGTTGTTGAAGGTCACGTGCTCTGCCAGGATCTTGCACACGACAACCACCTCCTTGTTCTTGGGGACATTGAGGAGCTTCGCGGCCACCAGAGGGTTGCTGTAGTGGGGCTGAAGAGACTCCAGTTAGGGTCCCTGTGAGAGGGCGGCCGGGTGCTCGGCACGCAGAGGCAGTGCTCTCACTGAGCTACAGGTGTCTCCTGCTTAGAAGTGAGGAGACCCGGCCCAGAGGGATGGACCCGTGACAAATTCAACTTCAAACTATACCTGATAAAAATTAAACAACACAGAGGATAAAGCAAGAGCTTTGGGGGAAATGATTTTAAGTGGATATGCAGTTGTTCAAGGAGGCCCTTGGAAAGTAAAAGATGAGATTTGATGTCAATTTTGGGTGAGAATGTGAGCTTGGGAGACCCCCAGAGGTTAAGTGGTTAGGGTGGGCTAGGTACAGCCTGGCTTCCTCTCACAGGCAAAAGTCTCTGGCTGTCCCTTCACGAGTGGCGGCTGCTGTCGGGCCCTGGGGCCCACGTACCTGGGCCTTCTTCCCGTAGTAGGGAAAGTAGTGCAGGCTGTAGGAGGCACCGGGCGGGAAGTAGTCCACCTGCAGAGCCGGGGTGTCCCGGTGCTGGTCCTGCGGGTGAGAGGCCGCTGCAGGGAAGGCCGGGCCCGGCACAGGCATGCGCTGCACGCGCGTGTGCGTCCGTGCCTGCTCTGCACACGCGTGTGCCTCTATGCTTGATCTGCACGCGCGTGTGCATCCGTGCCTGCTCTGCACACACGTGTGCCTGTATGCTTGCTCTGCACGTGTGTATCTGTGCATGTTCTGCATGTGTGTGTGCACATGTGCAAAGCAGGTGACTGCACGAGCAGTTGGCATGAACCAGATCTAGGCTGGTATCATCAACCAGGAATCCGTTCATGGTGTAACGTGTTAGTTCATAAGACCCCGGTGACTTACCAAAGTCATACCTTCCAGATTAAACCCTCTTAGGATAAAAGAGGTGACAGGGCTGAGTGTGTGGGGCTGGCAGCCCATGAGACGTGTGGCCCACCTGCTGAGACCAGGGCTGTGTCTGCCTGCTGCGGGGGCCACCCTCGTCCACTGTCAGGGTCTGCGCACAGCCCAATGGACCCCAATCCCGTCTGAGAGCAGGAAGGGGCAATTTGGTGTCCGTTAAAACCTCAAGTCAGCCTGCACATGTGCAGTCAAGGAAGCTAAAAACGGAAAATTGGAACAGGACGCACCCGCGGCCTGGGGGGCTCCACCAAAGTGTGCAGTCACCCTGGTGGGTTGTCCCTGCAGATGGCAAAGAGCTTGGGCCCAGGGCATAACTAGAAAGCAAGCTTTAGAAAATACTCAGTGAAGACAAGTTTAGTTTTACCCATGTTGTACTTTAAAACGCATTTGAGAAAAACTGGACTAAATTAATGGCGATTCTTGGCAGCATGTAAACTCACACTGTTAATCAACGGTGCTGGTGTTAATCAGCATCGTTTTGTAAATAAGCAAACAAAAGGACAAAAGAGGGTGGTGGAAGTGTGTTGGGTTTTCCAAATTGCCACAGACATCCTGAAGTCTGTTGGGGATACACTGTCTCAGATGCTTTTTTGAAGCAAAACAATCACAAGTGCTGGTTTTTCTTACTGGGTTTTCATCCCTACAATAAAAACCACTTAGCATGAAGGTTCCTGCCATCCATGTACCTGGTTTATTAGGCGACCTCTGAGATGTTTTTAGGGGAAACCTGATCAGTGTTTCCCAAACAGGATGGCCGTGGCCTGTGGGTCACTCACCAGGAAGGCGCAGTCCACCCTGGGGGCCGTGCTGTTGCCGGGGAGAAACTTGACGATCTGCAAGGGAGCGGCTGTGAGTGTGGGGGGTGGGGAGGGACTGGGGGTCCTGCTCTGAGGACTCAACAGGTGTGCCCCCTCCTGCTCCAAGCCTGTGGTCTTGGCTGCTGGGTGGCAGAGCCGGATGGTTGGCAGAGCCCAAGCCATGGCCTCCACCTCCCGCACCTGTGCAGCTGGCCCCCTGCGCCTCCCCGCCCCCGCCTGGCTCCGCCTCTGAAAACCCCGGCCCCTGGGTCCCGCTGCTGGTGCCCAGGGCCCAGAGTAGCACCCGCCTCACTCACGGAGACCCCGGCCTTCCTGCTCTGCGTGCCCACCAGGGAACAGACCCTGGCTGGACCGGGCTGAGCGTAGAGCACAGGTCTATGGCCTCTTCCGCCTCTCAGAGAGGAAGGTGAACAGCGTCACCCTGGCCAGACCCCGCGCCCCCGGGTCCCTGTCCGTGCATCGTGGGTGGCCTCCAGAGGTCTGCCGGGTCCTCTCAGCCCATCCCTCAGCGCCTGGCCCCAGCGGTTCTCAGGCACCCTCCCCGTGCTGACCGCCTGGCTTTTCCCAGCCGTCCTGCGCACAGGACTGCCCTGGGCTCCACAGCTCGCCGGTCAAGCAGGTGGCGAGTCCGGGTGGCCGCTTCCTGGTGAGGGCTGCAGGCTCCCTAGCCAGCCTGGGGCCTGCAGGGATGGGGGGCGGGGGCCCTTCTCCCCTTTGACCCCACACTCACTCTGTTCATCTTGATAATGAAGCATGGCTTTCCCTCTGCAAAACCGAAGGTGGGGTCCGGCTGGCCGGAGCAGTTCTGCAGCATGTCCGCTGTGAACTTGCAGGAGAACTTGGTGTGGTTCGGGGCCAGGAAGTGCTCCTGGAAGAAGTACCTCTCGGACGTGCAGTTGATGCTGTCCTCCTGGGCTGCGGGCGAGTAGCCTGCGGGGGACACACCTGTGGTCCTGCCGGAGCAACAGCCCACGCCCCACCCAGGTCCTTAGGAAAGGAGAGTGGAGACCGAGGCCTGGGTCACACCTTACCCGCCAGGAAGTGCCGCAGCGCCTGTGTGAGCCCTGTCCAGGTCCTGTTGTCAGACACATTGTAGGAGATGTCCAGGCCTTTGTCCCCGTAGGTGTCTGGCCTCAAGGTCACCCCTGGAGAGAGGACACAATGCCTGGGGCTTGGCTGCATGTTTAGGCTGCGTGCTGTCCTGCTGGCCTGGCCGAGGGGTGGCAGCGCTCAGGATGCTGGGACCCAGCACTTCGAAGGTCCCCGCCCTCTCCCAGTGCCCCCAGGAAGGCCCGGGGCTCTGCACAGTCGCCAGGGGGCTGATCAGTTGCACGAGGCCTGGTTAGGCCCCTGGGCTCCCTCTGCAAGAGGCCCGCCCCTTACCCTGCCTGCCAGTCTGTGGGCTTGAGACAAACTCTATCATAGTGTGGTTTCAAGCGTGTAGTCTACTACATCCTGTTCTGAGATTGCATTGAGATCCTCCATGTCTGATCTGTTTGTTGATTCTAAAGATTGACCCCAGCTGTCACGAGGGTTTGTGGACAAAGCTCTGAGGGTGGTGGGCCCGCCCCCTCCAGGCACAGCCCAGCACCGCTGTTGGGTGGTCTTGGATTATTTTCTTCCTCGGGAAGCACGAAGGACGCAGGGGTGACAAACACTGAGTCGCTGGGCTGGGAAAGCTGAGCTTTCTTCAGCCCCCTTCCCGCCTCTCTGTTTTCTGTCTGCCCTCAGCCTGGGTCAGCAGGCTGCATGCGGAGGTCTTGGTCCAGATGCTGTCCCCAGGCTTCAGAGGGGCTGCCCGCCTGTCCCCTGCCGGCGCGTCTCCCCAGTGCTTCCCCCTGTTTGGGCACCGCCTCAGCCCCATCACACGGGGAGCGGCCGCCCCCTTAGATGAGACTCCAGCCCTGGGTCTGCTGGCCTCCTTTTGGCGAGGAGGCGAGGGTCCCGCGGGAGAGCGGCCTTGGTGCTGGACGGCCGCCCCCGCCTCCTGGTCCCGTGGTGCCCGTGCCTCCACATCCTCCCCAAGGGGTCAGCGGAGCTGGGCCCGCCGCCAGTTACCTGGTGACTTGAGCTGGTCCTGGTAGTCGGGTGTGTAGGGGTCGATGGTGCACATAAGCACGTAGATGCAGAGAGCAAAGATGCCTGTCATGACCACGTAGAAGGCCACGTAGTAGAGGCTGATCCACACTGCGGGCAGAGGCGGGCCAAGAGCTGGGTCACTGGGAGCATGCATGCGTTCACCGTGTCACCTCTGGGTTGGCACTCCACCTGCTTCCGGAACATTCTCACCCCAATAACCCCGCCCCCCTTCACTTAAAACTCTTCTTAAAAATTACAGTTTTGGGAAAATAGCTTTAAACCGGCTGCTCTGAAATCCAGGGCCGAGCCTCTGGGGCCTGTCCTCAGCTGCCCCCCGCTCTCGAGTGCCCGGGGTCAAGGGTGTCAGGGCCTGGGCAGGCCTTTGGGGTTGGCCGGCGGGGATGGGAGGCTGGGGGGGCTTTGTCTGGACCCCAGGACCGCTACCCCTCATAGCCACGGGGCGGCCCCTGCCCTCCCCCGGGCCCCGCGCACGGACCCCAGCGGGACAGTGTGCGGCCCAGCATCTGCCCGGTGTCCGGGTTCCAGCAGTAGCGCTGGAATTCCTCCATCCGCTGTCCGCATGACTTCTTCTCCTGCAGCGCCGCCATCGCTGACCGCTGCTGCTAGGGTTGCGGGGAGACTGCGTGCCTGGCTTTTAAGGTCTCCTCCTGGGAGCCCAAGGGCACCGCGGCGCCCAGCCCAGGGAGGCCCCGGCAGGTGTTATCGGGCCTGCCGTAAGGTGCCCTCCGCCGCCTCCCCGGGCATGTTGGGGCAGCGCCTCCACTGCCAGCCCCTCCTCGTGTGTGCCCTTGCAGGAACTTTATCTGCTCTGATAACAAGCGATCAAGGAGACCAGCAGGCGCTCGGGAGGGGCTGGCAGGAGAGCAGGTCAGCAAGGCCTGGACCCGGGGCCCAGCCATAGCCGACAGGCTTGAGCTGAAGGGGCAGGAGCCTGAGGTTGTGGCGAGCAATGGCAGGGGTCCCGGAGGGGCGGGAGCCGGGTTCTCCTGTCACTGTCACTGCTGCAATGGGCTAGCCAAGCTCAGTGGTGCCCCGGGAGGCGGGCTGGGGCTCAGGGGTCCCAATACTTGAGCGCAGGTTGGGTGACGACTCCCGTGCTGCCCTGAGAGCCACAGAGGGGTCCACCGCCCTGCAGGAGACGTGCTTTTCAGACTGAATGATGCCAGGCCCCGGGCATGCTGTTCAAAGACAGGTTCTGACACACACAGGCCCGGTGGGCCGGGAGCTCCCAGGCGCCTCGCCTGTGGCTGCAGGACCATGGCCATACCTGGGCAGCAGACACACCACCTGGAGCCACGTCCAAGTTGCCTGGGGAGCCTTGGTGGCCTCTGACACCAGTTCCACCCCCGAATTTCTGAGCTAGCTGACCTGCGGGTGGCCTGAGTGTCTGGACCACCCCCCAGACCCCTGCAGTGTATGGTCAGAACCAAGAAGCCTTGGTGGTCTACATAGCCGGGGCCGTGACCTTTGCTCCCCGGGGAGCAGACACGCTCAGGGATGTGACACCACCTCCACGATGAGGCAGAAGAAGTGACGCCAGGCACGGGTGATGGACCACAGGCCCCTCACGGACACCACGTCCGAACTGGCTGGGTTGACGGGGATCGCACAAAGCTCTAGCTGTCCATCCACTGTCCACTGTCACACTCACTCTGAGGGACCCACAGGGTCAAATCAGGTTTCTTCCAGGGAAAAAATTATGCAAAACTCTCCAGTTATTATGCCATTTTCTTTAGGATGATTTAGAGTTTGTCAGCAAGATGATAAAAATTCATGTGGAATTGTAGCATTTTAGCTTGGACTCATAATTTCTTGGGTTTCTTAATGGGCAGATCCTAGGCGCTTTCCTTCACACTGTTCACACTCACAGCTTTGGAACTTCAGGGCTGTAGAAATGCAGAGTGTGGCCTCGGGCGTCGGTCTCACTGTCCACGCCCTTGGAGCTGGGATCCTAAGCGAGGAGGCTCGAGGCGCAGGGCAGCAGCTGCTGGACACAGACTCTGTGCCGCCCTGGCCTGGGAGTGCAACGCTCTGGGGCTTTGTCTTGGGACTGAACCTTCCACACTTAGACTCTGAATTCCCACAAGTGTGAGCGTGTGTGCTGAGCCGCACACGCGTTACCACAATGACCTTCGTGGGACATGTGTCTATGGCAGTGGTGGTGGTGGGGCACTGGGAGAGGGCAGCTTCCTGCCCAGCATGCCTGTGGGACCACTTAGCAGATGACCCCTGGAAAGGGTGCGCCCCGGACCATGTGGGGCTCAGCCCAGGTTCCCACCTGGGGGCCGTAAGGGGCGGGAGCCACCCCGTCCCCTGCTGCCGAGGGGTCTGAGGAGCCAGCGGAAACTGAGGGCTGGACGATAGGAAGATGCCCAGGTGTCAGCGGGTGATCACTGATCAGAGAAAGACCCGGGCAGATCTCAAAAGGAATCAAGGCAGGAGAGTCAATACGTGTCAAGACTGGGGTGACAGAGGCTGGAATCATCAACAGGCAGTGAAGCTGCCACAGTGAAAATGCTTCAGTGAGCAGCTGTGAATGCGCTTGAAACAAATGGGAAAAGAGAAGTAGGAAGTTTAAAGAAAGAAACCAAAGATACAGAGAAGAACCAAGTGGAAATTTTAGATTTAAAAAATACAGAAGCCAGACTAAACAGCTCAAAGAAGGTATTCCTCAGCAGAGGGGAGGGGAGAGGGGGAAGAATCAGTGACATGGAAGGAAAAAAAAAAAGAAGTCTCCAGGTTTGAACAAATGGAGAGAAACTAGAACAAGGAAAAATTGTGCAGAGCTCGGTGCCCAGCCGTGGTAAAGACTGAGGCCCGAGTCATCGGGGTCCTGCAAGGGCAGAAGGAAGGGGGCTGAGGAGTAAACCTTCAGACCTAAGAAGCTGAGAGAACCGCTAATAGGCACCCCCAACCCATGCCACGTTGCAATCAATCTTCTGGATATCAAAGACACACAAGACACTCTAGAAAGCAACTGCTGGAAACAGAAAGGGATTGCTTGGGTGTTAATCTGGTGAAACATGTGCAGGACTTTCATACTGAAAACCACATACTGACAATGAGACAAAAACCTACGTAAATGGAGACACATATTGTGTTCACAGGTTGGAAGACTCTACACAGATGTCAACACTCCCCAAACTGATACAGTGTTTTAGCACAATTTCTATCAACATCCAAGCAAGATCTTTTTTTGTATCTAGGGATAAGGCTACTCTAAAATTTATTTAGAAAGACCAAGGAACTAGAAAAGTTAAATACTTTATTTTTTATTTGGAATACTTATATTTTTGGAAAATATTTTAAAAATGAAAAATAAGGTAGGAAGACTTGGTCTACTCAATTTCAAGGCTCATGATATAAACACAGTCATCAAGACAGTGAGGGACAAAGGGACGGAGACCAATAAACACAATAGTAAACTCAGAAGTGCATTCACACATATGCACCCACAGGTTTTGACAACAGTGCCAAAGAAGTTCACCGAAGCAAAGATGACCTTTTTAACACATGGAGCTGGAGCAACTGAACGTCCAATAACCCTGACCTAGCTAAAAGCTTGCAAAAAAATTAACTCAAAATGGTCATGGATTTACATGTAAAAGTATAAAACTTTTAGAAAAAAAATTGTGAGAAAATCTTTAAGAACTAGGGTTAGACAGAGAGTTCTTAGACTTAACACCAAAATCACAATCTGTAAAAGAAAGAAACTGAAAAATTGGACCTCAAATACAACAGCAGGAAAGCAAACAGTCCAGTTAGAATATGGTCAAAGGATGTGAAGAGATATTTCACCAAAGAGGATTCGTAGATGGGAAATAAACTCTTGGATAAATGTTCAACATAAGTGGCCAGGAAGGAAATGCAAATTACAACCCCAGTGGGGTACCACCTATCACGAGAGCTGAAATAAAGAAGAGCGACAACTCCAAACGCTGGTGAGGATGCTGAGAAACTGGGTCACTCATGTGTTGCTGGTGGGAATGTAAAATAGTAGTTGTTCAGCCGCTAAGTCCTGTCTGACTCTCTGCGACTCCCTGGACTGCCCCACACCAGGCTTCTCCGTCCTTCACTATCTCTCAGAGTTTGCTCAAACTCATGTCCATTGTGTTGGTGACGTTATCCAACCATCTCATCCTATGCCATCTGGGGAAAAGTTTGCCAGTTTCTTAAAAAATTAAACATGCAAATATTGCAAGTACCACATGACCCAGCAACATTCTTAGGCATTAATCCCAGAGAAATTGAATTTTATATCTGCAAGGATATCTGTATGTTTATAGCAGCTTTATTTATGATAGCCCAAACTGGAATCAACCTAGATGTCCTTCAACGAGTGAATGATTAAGCTAGCCACGGTCCGCCCACACCGTGGAATAGCACTCAGCAGTCCTACGGGTGCGGCTAGCCACCTGCTTGCCTCCAGGGAGTCACGCTGAGTGAAAAGAGCCAGTCCCCAAAGTTGCATAACTTGTGACTCCACTCATGTGGACTTGTTGTTTCTCAGCTGCTGAACTGTGTCTTTCTCTTTGAGACCCCATGGACTGCAACGTAGAACATTCTTAAAATGGCAGCTTTATGGAGATGGAGACCAGCTGAGTGGTTTTCAGGGTTCAGGACGGTGTCAGGGAGGGAAGGGGGTGGTTGTCTATAAAAGGGGGCCATGTGATGTCAGGGGTCCTGAGTGCTGGCCGAGTCCACGTTGGTATACATGCTTCAACCCTGTGCTAAGTGGGGGAGATGCCGTCAGTGGGTGAGGGGGGGAGGGCATGGGGGTCTCTGCATTTCTTCTTATAACTGCACGTGAGTCTGCAGTCACTCTGAATAAAAGCTTTAATTTTGGAAAAGGGCCCGATGAGTTTGGGAAGCTCTGTGTACTTGACTCCTCTCAGAGACGGGTTTGCTCTCCAGTCCCTAAGTCCCGTGATAAACACATTTAAGGAGGGAGCTCAGAGTTCATCCAGCGGGCTTCGCTGTCCTCAGACCGTGCCTCTCGGGCTGTGTCCTGACCTCAGGCCCAGGCCCACCAAAGCAGATCCTTCTTTCTCCCGGTGATCTGAGTGCCTGGCGCCACTGGGAGGCTCCGGTGCAGGACACAGAATAAGAAGCACTGAAGAAGGGACTCAGGCCCATACATGTGCGGGGGTTGCTGCCCCATCCGATCCCTGGCGGGTTGAAGAAAAGGTAAGAAGGGGTTGAAGCGGTCAGCCCAAGGTCACCTGCCAGGAAGTGCTGGGCTGGACGTGCCAACCCTCCTTCTCTGTCACAAGTCCTCTTTTCTGCCTCCCCAGATGCTGCAGAGTCCGTCGTCTCTCCCACCCCTGCAGAGTCTCCCTGCCCTCTGGAGCCCTGTCCTTCCACTGTGAGTCCGGTTACCTGATGTCTTCTCCTGGGGTGTTCTGTGTTTCTGTGGCCCTTCACTTCTCCCTTTAAACTGTCACCAACCCCCATCACATCCTTGGCATTCTTTTCCTTACTGTAGGTACTGAGCACCTACTGCCTACTAGAACAAGACCAACAAGGCTGTACCGAGGTGAGCCCCAGGTGTGCCCAGGTGTGTCCCAGGTGAGCCCCAGGTGTGTCCCAGGTGTGTCCCAGGTGAGCCCCAGGTGAGCCCAGGTGTGTCTCAGAGGAGCCCCAGGTGTGCCCCTGGCCTCTTCAATCCCCTCTCTCCATGGGGCCTCAACCGCAGGTACAGTTGGTGTGTCCTGGGTCCTGTTCTGTTTTCACCTGAACGCTTCTCTTGGCATTCTGCCCCACCAGCCACGCACAGGCGAGGGCCGGGGCTGACGAGGCGCTGATCCCTCTGCAAGGCCAGGGTTACCTCAGGGCGAGGGCGCTGTTGTCAGTGTCAGGTCGGGACGAATGTCAGTCCTCATACCACTGGTCCCCTGGCCAGTGTCTCGCCTGTGGACATCTGGGAAGTCCATTTCTAAACCGTCATCGGCTGGTCTTCTCACTGATTGCTTTTCTAAAGACAAAAATGGCACACAGTGGGGAAAACCGGCCACGTTCGTGAACTGAGTTTCTTCCTGGGCTCCCGTGTCCCCACCAGGAAACAGACGAGGGTCCGGCTCGTCTGCTCCAGCCAGCGGGATGGACAGGGTGGCTCCCATGAGGCAGGGGCTCTGGGCCCGTGAGGTGGGCCTGGGCCCCGCGTGTCCTTCCTCGCAGGAAGGGGCGGGCACCACGGCCTGGCTAATCCATCTGCGAGCAGCTTAGGGATTGTCTCCTTCTGGCACCTGCTCACTGCCTTGCACGTCCTCCACTCTGGCCGGGATTTAGCCTGAGCTGCGTCAGCGGGCTTCCTGGGGCTCCTGCTGCCCGGCCAGCCTCCCGTCCCGAGGGCGGGGACGGGCCACAGGCCAAGGACAGCGGGTCAGGCCGGCTGGGGACGCAGGAGCCGGACGTGGAGAGGGCCCGGCGCCAGGATGGATTTCGGGTCCCTGGAGACAGTGGTGGCCAATTCGGCCTTCATCGCGGCCCGGGGCAGCTTGGACGCGAGCAGTGGCCCGGCCTCCCGGGACAGGAAGTACCTGGCCAGGCTCAAGCTGCCCCCACTGTCCAAGTGCGAGGCGCTCCGGGCAAGTCTGGACCTGGGCTTCGAGGGCATGTGCCTGGAGCAGCCCATCGGCAAGCGGCTCTTCCAGCAGTTCCTGCGGGCCCACGAGCAGCACGGGCCGGCCCTGCAGCTCTGGAAGGACATTGAGGACTACGACACGGCCGACGACACCCTCCGGCCGCAGAAGGCCCAGGCCATCCGGGCCGAGTACCTGGACCCCCAGGCCCAGCTCTTCTGTGGCTTTCTGGATGCAGAGACGGCGGCGCGGGCCCGGGAGGAGGCGGGGGACGGGCTCTTCCAGCCCTTGCTGCGGGCCGTCCTGGCACATCTAGGCCAGGCCCCCTTCCAGGAGTTCCTGGACAGCCTCTACTTCCTGCGTTTCTTGCAGTGGAAGTGGCTGGAGGCCCAGCCCATGGGCGAGGACTGGTTCCTAGACTTCAGGGTGCTGGGGCGGGGCGGCTTCGGGGAGGTGTTCGCCTGCCAGATGAAGGCCACCGGCAAGCTGTATGCATGCAAGAAGCTGAACAAGAAGCGGCTGAAGAAGCGGAAGGGGTACCAGGTGGGTTGTGCTGCTCGGGGGCGGCCCTGGGTGGGGTCGGGCCCCTGCGCCCCCTGGTCGGGCCTGCCTGCCTGCACAGCTGCTGAGCACCTGGCCAGGGCCGCCGGCGCGGGTGAGGCTCCACGCTGGGCCTGCGGTTAGGCTTGTCTAGCTGCTCTAAGCTTCCAGCCCCACGCCTGGGCCGGGCCGGGTGGCTGTCCTCCTCGAAGCATGGCCTGGGCATAGCTGGCAAGGGTGGTGTGCCACCTTCCTTGCCCTCGATCTGTCGGTGCCCCCATGAGACACAGCAGCCAATGCCGGGGAGGCTGGATCAGTTCCCCAGACCCCTTCTTCTGGCTTCCTAGGACTCCCTGGTTGTGCAGTGAGGAGGCTGCCCAGGGCATCCCCGGGGCTGGTGTGGGGAGGCCGGGGCACCTGGCTCAGCGCTGCCCAGGTCCCGGGGCGGGGGGCGGGGGTGTGCAAGGGGCAGAGGCCCCCCCGCTCTGCCTCTGGCATCAGGCTCCGTTCAGGTGGGATCAGAGAAAGCGGCTTAGTGTCTCAGATACTCACCTCCTCCATGCTCCATCCGGCACCGGCGTTCCCGTGCTGGTGCGAACGGCAGCCGCCTGCAGCACCCTGCCCAGGGCCCCCCGAAGGCGTTCTGCCTGATGGACTCTGGGGCAGCAGTCACCCTCGGGGCCATCTACCTGCAATCTTAACCCAGCCGTTAGGGTATTAAGATGCTTCTCTCCTGGGTTCAGGAACCTTACTGAACTTTTACAAAGTAAAATCTGCCTCAGATCTTCCTATTCAGTGGAGAGAAAGGGCTTTCCATATCAAGAAGGGCTCTTCTTACCCAGCACAACTTTTAGGAGCACGTTAAATGGACTTCATAGGGTTTTAAGATGAGTGTAGAAAGTGACCAGGGGTGTGGGGTGGCTTGGGAGGGTGCTGGCCAGTGGGCCTGGCTGATCTCCATTGTCCAGAGGCCTGGACGGGAGGAGAAGGCTGGGTCTGCAGAGGCAGAGCTGGCAGGGAAGGCCAGTGCTGACAGGTGCCTAGGGACCCGCGTGACCTCAGGGGCGTTTGCAAGGCTGGTGGCGGGAGCCCCCTTGCTCGAGGCCCCAGGAACTCCGAAGGCCCTGCGTGTGACGGGTCCCCGGGCTGTGCCCTGTCCCTGCGAAACGGGGCTTGTGAGGCGCATCACAGTTACTCGAAAATGGTCTGCTGCTGTTGTTCAGTCGCTCACTCGTGTCCGGCTCGCTGCGACCCCAGGGACTGCAGCACGCCAGGCTTCCCTGTTCATCACCAACTCCCGGAGCTTGCTCAAGCTCGCGTCCATTGAATCGGTGATGCCATGCAACCATCTCGTCCTCTATCACCCCTTCTCCTCCTGCCTTCAATCTTTCCCAGCATCAGGGTCTTTTTCAATGAATTACTGCTTCCCATCAGGTGGTCAAAGTGTTGAAGCTTCAGCATCAGTCCTTCCAATGAATATTCAGGACTGATCTCCTTTAGGATGGACTGGTTGGATCTCCTTGCAGCCCAAGGGACTCTCAAGAGTCTTCTCCAACACCACAGTTCAAAAGCATCAATTCTTCAGCACTCAGCCTTCTTATTGTCCAAATCTCACATCCATACATGGCTACTGGAAAAATCATAGCTTTGACTATACAGACCTTTGTCAGCAAAGTGATGTCTCTGCTTCTTAATATGCTGTATATGTTGGTCATAGCTTTTCTTCTTTTAATTTCAAGTGTCTTTTAATTTCATGGCTGCAGTCAGCATTGCAGTGATTTCGGAGTCCAAAAAAACAAAATTTTTATTGCTTCTACTTTTTTTCCTTGTATTTGTCATGAAGTGATGATACCACATGCTATGATCTTAGGTTTTTGAATGTTGAGTTGTAAGCCAGCTTTTTCACTGTCTCTTTCACCTTCTTCAAGAGGCTCTTTACTTCCTCTTCACTTTCCGACGTTAGAGTGGTGTCATCTGCATTTCTGAGGTTGTTGATATTTCTCCTGGCGATCCTGATTCCAGCTTGTGATTCATGCAGCCTGGCATTTCATGTGATTTACTCTGCATATAATTTGACATAAACAGGGTGATAATACACGGCCTTGTGGTGGTCCTTTCCCAATTTTGAACCAGTCGCTTTGTACAACCTTTTAAAAAATATACCTGCAACTCCACTGGGACATTATCTGGTTGGTGGAACTTGGCTGTTTGGGGCGGCTTTCCTTTCCTGCCTGAACCTGGGGGCTCGCCCGCTCCACAGGGTGCGATGGTGGAGAAGAAGATCCTCACCAAAGTTCACAGCAGGTTCATCGTGTCCCTGGCCTACGCCTTCGAGACCAAGACAGACCTCTGCCTGGTGATGACCATCATGAACGGAGGTGACATTCGGTAAGGCGCCTCTCGGCCTCGTGGGAGCGGGGCTGGAAGGGCTTGGCTGACTGTGCAGCATCTCTGGGGCCAGAGGGGCTGCTTCCCATATGCTGAGAATGAGTGATGAGGAGAAGCCCTGTCATCCTCAAGCCTTCCTCTCTGTCTTCTGGTTGCTAGTCCTTGAGGCGTCCGTGGTCTCAGTGAGATGTGGGGGCCCTGGAGGGTGATGGCAAAGCTGGAAGCACAGTGTGGCGATGTTGGCCATCAGCCCGCAGGGAGGACCAGAGGGTCTGGATTTGCGGGAGACCTGGGGGCCCGACACTGGGCTCTTGGCGGGGAAAGGACCCACTGGTCAGCTGGGCAGCTCGGCCACTCTTGGCCAGCGCTGGTCTGTGAGACGGGGATAAAGGTAAATACTGGTAGTCCATGCCTGCTGTGGAGAGTCAGCTAGGGCCTCTGAGACACTTTGGGACTCACATGTCCCTCCTGAGGGTATGGGGCTGTCGCTCGGCCCCGGCCCCTGTCCAGGTTCTCCTGCACTGAAACTTGGCCTGGTGAGTTGTTGGCCCCCCTCTCCAGGTGAGGGGCTGAGGCTCTGGCTGAGTCACCTGCGTGCGTTCATGGAGGACGAGCGAAGGGTCTGGAGCGCGCAAACAACAAGAGAAGGACCTTGACGCTCGCCTGCCTCACCTGCCCACCACGCCCTGCAGGGAGCTGGGGACGCAGTGTGATGTCGGCGTGCACGGCCTGCGCTGTGCTGTGCACGTCAGCCTGCATGCTGCGCCATGCCACGCTGGGCGAGGCTGCCCGCCTCACCCTGTCCCGTCGTGCCCCCTGCTGCAGCACGCTGCCCTGCGCGGCGCGGCGTTGTTATATCGCATGGTACCGAACCACACTGCGCCACGCTGTCGTGCATAGCCCGGCGCTGTTATACTGCGTTATATTATGTTATTCTGCACTGTACTCCATTGCACCAGGCTGCACCCCAAGCTGGAGCAGGCTCCTAGGCTCTGGGTCAGCCGCTTGCGCCGAACGGGCCTTGGGCTGGTCGCAGCCGGCCTGCACCTCCTCTGCCTGGCTCCTTCGCTGGTGGCTGTCAAGTGGCTTTGGGGGCCGTTTCCCAGCCCTCTGGGCTGGGGTGGCAGGGGCTGGGAGAACCGCCTGCTTTTGCCGGTAGCGGCTCTGGAGCTAAACGAAGAGGACGAAGGGGGCGAGGACACCAGGGCGGGGTCCCAGCTCTGCCGCGGGCTCCTCAGGCTGGACAGCCTCAGCCCTCACCGTTTCCCTCAGATATTGCTTCCCGTCAGAACTGTGGGCCCGTGGCTTGTGGCTGTGCCAGAGATGCACAGACTCTGCGCGGTCTGCCCCCAGGTACCACATCTACAACGTGGACGAGGAGAACCCTGGCTTCCAGGAGCCTCGCGCCATCTTCTACACGGCCCAGATCGTCAGCGGCCTGGAGCATCTGCACCAGCGGAACATCGTCTACCGAGACCTCAAGCCCGAGAACGTGCTGCTGGACGATGATGGTGCGGCGGGCTCCCTGCCCGGCCCCCCTCCCTGCCCGGCCTCCCTGCCCTCCTGCCTCCCGGCCCAGCCTCCCCTCCCTGCTCTCCTGGTCTCCCCTCCTTGCTCTCCTGGTCTCCCCTCCCTGCTCTCCTGGTCTCCCCTCCCTGCTCTCCTGGTCTCCCCGCCCTGCTCTCCTGGTCTCCCCGCCCAGCCCTCCTGTCTCCCCGCCCTGCCCTCCTGTCTCCCCGCCCAGCCTCGCTCCCCTGACTCCCCTCTGCAGCCTGACGAGTCATCAGAAGAGGGACCAACTTTGATAAATGCTGGTTATAGTTCCATAGCACAAAGACCCAGCTGACGTCTGTTTATTGTTCGTTCAGTGATTATCCCCAGGGGAAATCCGGAGCCTGACTGGGCGCCCAGGGCTGCAGGGACTTGTTCCAGGCATCAGGAGCGTGTGGAGCTGTTAGTAAACAGTTAGGGCCATGGCCGAGTCCTCACTCATCAGCTGTTAGTAAACAGTTAGGGCCATGGCCGAGTCCTCACTCATCACTTTCCTTGCTGCCTGTGTGAGGAGTCAAACTGGGCTTCTTATCACAAAGCAACTCCCGAGGCCGAGGCCTCCTGCAAGTGACTGTAGGGTCTGATCCCCGTCAGAGGCCAACTGGCACCAGCTGCCCCACGGGCCGCGGCTGCAGAACTAAAAGAGGCGGCTGCCTGGGGGCCAGTGCCCCCGACTCCAGGCCGGGGCCGCTGGGCGCCCCTGTCTGCCCACGGCCGGGAGTGGGGTCTCCTGTGTGTGCCTGTGCCGTGCTCGTGAACGTGTGCGTGCCTGGTGTGTGTGTGTGTGCGAAAGCTGGCCAAGGCTTCCACGGCTCCAGGAAGACTGCGGGCCTCTGTTCGTGGGGCCATAAGTGACCTGAGCTGTGTTTGCTCTCCAGGCAACGTCCGCATTTCCGACCTTGGGCTGGCCGTGGAGCTGAAGGAAGGGCAGACCAAGACCAAGGGCTACGCGGGGACCCCAGGTGAGGGCTCTCTGGGGGCGCAACCTCTCTGGGGGTAGGGGCAGGGCCCGTCCTGGGGTCCCGTGGCCTGAGGCAGGGGCATGGTGAACGCTGGGGTGTCAGAAAACTGCTCCGCCATCTGCAGAGGGGGCAAGGGGCAGGGCCCGTCCTGGAGTCCCAGGGCCTGGGGCCTGGGGCCGGGGGCATGGTAAATGCTGGGGTGCCGGAAAACTGCTCCCTCATCGCAGAGTAGGCAGGGAAACAGCCAGGGGCCTGCACAGCTGTGAGGAAGTGGCACCCTGCCCACCCTTGAAAACAGAAGCCCCCCAGCGCCGCCGTGAACAGAGCCTGGGGTCTGCGCTGAGGGTGGCAGGGCAGAGGGAAGGGGCACTGGGCGGGGCCGGGCAGGGGCTCAGCTGCAGGCATCCCAGGGGGCAGACGGGGAGAAGGCCTCGGGGGGTGCCAGGCCCACCCCTCCCCACGCCTCATGGCCACGGGGAGGCCGTGCAGTAGGGGGCTGACCGTGTCCAGAGCGTGTGTGTGTGTTCACACGAGTGTGCCTGGAGGGTCCTGCCTGCATCCCCTCTCACCCCTGGCGGGTGGGAGCAGAGGCTTCACAGCGAGGGATGGCGTGGGCGTCTCACCGCCAGGCACCCAGACTCACACGCAGACCGCCACGCCCTCCCTGCTCCTGATGGCCCTGGGTTTCTGCAGGCTTTCTCAGCAAATCTGCCCCTCCCCTGCGTGCTCAGCTCTGGGGAAAGAGAGGGCCCGGGCCCGGGGCCTCTGGGCTTTGTTCTGCCCCATCCTGTGCTCTCAGCTCCTTTGGGGGCTGTCTGTCCCCAAAGACCGTAGGTCTTTCTCATTTAGGGCTTTACTTAGGAAAAGGTTCTGTCTTGAATTCTCCGGATCCTGGGCCAGATCTCTGAGGTTCCTCCCTGGGCCTGAGTGTGTGAGGGAGCCGCCTCTCGCCTCTTCCGGGGACTCGCGTCCTTAGGAGAACACCGCAGGGGTCCCTCCCCGGGGCCCGGACAGAGCCCGCTGGACCGCAGGTGTGGCCCGCCCTGCTAGCAGGGGGCCCTGCTGGCCGCCAGGGGGCGCCAGGCCTCGCCGCTGGACCGCAGGTGTGGCCCGCCCTGCTTGCGGGAGGCCTTGCTGGCCGCCAGGGGGCGCCAGGCCTGGCCGGGCGGGCGCTCTGTCCGCGGGCTGCTCTGAGCAGAGCCTCTGAGGTCAGGCGCCGGGTGTGGCCGCGAGCAGCCCCGCAGGGCCTGGGGTCAGGGGCGTCCAGTGAGGCCTCACGGAGCCCTCCGTACCTCCTTCCCCGGCCCCGCTCCCTCCAGCCCCGGCCAGCCGCAGTCCACCCAAGTGGGGACTCGCGTGGCCCTGCCAGGGCGAGAGGGAGACGGGAGGCTCCCCCCGAGGAGCTGACGCCCGGACGGAGCCCTGTTCACTCGCTCGTTGCCAGCTCGGTCCTTCCTTCACGCGGCGACTTTCACCGTCACCACTGAAGACCGCGTCTGTGGGTCCGAGCGGGCGGCGCGGAGGGCAGGGGCCAGCGGGCTGTCTGCTGCCGGGACGCTGCGTCTCCGCGGGGCCTCCTCCTGGACGTTTCCATGGAGAACGGTGGTTGGTGAACGTGTCTTTCTTGCACCTGCGGCACCTGGATGGCAGTGTAATTCCCTGATGAATGGCTGCGTTCGGGGCCCGTGATTCTTCTGAACTTGACCTGCAGCCCCTGGGAGAATGTCCTGTGGTCACGTCCCCCTTGGGAACTCGCCATAAACGCGGGCAGATTCTGCAGAGCTCAGAGAGGCCGGAGACAGACACACGTTCAGCTTTGGTTTGGGGGGACATCCAGTCATCCGAGCAGAGAGGCCCCCGACTTCCCGAGCACCCCCCGCCCCGGGAGTGCCCCACGGGCCCCAGATGCTGCCTGTCCACCTCCCCATGTGCCAGGCTGGCTTCCGCACTGGGCACGCAGGGCCGGAGGCTGGGGCAGGCTCCAGGGTGCCCCCTTCAGCCCCTGGGGCCTGGCATGTGACCCCAACCCCCCAGAGGTGGAAAGCACAGGCCGCTGGCGTCCAGCCCGCTCTTTGGACACTGGGACTCTGGTCTCTCCTTTTGGGCTCCTTTGGGCAGCAACCAAGCGCCTGCCTCTGACCACAGACCCGCTGACCTGCAGGCCCCTCGCGAGCCCCAGACACCCGCTCCGTCTGCCGTGGGCACCAGAGTGGGGCAGACCTGCCCTGGGTGGGGGCTCTCTGCTGGGAGCGGCCGTGCCTAGGGGACACTCAGGACGGGGGGCACCTCCCAGGGGCGGGGGTCTGCCCATGTGTCACAGTGCAAGGCTGCTGCTGGTTCCAGGGAGACCGGGTGTCTGCTCCTCTTGCTGGCCGCTGAGTCCCTCCCTTCCTGCCCAGGGTTCATGGCCCCTGAGCTCCTGCAGGGGGAGGAGTATGACTTTTCCGTGGATTACTTCGCCCTGGGCGTCACACTGTATGAGATGATCGCGGCCAGAGGGCCCTTCCGAGCCCGCGGAGAGAAGGTAGGAGCGCCAGCAGTCCTGTGTGCGTGGGGGTCACGGGGGCAGCGTCCCCCACTGACCTGGCGGTGGCCCTCCATGGGGGAGCACTAGGCTCTCGGGGCAGGTCTGCCCTGGGCAGGAGGGGGACACAGTGACGTCATCCATGGTCTCCAGACGCCAGCCCTGCTCCAGGAGCAGCTCGGCCTGGGGGCTTTCCTTGCCGGTGCTGACCGCAGGCCCTGCTCCAGGCATCGCAGCATCCCCAGGTGTCCTGGGGCAGTGGGCACTGAGGGGCTCTGGGCCGGGCCTCCCTGGCCCACTCCTGTCCTGGGGTGGCCCATCGCCTCCCTGGGGCGCTCTGCCCTGCCCAGCAGGGCCGTGAGCAGAGGCGTCCGGAGGCCTCGTCCGTGTTCAGAACAAGAAAAGCAAAGCAGCCTGTCCATGGGTGCCACACCACCCAGCTCGGAGCTGGGGTGAGGAGGCCTGGGGTGGACGGCATTTTAGATGAGGCTTGTCATCTGTGCCTGCAGCCCCTCGGCTTGCCTGTAGGTCTCAACAGTCCATCTCTTCTGCTAGACCACCCCATGGCACCCCTACCCAGTCCCACGCCTCTCCCGAGACAGTTGCGAGAACAAACCGGGTCCCCCAAGAGTGAGGACCTCCCCCTCGACAAACGCGCAGGGCTATCCTGTGTCTGAACCTCTGCCTTGAACCAGCGAGTCTCCTTGACCTCGGCTTAGAAGAGCAGCATAGAGCAGCAGGATGGGGTCCACACTGGCCTCGGGACTTAAGCCCTCAGGGCCTGTGTCGAGCCCACAGCCCTGCCAAGGTCCCTGTGTTCTGGGGAAAACCAACATAAGGAACTTTTATGAGAAAGTGAACTATCATGATCTGTCCATTGTCTGGTCCATCGTGGTCCCTCTGAATATTCTGTGGTCCATCCTTGGTCTGTTCATTGGCGAGGAACCCTGGATACACCCACGACATGGACAGGTCTCGAACCTGTCACGATGAATGCAAGAATGTGGACCCGGAAGAGTGACTCTAGACGCTCCCACCCCCGTGAAGTTTTAGGAGTTTCAGGAAGGGCAAATCTGACCGACAGAGAGAGGCCCAGTCACCATTTGGCTGCGGTGGGGTAGAGAATTCCGGGGCGGTTGTCAGGGAGCTCCCTGCTGATGGAGCTTTGGGGAGCTGGCTTGAACTGTGGCCCCATGGACCCCGTGGACGCCTGCCCCTCAGCAGCTAGAGGGGATGTCGTGGGGGTACAAGTCTCCGCCTTCAGGGTTTCGTGCCCTGACTGCGAGGCTGAGCCAGTCTGTGGGAGGGTGGTGTGCGCCCCTCCTGAGGCTGGGCCGCCTGGGCTATGGCACAGCTGTGTTTGCAGCTGCGGGGGGCCCAGTCTGTGGGAGGGTGGCGTGCACCCCTCCTGAGGCTGGGCCGCCTGGGCCATGGCACTGCTGTGTTTGCAGCTGCAGGGGGCCCGGGTGGTGGGAGGGGCCCCGCGGTGTGACTGGGCGGATGGTGCTGCGCCCACCATGCAGGTGGAGAACAAGGAGCTGAAGCAGAGGGTCCTGGAGCAGGCGGTCACCTACCCCGACAAGTTCAGCCCGGGCAGCAAGGACTTCTGCGAGGCGCTGCTGCAGAAGGACCCCGAGAAGCGCCTGGGGTTCCGGGATGGCTCCTGCGATGGGCTCCGCACGCACCCCCTCTTCAGAGATGTCAGCTGGCGGCAGCTGGAGGCCGGTACTGCCCGCGGGGGGCTGGGTGAACCCCGCGACTGACCCGTCCCGTGGGCATCCAGAAGCTCAGTGTGAAGCTAGCGGGGCAGGTGGCCTGGGCAAAACCCCTGCAGCGTCCTCTGCCCGACGGTGCCACGGACCCTGCCCCTGCTCGTCACAACAAGCCCTGGACCGGACCTTCTTGGGTCGGGCCTCTTGGGCACCCTCGGAGGCGGCAAGGGTTGGATGGGTCCTGAAGGCACCCTGACCCCCCTTTGTGCTAAGCACCCGAACCCGTGGCTGGGTGCTTCCTTTAAGGAACCCACGAGCCAAGTCAAGTGGGATTTCTCCAGTCATCATCCAACCCGGGTTTGCTGCCGGGTCTTTTACGAGCAGGTGCAAGTGAGCATGTGCATGTGCGAATGTGTGCACTTTGTGAGTGTGTGCACATGTGAGTGTGTGCACGTGTGTCTGAGGGAGAGACACGTTGGACCCACCACACCCCCCCGAGCCACATCCTAGGAGCTTGAGCCTGCGACCTCATGGCCTGACGCTCTCATAGGAGTCACCTTTGAGGGAAGGGTCGGGTGGAGGCAGCCCCAGCTGAACCGAAGGTGCTGGCACCTGGGGAGCCACCCAGACCAGCCATAGGCAGGGTTGGTGGTGTGCAGGGGGCCCGGCAGCCCGAGCGGTCAGGACTCTGGAAGCTGAAGCTGGACGTTTGTCCCAAGGCCACACCTGGCCGGGCTGATGCGGCCCGGGGTCCATGCAGACGAGGGTGGGGCGAGAGGGCAGGCATTTATCCTGAGCGTCTGGGTCCACCTGCAGGCCGGAGCCTGGTGCAGGGCTGGGGGGCACGGCGGGATGGGGGTGGTGAGGCAGGGATGGTGCCCACCTTCCTTATGGGCTTCTGAGGAGGGTGGAGGGGGAGGCAGGTTCTGACGACAGGAGTCCGGACTGGACTGAGTGTCCAGCCTTGCTCGGCACCCTGGGAGGGGCGCGCACGGCTCATCTCCCCCAGGGCAGCGTGGGGGGGCTCAGACACAGGGGGTCTCTGCAAGCAGCCCCCCGTCCCTGGCTGTCGGCTTAGGCCCGGGGTCTCCTGTCCCCCCACAGGGATGCTGACCCCGCCCTTCGTCCCGGACTCCAGGACTGTCTATGCAAAGAACATCCAGGATGTGGGTGCCTTCTCCACGGTCAAGGGTGTGGTCTTTGACAAAGCGGACACGGAATTCTTCCAGGAGTTCGCCTCAGGCACCTGCCCCATCCCCTGGCAGGAGGAGATGATCGAGACAGGCATCTTCGGGGACCTGAACGTGTGGCGGCCCGATGGACAGATGCCGGATGACATGAAGGGCGTCTCCGGGCAGGAGGCAGCCCCCTCGTCCAAGTCGGGCATGTGTCTGCTTTCCTAGGCTGGCCACAGTGCCCAGTGGGTCAGCGAGCCCTCCCACCAGCCACTCAGCATGGGAGGAGGAGGCCAGTCCAGCCAGATCTCCCACACCGGGTCAGGGGCGCCAGTGGGAAACATTACACTTTTTGGCACCACTTCACTCAGAAAGGATCCAGCGTTGGTTCCTGGATGGAGTCCCCCATGATGCACGGCTCACCAGGGTGCAAGCTGGCAGTGGTTTGGGCAGCGAGAGAGGGGCTGGGCTGGGGTTCCTGGCACCTTCACAGGGGCTTGCCAGGCTGGTGCAAAGGTTGGCAAACGCTGGCCTCGGGGCTGATGGGCCCCCCAGAGAGGCCGGACCGGAGGCCTGGCCTGTCTCCCTCAGACCCCAGCTCCTGGACCCACTGCAGCCGCCTGCTTACTGGTGGGGCTGGGCTGGTCCCCACCTGCACATCGGGGGTGCTGAGTCCCAGGCGTCCGGGAGGAGGGAAGGGTGTAGGGCCCGGGGGTAGACTGGCCGCGGCTTCCCTTCCTCCTGAGACCATCTCCTGCCGACAACACCTGCGTGCGAACCCGCGCGTCCGGGCAGCTGGGGGCAGAGCTGTCTCCCTGCAGGCCTGCTCCCACCCCCTCGCTGCCTCTGGGCCTGCAGAACCTGGCCAGCTCTGGGCCAGTCTGGCTTTGTGCGGTTGGCTGCCTTATGGCCAGGGCGGCCCCTCCCTCAGACCACGTCAGTGCAGTTGGCGCCCCCGCCACCTGCTGCCCCACAGCCTCAGGAGAGCGTGATCCTGAGAATTCGGACCTTGGAGGCCGTGGCTTGGCCACTGGGAACCGTCGGCCCTGTCTGTCTGGAGCTGCTTCTCTGGCAGGTGTGGGTCAGACGGCTGTCCGTCAACGCGGGAGGGCAGCCTGCTGGTGAGGATGTTTCAAGCGTGTCTTTGGCCCCTTGTGCACTGAGGACATTAAAGCCCTTCCATGATGAATAAACCCGCAGGATGGGTCTCTCTCCTGTGCGCTGGTCACAGAACGTCCTGGAAGGGCCCGGCAGAGCCATCTGGCGCTCCTGGTCTATGACCTGGAACTGCCACCCCGACACTGACGCCGGCTCTGGGTCCTAGGACAGGACACCGTCATCTGACGGCTGTAGACCTCACTCCCCTACAGCAGGGGCAGGAAACGCCACTTCTGGCCTTTCTCAGCTCATTCCATCTGCTCCATGCCCCCATGGCCTGAACAGGGTGATTTAATCCTCAGGGGCCGGGAGTGGCCTGACGGGGCGTCAGCACTCCTAGTGGGGACCCCTGCCTTCCTCTTGCACTTGGACAGCCAGACAACTGGGGTACAGCTGAACTTCACATAGACAACAAGCAACTTTTTTACATGTGTCCCAAATATTGCATGGGACATACTTACACTAAAAACTTATTCAGTACTTTTGGCATTTTAAATCTGGCACAGCTGTGGCAGACGATACACTCCACCCACGGATCAGCAGTTATTCCTGTAACTAGCGGGTCTGTGTGGACAGAGTCACAGAACCTTCAGGCGGGACCTCAGCTCTCTCTCTCTCGTGGTCTGCTCGGGGACCCCCCACCCACACAGGCAGCAAAAGTCCTGTAGTCACCCCACTGCTATTTTAAAAACTTTAAAACTTAAACTATCACATAGAAAAAAATGAATCACCAAGGCCCACACTGATGGCAGGCTTCCCCGCAGGCGCAAGGAGCAGGGGCGCTGGTGCCCCCCCACCCCCCGCCCCGCCCCGCCCACTCTGCAGACACCCTAAGCAGCGCCCAAAGCACAAACTTAAAGCCCCATTGTGAGGCTGGGACTCTGATCCCTTTGCTCATCTTTCCCAGCTGAGCTGCAGGGATGGCCTCCCGCTCCTGGCCAGTCGAAACCACCGGCCCGGGTTGAGGCGGGGGGAGGTGTACAAGGCGGCTCCTGGTCGGTGCTCACGGTGATGCTTCGTGTGTCTTCGGGACCTCTGCCGGGGGCTGTCTCGGTGCAGACCCCCCGACCAGGCAGGCCTGGAGGGGTCTTGCTGTCAGTCCAGCTGTCCTCCGCCATGCTGGGCAGGGGACAGGCCATCCGGCCCAGATAACAGGGTTGCCTGTGGCCTCCAATCGCAGCAGCAGCAGCTCGCCCGTCTGCCTTGGGCGGGTGACTGCGGCCTGGGTCTTCAGACCGCTCCCCCAGGAGAAGCCCTCATCTCTGGCTCCCTTGTTCCTCTGCGCTCAATCCCCAGGATCCCTGCAGGGAGCAGGGGTGGGCACTGGGGCCCTGTGGGCGTCCCCACACCAGGAGCCCAAGAAGATGCCACTCTTCCACCTTGCCGTGTGCTCTGAGGAGAACTGTGTAAGAATGTCCCCCACTGCCCCCCACCCCAACTGAGCATATTTCCTTATTGACCTGGAGAAGCTGAAAATGACTTCACTGAGACTTTTGTTTGTATTAATAAAAAACAAAAAATGCAATTTCTGTCCAAGTAAGTAGAAAAGGGTAAAAGTAGAGTTTAAAAAGAGGGATGCATTCTCTAGATTCTGCTATGGTCCTGGTGCCCACTCTCCTTCAAAATCAGATGCACGTGCAGATGTACACGGATACACACGTACACTCAAATACATGTGAACACATGCATGGACATATGCACAAGCATGCACACCCACACACACATGTATACACACAAGTATACAATAAACACACATGTACACACACATTTATATGACACACGTGCACACACTCATGCACTCACATGCATATATATACACATATATACACTCATGCGCTCACGCACAGTGTCCCCATCTCTCTCTAGACCCAGAGTTGCTGGCACAGCCCTGCAGCCCCCGCGTTCGCATGCTCTGCTCTGCTCCCTGTCTGGGCAGGTCCCGGCAGCCCGTCAGGCCCTACTGTGTGTACACGGAAATCCCCTTTTTTTCTGAAGCTGCGTCCCAAGCTTGTCTGAGTGGAGATGAGGCCAGGGAGAGGCAGAGCTGCCTTGAAGGAGGCCCTCCCCTGAGGGCATCTGCATGGAGATTCTGGTGATATGAGCTGATTCTGATAAATACAATAACTAAACATAACTGCTAATAATCATGCAACCTGAGCTCAGCGAAAGCTGAGGTCACCTCCTCTTAATTCACGACAGGACCAGCTCCTCCGCAAGTGTCCAGACCTGCAGGTTGGGCCTGAGTGAAAACCCAGCATCCATCTTACAGGCCTTCTGCCAGCCAAGAGAAGAGTAATTTGAAACGAAAACCTCAATTTGAAAGCATAAGATTAAAATAAATATTAGTTAGGCTCTCAGGCTTTATGCAGTCAATTTCAAATGAAGATTAAATAGGCTTGATTTGATTTTGGAGAAACCAAACCTCACTCCCACAGTGAGAGAAAACAAGGGTTTTGCAGGTCAGCCGCCTTTCGTCCAAGATGCAGGGCTGTGGGAAGAAAGCTTATCAAGGCCCAGGGCCTGAGATGATGGGGGCAGTCGGCCTGGGGAGCTCCCTGTCCCAGCTGCTTGCCAGGCCCTGCGGGTCCAGGTCACGGGGGGCGGCTGCCTTTCCCTGGCATGTCAGAGTTTGATAAGGGCCGCGGGCGGGAGGCCAGGCCTGTGGGGGGCATGGCTCTGCCCACACAGGCATCATCCTGCACATCCAAGGAGACAGCGGATCCCAGGCCTGGAAGTCAACCTCCCTCTGGGGAGTCGGGGGTCGACTTCCCATGGGAACTGTGCGCCTGAAAGGTGAGCTGCCTGCTCAGGCTCGTTAGGGGCTGGGAGATCACTGTTACAGGCGTTCTTGCGAAGCCCAGAGTGTTCGTAACCTAATCCATTCGTGTCCCTGAGCGCGTCTCCGCCTGGCCTGCGCCTCACTGCCTCACCGGGCATGGGTGGGGCCTGTGTCTCCTGGCTTCCCGTCTGCATTATTCATTCCCCAGCTCCGCGGGGTGATCAGTTACAGCCGCGCTCTGTGGCCTGCCCCATGCCAGCTCCTGGGCTCTGGACCAGGCTCCCACACACGGTCCCTTGGTGACGAGGGTCCCGCCAGCACGGGGCTGAGGACCCCTGCATCTGGACCCCACCAGGCCTGCGGCTGTCAAAGGGGCTCCCCGGCTGAGTCGTGGGGGTCTTCTGATGCCTCTCTTTTCAGGGCTGGCCCTGGTTTCAGAGCCTGCTGACACCTCTCAGACAGATGGAGGTGATGGGTCCTCCTGGGGCAGGGCTGGGAGGACCCCGCGGAGATGGGTGTGTCCAGCAGGGGCGCCCACGGGGTGGGAGTGGCGTTGAGAGGGTGGGGCCACCCTCACTCGGGCTCTGTGCACATGGTGTTACTGGGTGCCTATCGTGAGCCGGACGCGGCTCTAAGCAGGGCCTCAGTGAACCTGGTTTCCTAACAGGACTGAGTGGGCGCCGGGCTCATCTGCCCACCACCCGCACCGGCAGTGTCGAAGGCTCATCCTCCCTTCTCGGGCAGCTGGCCTGCCATGCACTTTTAAGTCTCCTTGATCATAATTTAAGTAACGAAGTTTGAGACTCTTATTCCTCTGTCCTGTTCCAGCTGGAGCCCATGAAATCTACCCTCCGAGGAGGGAGGCCTGGGGTGGGGTGGATAGGCAGTAGCCCCTGGACTCTTCCTGTCTTTGGTTTCTCCAAAGCCGAAGCCCAGGTAACTGAGAGGCAATGGCCAGAAGGTGAGGGGAGCTTGGCCAGCGCCTGGGCCACCCTGGGTCTGGCAGCTCTGGGTGGCCCCCGCTGTGGCCTGGACGCCCACCCTCTTTCCAGGCGGGGAGGCGGCAGCAACACCAGCCACCCGAGCTCGGTGGCAAGAGCCGGCAGTGAGGACTGAGAGCCTCTGTGACAGAGCAGCGCCTAGACGGGAGCAGGGGCCAGCCAGACGGGTATGGACCTCCGCCGTGGGGGTCATGAGGACAGGCCGGGCCCTGGGAAGATCTGCTCCTCTTCCTGCTGTCTGGGGCTGAGCAGGCCCCCCATCAGCTCCTCCATGCTGGACGGGTCTCCAGGGGCAAAGGGGGTCTCCTCGTGCTGGAAAGAGTCCCCCCACTGCCACTCAGGCATGAGGGAGACCCAGGAAGACCTCACTATCTGGAGTCCTCGGACTTGATGGTGATTTCTCATCCTCCCAACAGCCCTGCTCCCAGGGCCCCTGGAAAGCTGCCCTCCAACAGGCTGGACGCAACATGGCCCCCCTAACCTTGCACCCCCTCCTCCATCAGCATCCTCTTGCCCTGAAAGCCTGGTTCCCAGTCCTGCTGCTCACGGAGCACTCGGGCCCCTCAGACTTCTTCTCCCTCCGGGGGCTCTGGTTTGAGTTCCGGGCGCTGGAATTATTAATGGACCCTGGGGGGTTCCGGTGCAAGACAAGGTCGCCACGCTGGTCATCAGGAGGCCTCGGTCTCCCCTGGGGCCGGGCCACACCCCTGGGGATTCCCATTTCTCCTCCAGTGACGGTTCTACGAGTGCTATCGTCATCATCTGCTCTATAACACAACAGCATGTTTTATTTCTCCTACTTCTCACCTTTAAAGCTCTTAAAGGGCAGGTCTGTATAACTTATCTTCATGGTTTTCTTAGTATCTTGAACATAGAGGAAATTCAATAAATATTTGTTGAGTGCATGAACAAACGATTAAATGTCTGTAGTCAGGTAAATACATGCTTTCCTATTTGGAGGACGTAATTATACCTTGAAATGGGACTGACCTGGTTCATATCTTGTTTCTGCCACCGGCCAGCTACTTGACTTCAGAAAAGTTATTCAAACTCTTGGTGCCTCGGTTTCCTCATTTGTGAAATGGGTAGAATATTATACCAATTAACGAAGGGAGATGTGAGCAGGGTAAATTGTCTGATATGTGTTCAACTAGCATCATCCTCGTCTCTGACCTCCACCTGCCCATCCCACCTGAAAGGTGAATCCAGGTTGGCTCAGGGCCTCTGGGTGAGACCCTCTGAGGGGATGTGGGCTGTTTCTGGAGGGAGTGGGGACCTGAGTTCAGGTGAGGGAAGTGAAGGTAGGGAACCTTAGAGTCTTCAAACATTTCACACACAGCAGGAAGGAACCTGGTGCTAGGGATCATGACTGTTTTAATCAATTGTCTTCTTAATGTCAGTAATAATTGGTCCAGACTCTCTGACTGTCCTCAGACCAGTAGAAGATAGATTTCCTCATCTTCTCATAATTGCCTTTGCAAGAGCTAAATTAAATTATGTTTCAAAAATACCCCGATCCCAGACTATGGCTCCCTGCAGAGTTGGGCTGGACACAGGCGTCCTCAGGCCGAGGCGGGGACACCAGGGTCGGTCAGCGTCATCAGCCTCAGAGCCAGTGTGCCTGCAGTCATGCTGTTTGGGCCCTTGAAGGGGAGTCTGGGGTGGATTCTAATGATGCCCGCCCCAGGTGCGCATGGAGAATCTGCTCTGGTCACGTCCATCTGCCTCCTGGACCTCGGTTTCCTCCCCTGGGTGGGGGGGGTGGGGCACCCTTGATGGGGTGCCTCAGGGGGACCCAGACACCTGCCGTGCTCCAGAGGATCCCCTGCTCAGGGGGCCCAGAGACAATTTCCAAAGACCTGCCCAGCTGCAGTGGCATCTAAAGCCTCCTGCAGGAAATGTAGTTACTGGAGAAGGTATCATTTCTGGCAACACGAGCACATTCTTTAAGAATGGTTTCAGCAGATCTTTGGAACAACAGACACAGAATGAGGTCCGGGTGGCTGTCCCACCACCTGCACCCCCGTCCTGCTCTGCACCACGGTCACCATCCCTGGACCTGAACCAGACACAGAATGAGGTCCGGGTGGCTGTCCCACCGCCTGCACCCCCGTCCTGCTCTGCACCACGGTCACCATCCCTGGACCTGAACCAGACACAGAATGAGGTCCCTGTGGCTGTCCCACCGCCTGCACCCCCGTCCTGCTCTGCACCACGGTCACCATCCCTGGACCTGAACCAGACACAGAATGAGGTCCGGGTGGCTGTCCCACCGCCTGCACCCCCGTCCTGCTCTGCGCCACGGTCACCATCCCTGGACCTGAACCAGACACAGAATGAGGTCCGGTGGCTGTCCCACCGCCTGCATCCCCGTCCTCTCTGCGCCACGGCCACCGTCCCTGGGCCTGAACCTCCTTGCAGGCCTCCTGGGCCCGCGGCCACCATCCCCGGCCTGACCCTCCCTGCAGGCCTCCTGGGCCCACGGTCACCGTCCCCGGCCTGAACCTCCTGCAGGCCTCCTGGGCCCACGGCCCCCGTCCCCGGCCTGACCCTCCCTGAAGGCCTCCTGGGCCCACGGTCACCGTCCCCGGCCTGAACCTCCTGCAGGCCTCCTGGGCCCATGGCCACCGTCCCCGGCCTGACCCTCCTTGCAGGCCTCCTGGGCCCACGGCCACCGTCCCCGGCCTGAACCTCCTGCAGGCCTCCTGGGCCCGCGGCCACCGTCCCCGGCCTGACCCTCCCTGCAGGCCTCCTGGGCCCGCGGCCCCCGTCCCCGGCCTGACCCTCCCTGCAGGCCTCCTGGGCCCGCGGCCACCGTCCCTGGGCCTGACCCTCCTTGCAGGCCTCCTGGGCCCACGGCCACCGTCCCCGGCCTGAACCTCCTGCAGGCCTCCTGGGCCCATGGCCACCGTCCCCGGCCTGACCCTCCCTGCAGGCCTCCTGGGCCCGCGGCCACCGTCCCCGGCCTGACCCTCCCTGCAGGCCTCCTGGGCCCGCGGCCACCGTCCCCGGCCTGAACCTCCCTGCAGGCCTCCTGGGCCCGCGGCCACCGTCCCCGGCCTGAACCTCCTTGCAGGCCTCCTGGGCCCGCGGCCACCGTCCCCGGCCTGAACCTCCTGCAGGCCTCCTGGGCCCGCGGCCACCGTCCCTGGGCCTGAACCTCCTGCAGGCCTCCTGGGCCCGCGGCCACCGTCCCTGGGCCTGAACCTCCCTGCAGGCCTCCTGGGCCCACGGCCACCGTCCCCGGCCTGACCCTCCTTGCAGGCCTCCTGGGCCCACGGCCACCGTCCCCGGCCTGACCCTCCTTGCAGGCCTCCTGGGCCCACGGCCGCCGTCCCCGGCCTGACCCTCCTTGCAGGCCTCCTGGGCCCACGGCCACCGTCCCTGGGCCTGCACCTCCTTGCAGGCCTCCTGGGCCCACGGTCACCGTCCCTGGGCCTGCACCTCCCTGCAGGCCTCCTGGGCCCACGGCCACCGTCCCCGGCCTGACCCTCCCTGCAGGCCTCCTGGGCCCACGGCCACCGTCCCCGGCCTGAGCCTCCTTGCAGGCCTCCTGGGCCCGCGGCCACCATCCCCGGCCTGACCCTCCTTGCAGGCCTCCTGGGCCCACGGCCCCCATCCCCGGCCTGACCCTCCTTGCAGGCCTCCTGGGCCACCCTGCTACTCTGCAAGTGGCCTCCCCCTGACCCTTCGGAGGCGGCTCACCTGGGCTCTCCCGTAAGGCCTCCTGCTGTCCCCGTGTGCCCGGCCACCCTCCTGGTCTGCCCAGGGCGTCTCTCCCAGATGGCTGCCTGGCCCCATGTCACGCCCTCGGGGTGGCAGCCGCCACTCTGGTGGGGAGTGACCTCCTCCTTGGCCTCACACTGTCCCCCCTCTGGTAGCAGGCACGGCCTCTCAGGCCCACACGGCCCTTGGGTACCGTATTTCTTCTCCGCCGAGGGCCCCCGTTCCAGGACCTCCGTCCCCTCGTCTGTCGGTCCTTCCCGAGTGAAGGGGACAGTACCTAGGGAGCAGAGTGGCTGTCCGTGCCGTTCACGCAGGCACGTGTGGCGAACAGTGCTGCTTTGCACGCTCACAAACCGCGCACAGGCGGGGTTCCACTTGCCTCAGCACCACACACTCACGTTTTCGCTCCGCGCTGCGTTCGGACTTTTCCTGCTGGTGTGCGCAGCCCCACCACACAGCGACCCCGGGCCTCGTCGCTGGTACACACAGGGCCCTCGTGTGCAGACCCCCGCGCCAGGGCCTTCTCTCACAATGGAGCCCCTTCAGAACTACTGGGGTTCCTCACAGCAATTTCATTGACAGATGTTCTGAGTCGATGGGCCTGGGATGAGCTCAGGGCAGCAGTGAATGTTTTTAAAAATATCTTTAGCTGATTCTCTGGGTTTAGAACCACAGGTCTTGGGCGTGTCCTTAAGCTTCTAAAGAATCCACTTGCCCACGCAAGAAACTCAGGGAGGAGACGCGGGTTCGATCCCCGGGTCAGGAAGACCCCTGGAGGAGGAAATGGCAGCCCACTCCAGTTTTCTTGCCTAGAGACTCCCATGGACAGAGGAGCCTGGCGGGCTGCAGTCCGTGGGGTCTCAGAAGGTTGGGCGTGACTTAGCGACCGAGCGCAGCGCAGCAGAGCAGAAAGCAGCCATCTTCCTTCCCAAACAGCGGTGTCAATGCGGCCACACCAGGGGAGCCCCTCTCCGCAGATTCTCAGCGTCACCTACCGCTCCACCTCTGAGGGTCTGCCCGCGACAAGGCCTGGGGTGGGTGCGTGGCGGAGCGGGGCCGGGGCGGGGGCGGGTGGGGGCGAGGGGCGGGGCTTGGTCAGGGCGGGGCGGGGCCAGGGGCGGGGGCGGGTGGGGGCGAGGGGCGGGGCGTGGTCAGGGCGGGGCGTGGTCAGGGGCGGGGGCAGGTGGGGGCGAGGGGCGGGGCGTGGTCAGGGGCGGGGCGGGGCGTGGTCAGGGGCGGGGCGGGGCGCGGCGCGGGTGGGACTCAGCGGCCAGACGGAGCAGACCTAAGGGCCCGCGCTCCCAGCTGGTGGCTGGTCCTCGCGGCCCCGCGGCCCACGGTCGCTGTCGCAGCAGCGGGAGAGCAGCCCCGGGATGCAGCCGCTCCCGCCGCCGGTGCCCGGGCCCCTGGCCCTTCTGGACACGACAGGTGAGCGCGCAGGTGAGCCGGGCTCCGTTTCTCCGGTGCCGAGCTCCCACGGGCCCCCTCCCACCTCTTTTCTGAGAGTCCCGACAGCGCGAGCCTCTGCCGTCTCTTCACCGTCTTCTACTGCAGACAGTAGATCACTACCCGCACAGGCGGGACAACGCACTCTGTTTCATCCTTCCACCCAACTTCAGTCTACAAATTTTCTAGGAAAAGGTCATTTCCTGGGGCCAGGTAACTTCTTTCTCCTTGAGCTTCCCTGGGGCGGCTGGGCTCCCCGCGCCCTCCCCAGACGATTCCGTAATTTCCAGGATTTCCCTCCCAGCCTGATGCAGCCAAGCCGGGCTGGGACACAGGAGATCGGTGCCTTTATTCTCTGCCTGCAGGCCGCCAGGAGGGGGCTGTTTTCCCGACGACGGGGAGGCGGGAGACTTCCAAAGAAGAGGCTCTGGGATGGGGGTGGAGACACCTGGGTCCTGCAGGGCTTCATGGACCATCCAGTAGGAAATGCGGGATTAAACTCCCAGCCCTGCAAAGTCTTTTTAAAAACCAGATTTTTAAAAACTTATTTTAAACTTATCATTTAAATGATAACCGAGGAATCAGGAGGAATGAGGAGCAGGAGCAGTGAGCAGTGAGCCGGGCTCTGTTCCTCTGGTGCCGAGCTCTTTCTTTCCAAAAGAAAACATTTCTGTGACCAACACTCTCTAAAACCAAATGCAGTTACTGATTATAACAGATAGTTGTTATTATATAAGTTATTAACTATCTATGGTCATTGCCATTATTATATTAGAATGACTTGATTTAAAAATAACATTTTAGATTTTTCTTCTGAGGAGGAACTTCAAATTTAAAAAATGCTAAGAGTTGGTGTTTTACTTAAAAATACTAACTTTAGTGTGGCTGGGATGGGGCTATGGGCATCTTCTACCTTACGTTTCTGCGTTCACACCCTTGGGGATGTGTCTGTGTAAGAGTGGAATGAAAGGGAAGTTGTTGGCTGAGGGCGTGTCCCCGCGTCCGCTTCCCTGGGACACTTGCTCTGTCCCATGGCTGCTGAGAGTAAACAGCTCCCTCTTTCTGGGTGGCCCAGGCCCTGCCCGCCGGGAGGGGGTGACTAGGTGACTGCCCCCCACTTTGTGATGCACCCTTCCAGCTCCACTCAGTGAAGAAGGTGCAGAGGGCGGGACAGTGACTGGGTCTCCTCCGTCCTTGCGCCTGGTCACTGAGGCTGGGAGGGGAGGCTGGGAGGAGGCTGGGAGGGGAGGCTGGGAGGAGGCTGGGAGGAGGCTGGGAGGCGAGGCTGGGAGGCGAGGCTGGGAGGGAAGGCTGGGAGGGGAGGCTGGGAGGGGAGGCTGGGAGGGAGGCTGGGAGGGAAGGCTGGGAGGGGAGGCTGGGAGGGGAGGCTGGGAGGGGAGGCTGGGAGGAGGCTGGGAGGAGGCTGGGAGGGGAGGCTGGGAGGGAGGCTGGGAGGGGAGGCTGGGAGGGGAGGCTGGGAGGGGAGGCTGGGAGAGGAGGCTGGGAGGGAGGAGGCTGGGAGGGGAGGCTGGGAGGGGAGGCTGGGAGGAGGCTGGGAGGGAGGCTGGGAGAAGCTGGTCACTGAGGCTGGGAGGGAGGCTGGGAGGAGGCTGGGAGGCGAGGCTGGGAGGGGAGGCTGGGAGGCGAGGCTGGGAGGGAAGGCTGGGAGGGGAGGCTGGGAGGGGAGGCAGGGAGGAGGCTGGGAGGGGAGGCTGGGGGGAGGCTGGGAGGGGAGGCTGGGAGGGGAGGCTGGGAGGGGGGGCTGGGAGGGGAGGCTGGGAGGGGGGGGCTGGGAGGAGGCTGGGAGGGGAGGCTGGGAGGAGGCTGGGAGGAGCCTGGTCACTGAGGCTGGGAAGGAGGCTGGAGGGGAGGCTGGGAGGAGGCTGGGAGGGGAGGCTGGGAGGGGAGGCTGGGAGGGGAGGCTGGGAGGAGCCTGGGAGGGGAGGCTGGGAGGAGGCTGGGAGAGGAGCAGCCCTGGGCTGAGCCATCTTAATGTTAGCACCAACCACAACCCTCTAGTATTGCACACATAAAAACACATCTGGAACCTTCATTTATACTCTCTCACTGCACCCTATAGCACTGAAGTGGCGGGCAAGCAGGGAGTTGTCATTATCCCCACTTTGCAGATCAGGGAACTAGGGCTCAGTCATGCATTCAGCATGAGGGGATACAGGTGTGGGAACCCCATGTCAAGCAAGAGCCCCATGGCCCCTGCTCTCAGGGTCAGAGGGCCGGGGGCACCTGGAATCACTCAGCGTGTCTGGCAGCCCCACAACATTTCAGGTACAGTTCATGTAAATTGCCAGCACAGCTGTAAGCATAATAGTTGAGATTTTAGCTGACAGGCAGGGCACAACCTTACCCTGCTTCAGTTGTAACGATGCACATGTGAGACTCCTGCTGGCAGGACAGCAAGGTCGAAGGAGCAAGTCAGGGAGTCTGGATTTTCCATCCAGCGCAGACCCCCCTCCTCTCCAAAACCTGACCTAAAAGTGCACGTGTGTGATGGTGGTCAGCAACGTGGCCCACCTTCCTTTCTTGAACTTCTTCTTATTGCCTAATGTTTACGTGAAGCCCCACGTCTGTGACGCCGAGTGCAGGCTGGGATCCAGCCTTGTCTCTCTTGTGCCTGGAGTCCAGATATTGCAGCCTGTGTCGTTGAATCGGGGCCGCTCAGAACCATCCCTTTCCCGGCTGCTGTCTCCCCAGACTGCATGTTCCCTCAGAAGCGACGACACAGTCCTGACAAAAGGGCTGCTCGGGCCCTGGGCTGCTTATCACGTAGTGTTTCACAGGGAAAGTCGGACATGGGTGAACGTGGGGAAGCGGTGCAGTTAGACTGAAGATGGTTCCTAGGAAGGAGACGCTTTTGACGAAGTCTGTCAGGACGTCACTAACAGACTTGACAAGGCCCCAGAAAAACTACCACTCATCATGCAGCTTCCTAAAGGGGCTGATCAAAGTGGAGCTGAGAGCCTTTGGAACCAGAGTGTCGTCACAGGGAGGTGAGGGGGTCAGCCAGACAGGCCCACAGAGCTGAGAGACCAGGTACAACAGTCAGCCAGGTGGTGTGAATCGGGCACTGAGATGTCGGTTAAGTACTCTGAACACAGTGAACATATAACGCATTAGATGCATTAGAAGCGTAAAGAGAGCAAAGCCCTCTGAGGAGGACGGCATTTGATAATTCCGTTCAAACACTTAGTCCCATGGAGTCTCCTTTCAGGCATCTTCCTGCTCTTAACACACGCTTTACAGCCGAGACTGGTCTGGGCCCTCGGGAAGAGCAGTCGAGGGCGAGCACGCCCAGGGCACAGCAGGTCTGTGGGCTCCCCGCGGGGCTCCGGGCTGGGCAGGCTGGCCCGTGCGCAGGAGAGGTGAGCCCCGGGCCCGGTGGGCAGGGCGGGGGCTACAGGGCCCCTGTGTCACTTGGATGATGGTCGCGTCAGTGTCCAAGGCAACAGCTTTGTTAATTTTCCAAACCGTAGAAGAAGATGTGTTTTTAACTTCTTTGGCCTTTATTTCAGTGTACCTGCCATTCTAAAGTTAATCACCCAGGATAGGATGTCACCCGTGGGGAGGTGTCTGTCTTTCTCCCACTCACCCATTTGCGAAGTGGCTTTGCCTTTCCATGGTCTCTCCCCCCCACAAGACACCCCAGATCAGTTTTAACCGCTGACCTTTTGATCTCTGGGGGAAACCAGCTTGTACTTGAATCCTTGGTTTCAGGCTTTAAATATATGCAAAGAAAAATAAGCGATTGCTTCTGCATGCTGTGACTCTGTCAGGAAGATGCAGTGAATATCTGTGGATGAGGGAAAAGCCCTCCGCGGGGACCCCCCGGCCCACTGGGTCCCAGGGGTGTGAATCGTCCACGCGCACCTGGGCTGTGCATCCTGTGGACACTGCCCTAAATGGTTCACCCTTAACAGGTCTTATGTATTTTCAATAAAAACTACCAAAAAATATCAGTGAAAGAGCAGGTGAAGGGTGGAGGGCCTCCGGAATGATGTGACCTTCCTGAGAGCTTTGCCCCAGCCAGCCCAGTGGGGAGAGCAGTGTTCCCAGGCTGACCAAGCGATTCTGAGTGAGCGCGTTGACTCAGGGTTTTGGGTAATTTATTTCTGAGTACGTGACAATCTGGTTTTGGGTGGCATGGCCTTGGCCTGCCATTCAGCTTTGCTGATGGGACTGCAGACAGCAGTGTAAATCTCCAGATGCACAGTCCGGGTCGGGGGTGGGGTGGGGCGCGGGGAGGTCGGTGAGTGCTGCTGGTGGGGCCCGGGGTCATCTGAGACGGCATATATGTATGTCACTCATGTCCACCTCTGTGTGACCCATGGACTGTAGCCTGCCAGGCTCCTCTGTCCGTGGGATGGTCCAGATCTGAGATGGTGGTTGTGGTCAAATGCACAGCTGCTTGCAAACACGCACACACACACACATCAATTTTGAAAACTTTGGTGTGGGGAGAAGCACCACATTTTTCTTTCATCTCATTTTGTTTTGGAGTCACAGGGATCAAAACAGTTAACTCTGCAACAAACAAAATGTGCCAGCCTGGATGGGTTCAGTGTGGGGGTCTCTCATCAGCCCTCTGCCTGGCTGTCTTTGCCTCTGTTGTGTGGTTGTTGATGACAATGTAGGGATGGTAGTAACTGAGATTTGATTACGGTAATAATTATTAGTATTACAATTATGGTTATTGTAAACAAGCCTTCTTGCCTTCCCTGAGACACGTGTGGGGAAGTTAGTTCCACATGAAACCCAGAAATTAAGGCTTGGGGGAGGGAGGTACCAGCGATGGAAGGGTTCCCTTCTTGCTTTTTTGAGTTCTGTGACTGCAGATACCAGGGCGTCCACAATAGTGCCTTGCAGTCTGGAGATGTGATTCTGCTACCTAAGCAGAGTTTGGAGGTGGGTGAGCCAGAGCAGTCTTTCTGCTCTGCCTCTCTCTGGGTGTGACTTCCCTTGTCGAGGTTCCCTCGCAGAGCAAAATGGCAGCAGGGGCTCTGTCTGTGCTCACACTCCAGGCTGTGGGAAGGATGAAGGGGAGGAAGGCAGGGGTAATGGTTCCTTTAAGAGATTTCCCGTAGGTTCCACCTGATACCCTTGTTGAAATGGAGACTATTTGCTGAGGATGTAATCACCCAGCAGAAGAGGCTGGGAGATGCCACCTCTCAGCTGGCCCATTTCCACATCCAATAATGGGGGCCCGCTGACAAGGGGCGAGGGAGGTGGATGTGCAGGAGGATGGTGGCGAGCCCTGCACACTTTTATACTTTCTGCACCTGCCATTCCATGTCTTGTGAGTTTGGTGCTGAGCCGAGACCTAGAGGTGGACCAGCAAGTGGGACTGGCTCGGGGTGGAGCCCGGGACAAGGGTGCAACCCCAGAGCAGCGTGGATTCATGGGTGGCCCGGAAGGGGGCGGGTGCCCCCACTGTGCCCAGCCTGCGCGGCCTGGTCCAGGCGGGTGCAGAGGTCCTCCGACCAGCCTTGGAGCTGGGGTGGGGTCCGGGCCTGGGGGCACCAGGCACCTGCTCGAGTGGCTGCCTGGCTGTTGCTGGGGCCGGGGTGGAGGGCTGGGGGACTTGGGACCCAGGGAGGGTTCGGCCAGCCCAGCGTTTACTGAGAAACCGCTGTGTGTGGGCGCCGTCCTAGGCAAGAGGGGGGCGTTGGTAACAAGGCAGAGCCCCCACCCTCTCAGGGCCCATTGTCTGGGGGATGGCGTTAGGGAAGTGGACACAGATCGCGTGGCTGCTGACCTTGGCTAGAGATGCTCTGGGTGCAGCAGAGGCCTCAGGGGATTGTGGCCAGGCTCCTGTTCTCACTGCCGGTGGCTGGACGGAGGCCCGGGTGAGGGGGCCGTGCAGGAGGACCAGTGGGGTCTGTGTGCCCTTCACCAGGTGACCGCGAGGAAGCAGGCAAGACGTCAGGGTCGGCAGAGGAGGGGGCGGTGAGCGGGCCGGCTCTCAGGACTGGGGCAGGGAGGAGGGAGGCAGATGCAGCGTGTCCCAGGCCCTGCCCGTGAGCAGAGGGCTGCAGGCAAGAGCCGTAGCTGCTGGGATGCCTGAGAGGTGCTGGACCCTCCCCGAGCCCAGCACCTCACCAACCGGCGCCTCCGTGTCCTTTCCCAGAAGGGTTTGTGAGGAGAAAGAAGACGACCCTGTGGTTTGTGGGGGCTCTGCTGGTGGTGTCCGCCTCCATCCTGACCGTCGGCCTGGCCGCGACCACGAGGACTGAGAACGTGACTGTGGGCGGATACTACCCCGGCATCATTGTGAGTGTCGGGTCCCTGGGGGGCAGGTCTGGGGGCCCAGGATACAGATTTCCGCGTGGTGCTGACTTGCGCCACCCCAGCCCCACAGAGGTGTAAATTTAGGTGGTTGCCTGCCTTGTCAGATGGCCCTGTGGGGTTCCGAGTCCTGAGAAGTGGAGGGGGGAAGGAGTCGGAACCAAGGAGTGCGATAGGCCCTCCTCAGGGTGTCCCCAAAGTCCCCAGAGGGAGTCAACCCTCTTGGAATTGACCTTGGACTTTAAAAGATGCCACGAAGCCTGGTTGGAGGTACGCTAATACGACCACATGGGAGCAGCAGGAAAATGAGCTGACGAGGTCCACACCTCTGCTTCTGGGCAGTGAGCCCCCGGGGCAGTCACAGCCTAGCCAGACCTGGCAACAGCAGCCCCCAAATCCGAGATCATCAAGGCTCAGAACTATGAAGTCGTGTCCACTGTTGGCAGTAAGGTTTGCTCCCGGCGTTGGCGTCGCACTCAGGGAGCACTGTGGCATTGCCCTTTATCAGACACGATGCCCGGGGCGGAGTCTCACACAGTGATACTCAGAGACCTTAAAAATAAAGCGTATTTAATTTCTCACTGAAATTATTATCCAGATGAGTAATGATGTTGATGACATTTTAGCAAGGATGAAAATATTTTACACACATCCTTCGTTTCATCTTTGTATTATTCTCTATACTCTGTGCTGTATAAATCTGCGTTATCTCCTGGTGTACCCTTTACGAGTAAACCCCCACGCACAGTGTCTGTGCGGATGGCATTCTTAGTGAAATCTTTCAAGAACCTGGCCTCCTTGCCTGTGTCCTGGACGGGGCGGGGGGACCTGGGGGCCGGCGGCTGTGAGGATGTGTCCTCCAGATGACCTGCAGCGTGTCAGGATTAACCGCGAGGAGGTTTTCCATGTTCTCCAAGCTTCGGTGGCTCAGGATTTCACCTTGAGGTCACTTTCAGAGCATCCTGGGTGTGTTCAGAGCTTTGCTCTGCAGAGAACCTGACTGCTGGGCAACGACCAGGGTGAAACTCGCTTCAGCTGGATGGTTTTGAAAGCAAACGGTGGACACGACAGATGAGCTTTGCTCAAGGCACATGAGGATGAAAGTCACTTCTGGGGACACACAGCTCCAGCCCTGTAGTGAAGGGTGTGTCTCAAGCAGAAACTGGGTGAGAGGGTGCAAACACCTCAACATTTTAGAAAGAGGGTTGTTTTTTTTTTTTTCAAATCCAAAAACATGGAACTTATGGCAACAACAGACATATTTTAATTCATTTATTTTGGAGGGGATTTTGCTCTCTTGGATGGTGGAGAGGGACTGCAATATTTGGAAGAAACTGCTCGTCTTTCCTCACTCCTTGAGAATTTTTAAATTACTGGTCCATGTCCGTCTCACGGATGTCCTCACAGATACGGCGTTCATGAACACAGGCAGGTCTGACATTCATGCATTAAATTTGGTGCCATGGCCTTAGAGCCGCTACAGCCTGCTGCCCCCTCCCCCCCCCCACCCCGGCTCCGCACGGTCGCTCGGAAGCCAGCGGGCAGGCAGAGCTGTGGGCACCACCTGGCGGGCTCCAGTGCTGAGTCTCAGGGTGCCCTGGGTGCCCACACGGGGCTTGTCTCCCACTGCTCTGAGCAGCACCCCCAGTGTTGCTGGAACTCTGCTCTTCAGAAACTAAGACGTTCTCCCCAGGGTGGGCATGGTGGGCGTGAGGCTGTCTGCACCCTGGGCGCCGAGATGTGCACAGCCCAGGCGTTTCCCCGCTGTACCCGCATCACCCGCCCCCGGCCGAAGAGCCGAGGCCGAGGGGCAAGTGGACGGTCCCGAGAGTCACCTGTCCGCCTGCTCACCTGAGTGACGGGTGTCAGCTTGTCTGTGTCTGGAACAGCCTTGGTTCCGGCTTCCTGTTCCTCCTCCAACGGCCCAGGAGAAACCCTGGGACGGGCCTCCCTCTGACCCCCTGACTCAGAGGCTGGGTCCCCGTGAAGATGTTCTCTGTGTTGGGGTGGGGGCCCGTGACGCTCTTTTCCCAGAATCAGTTCAACTGATGTGTTGTTCAGCTCAGTGATGTGCTCAACTCAGCTGTGCTCAATTCAGTCGTGCCTGACTCTTTGCAACCCCATGGACTGCAGCACGCCAGGCTTCCCTGTCCTTCACTGTCTCTCAGAATTTGCTCAAACTGATGTCCACTTAGTCGGTGATGCCATCCAACCATCTCTTCCTCTGTCGTCCCCTTCTCCTCCTGCCTTCAGTCTTTCCCACCATCACGGTCTTTTCCAATGAATCGGCTCTTTGCATCAAGTGGCCAAAGTACTGGAGTCTGAGTTTCAGCTTCAGCATCAGTCCTTCCAATGAACACCCAGGACTGATCTCCTTTAGGATGGACTGGTTGGATCTCCTTGCCATCCAAGGAACTCTCAGGAGTCTTCACCACAGTTCAAAAGCATCAATTCTGTGGCACTCAGCTTTCTTTATAGTCCAACTCTCACAGCCAAACATGACCACTGGAAAAAACATAGCTGTGACTAGGCAGACCTTTGTTGGCAAAGTGATGTCTGTGCTTTTTAATTCGCTGTCTAGGTCGGTCATAGCTTTTCTTCCAAGGAGGAAGTGTCTTTTAATTTCATGCCTGCTGTCACCGTCTGCAGTGATTTTGGAGCCCAAGAAGATAACGTCTGTCACCGTAGGAGTTCCAATATTTGAGAACACAGCCGAGAGCACAGCAGCTTCACTGTGATCACTGGCTCTGACAGCTCTGAGAGGCCCGCCCGTGGGGTGTGAGCCACCCCCACCCCCGCCACTAGTGCTTCCAGCCCTGGGGGGTGGGGGGGCCAGCCGTGCTCTCTGATGGGATGTCCTGAGGTGGGTGGTCACTGCTCCGTGTCCGCTTTGGGCTGTCAGGCGTGTAACCTGAGCGCTTTCTCCCTTGTTTTCCTTTGGCGTCAGCTGGGCTTTGGATCTTTCTTAGGAATTATTGGCATCAACCTGGTGGAGAACAGAAAACAAATGGTGAGAATCTGTGTTGTTTCGAACATGGGCTGTGGGGCACGTGGGGGGCGTGTGGGGGAGGGGAGTGTGTGGTGGGAGTGTGGGGGGGAGTGTGGGCAGTGGAGAGTGGGGGTGGGGCGTGTGGGGGCTGGGGGGGTTGGATGTGGGCGGGGGCATGCCCCCTCACAGCTCTAGCTGTCCGTGTTCCTAGGAAAGCCCTGCCCCAATCCAGCACCCCAGAATCAGCCCAAGCTTTGCACTGTAACACGGACTTGGGCCTTAGTGGGAGCCATTCACACCCTAGTCTAAGCGAGCTGCACCCTGGGACTGGGTCAGTGCCGTTCACACCCTAGTCTAAGCGAGCCACGCCCTAGTCTAAGCGAGCTGCACCCTGAGACTGGGTCAGTGCCGTTCACACCCTAGTCTAAGTGAGCTGCACCCTGGGACTGGGTCAGTGCCGTTCACACCCTAGTCTAAGTGAGCTGCACCCTGGGACTGGGTCAGTGCCATTCACACCCTAGTCTAAGCGAGCCTCACCGAGCCTCACCCTGGGACTGGGTCAATGCCATTCACACTCTAGTCTAAGCGAGTTTCACCCTGGGACTGGGTCAGTGCCATTCACACCCTAGTCTAAGCGAGCCGCACCCTGGGACTGTGGGTTATGTCCCACAGCATCATGTGTTGCCTTAGCATCTAAGGTTGGGCCACAGGAAGAAAAGTGTAACGTTGGTCATTAGTTTAAGTCACTGTGTATAAACTTCAGGCAAAACCACGCATGTGTGACCATTTGTCCTTGAGTCAGGGGCCCTCGAGTGTTCTCCTGCCTCCGGGGTATGACAGCGTCTAGCTTCTCCCAGACTGGGGAAAGACAGGGTCCGTGGAGAGCCAGGAGGACCACGGCTCAGAGGGCTTTGCGGAGGGCGTGTCCGCAGCTGTCTGTCTGTGGGCTGTGCGTGCCAGCCTTGCTTGGTACAAGCCTGGTTTCTTACTGTTTCCATTTGGAATCTGTGTTGCTGGTGCACCCCTCTGGGGAATGCAGCTCTAAGAATGCTGGTTAATTTTGCCAGTTCCGTGTGGCAGGCCTCTGTGAGGCTCAGAAGGGATGTGCTGCTTCTGCCTCGTCTCCCATCAGACGGTGCTGGTGCTTCCGCCTTCCTGCGGCGTCCCCAGTGCTGCAGGGGCTGCCCTGGGCGTCCGCGGTGTGTGAGGATGTGGGGAAGGCGGGGCCTCTCAGGAGGACAGCCTGGCAGCCCCTCAGAGGGTTACGGCCAGTCACCACAGACGAGGCATGGGCTGTCCTGTCTCTATGCTGGCCACCCTGGTGGGTGTGGCGGGGGGCTCGTTGTGGATTTGCCTTTCCTTGATGAATGACGTTGAGCTGCTTCTCATGTTCTGGTTGGCTTTTGTACATCATTTTTTGGGAAAAGTTTATTCAAGTCCTTTGGCCATTTTTAAAATTGGGTCTCGTCTGTTGTCAGTACTGTTGTGTCAGTATTCCAGACACAAGTCCTTTACCCGACAGGTGACCTGCGGGTGCTCCACCCATCCGGTGGGGTGTCTTCTCATCTTGATGGTGTCCTTTGAGGCGTAAATGTTTTCAGCATTAATGAAGCCCATTTTACCTGCTTTTTCTTTTGTTGCTTATGCTTTGGTGTCACTTCTAAGAATCGCATGCCAATTCCAAGGTCATGAAGATTACCCAAGGTCTAGGAGTTTTATCGCTTATGTTTAAGTCTGGTCTGAGCATGTCTGTGTAGGCGCTTCAGGCATGTCTGACTCTGTGTGACCCCATGGACTGTAGCCCACGAGGCTCCTCTGTCCATGGATTCCAGGTAAGAATACTGGAGTGGGTTGCCATGCCCTCCTCCAGGGGATCTTCCTCATCTAGGGATCAAACCTGCCTCTCTTACATCTCCTGAAATTGCAGGCGGATTCTTTACCACTGAGAGTTGATCTTGTATGTGGTGTGAGACGGGTCCACGTTCCAGCTTTTGCCTGAGATCTGCGGTGGTTCTCCTTTTCAGCATGCAGATTCACAGCCCTCACTTTCCCTGGTCCTGGCTGGGCCGTGTCCCCTCTTGCCTGGGCCCTGTTGTCGGGGCAAAGTACCCCGTCTCCACCCAGCTCTGGGCAGCCCTCTTCATATCACAACCTTATCTGTTTGGTATTTGCACTTTAAAGTCGCCTGCCCTTGTTAGAATGTAGACGGTGGGCCCAGCGGAGATTCGAAGATGACCTTCTAGCTACTGAGTAACCGCTGTCCCTCTCCTAGGAGAAGAGGCCCTGACTGGACAGGGTGCGGCATTCACAGCATAACCCAGAGCATCCTGTGGTTGCCAGGACAACAGACACATCCTCTCTGCAACATCTGAGGGGTCTGGCCGCCCTCACACAGGAGAGGCACCTTCTTGGGCGGTCCTTCTGCTGATGTTAAACCGCTAGCAGCTGGCGGGGGCCGTGAGGCCTGGGAAGGATGAGGGGCTGTGACGGAGCCCAGGATGTACAGGTCTCGGCTGAGAGGACGCTCTCCTAACGCTAGTCCTGACAGGTTTCCTGTTTCCAGCCGAGGGCTTGAGAGGACTTCCAATGTCTTTCCCAGCGCCGTCTCCCGGACCCTGGGCTCTTGGGCAATTCCATGCGTGCAGTCATCCCCGAGCTGAGTTTATCACACTTGTGATCATGCTAGCACTGACTTTGATCATGCTAGCACTGACTTTGAACGTTTCCTGAAGGTTGATGAGGACGTTCAGGTCGTGGGACCTGTGCAAACTGAGTCAGACCACGTTTACACATCTGCAGCAGGCAGGCGGCCCTGCGTGCCAGGGTACCTTGGAACTTGTGTGCTTTCTGTGAAGCCTGGAGGCAGTTGGGAGGCAGTGTGGTGTGAGGGTCTTTTGGCTGAGACTGCAGGTTGGGGCCAGCTGCCAGCCGGGACGATGAGCACAGGTCTGTGAGGTCACCAGGTGGTGCCCGAGGGCCTCCCCGGGGCAGCGGGTCTGACGACGGCTCTGCTCACCCACCGCCCGTGATGAGTCCAGCAGGGCCCCCAGCCCGGGCTGGCACTCAACTCAGGCACATGGGCTGGGCAGACACCCACTCCCAAGAGGGCCCAGTGACGGCTGCACGCAGACCCGCCGGTACAGCAGAGCCAGCTCTAGGGACAGCTCCGCTGCTTGGAGACGCCGCATGGCCCAGGGTGAGGGGTGGGGGGCAGCACCCCCACAGGAGGCTGTGTGCCCGTTCGCTGGAGCAGGCTTGCCAGCCAGGCGTGGGGCAGACCCAGTATCTGCATGGCGAGGAGGGGCTGTGAGGAGGGCACCCGGCCGCCTGCCCCTCGGGACCGCCCCATGGCTGAGCGGGCAGCCTCTGGCCACGTTCTTGAAGCTGAAGATGAGATGCCATGTGCATGAGTGTGATACTCTACTTAGCAGCTTGTTTTTCGCGAGGGTTGGGTGAAAGCTCCAGTCACTTTGTGTGCTTCCCAGGACGGAGAGCATGCCCTCCTGTTGCGGATCGCACGGCGCCGGGAGGCGTCCTGGTGCGGGGCTGACACCAGTGACTCTAACAGGAGGGCACAGGAATTCTACACTTTTGCTATTTGTTTTCATAAAGCTGAAATCGTTTCACAAGAAATATCGGAAAAAGTGTTAAAGAGATGGGTGATCTGAGACGTGAAGACAGGTTCTCAGCCTCACGAATAACAGAAACGCGGGGAGTGAGTGAGGCTTGTCTGCTGTCAGATTGGAGGAGGCGCGTGGCAGAGGCGGGCAGTGTCCTTGGGGACGTCAGGGGCACGCGTCAGATGGGGGACCCGCTCGCCCCCGGGTTCTGGCATGCAAAGGTGCCCTACGTGTCCCTCGGCACCTGTGGCCCTGGGTCCCTGGAGCCCGTCCTGCAGAAACGCTCGTGTCTGAGGCCAGGTTTTTCTGTGGAACATGATCAGGGTCTTGGTAGCAGAGTTTGCTACAGCAAGGACCTGCTGGGCTCTGGGAGACCCCGGCTCATCCGCGAGGCTGTGTGGGGAGGGGGGCGGGCGAGCTCCCTGTGTGCCTGCAGCCCCTCTGCCCCACGAAACAAGCAGCAACCGGGGCAGGCCGTGCTGGGGGGGAGCGGCCAGCATGGCAGGTCTCTAGCAGCCATGGTGGGAGGTGACCCCGCAGAGTTGCTGCAGGGGTTCCGGGCAAGGACCCCGCAGAGTTGCTGCGGGGTTCCGGGGGGACTCGGGACCTGAGTGGGGTGGGCACTGAACGGTTCCGCCACGCCCAAGCTGCTCCCGTCTCTGCTTCCAGCTGGTGGCGGCCATCGTGTTCATCAGCTTCGGCGTGGTGGCAGCCTTCTGCTGCGCCGTCGTGGACGGCGTCTTCGCCGCTCGGCACATCGTGAGTCCTCTCTGCCCAGTCGTCCTGCTTCAGGTTTCAGGTGCTCTGTGCGTTTAGGAAATCTTCAAAAGATCAGTTTCCTCTTGCGGAACCCAGCTCGGTGACCCTCACTGTCTGTGTCCACGCGTGTTGTCCCGTCGCTGAGCTGTCCTCCCTGCGTTCCCCTTATTGCCCCCACCGTAGCCAGTCGCCATTAGACCCGATTTCCCCGCCTTCTCAGCGGCTCTGGGGTGAGCTGCGGTGCTCCTGCCCCGTCCCCCCAGGGGGCTCGCGCTGGCCGCGGCCTCTCTTTCGGGTTCAGAGCCTGCGGTGACAGGTCTGAACTCGCCCCAGGTGGCTGCCAATCCAGGCTGAGGCCGCCCTTTCCACCTCCCTCCAGGAGCCCAGGCCCCTCATGGCGGGCAGGTGCCAGTTCTACTCCGGCGGAGCTGGCTACCTCCACGACGTCTACCAGACGGAGGTAAGGGCCGGAGCTGGTCCTCTCTCTGACCCGCGGCCCTGTCCACGTCGGGCTGTCCTGCCCCAGCGTGCCTCTGCCGCATCCTCACCACGTGTCTGGTGAGGAGCCTGGCGCCTGGCGTTACCTCCACCCTGGTCTCACGGTAGCCCCGCGTCCACGTGTCCAGGCTGTGTGGCTTTGAGAGGAGCCTTTTAATGACCAATTAGTGCAACATAAGGCTCAGACACCACGCTCACAGGGGCCCCGGCTCGCCAGCTGTCCCAGGCTGAGGGCACAGGGCGCTCTCACATCTGTTTTGGGAGCGACGGGGGTGTGGTGGCCGCGTGGCCCCTTCTGTCCTGCCATCTCTCACCTCACTGTCTAGTCTGTGAAGACTGGTCAGTTTGGTTAAACACAGCCTCTGACGCTGTGTGCAGAGGTCAGGAAGGGGCGCGGGGCGGTGGTGGGGAGAAGGTCGGAGCAGGTGCGTGGTTGAGGCCTCGTGGCTGCTGGGGATGCTGCCCTCGGGGAGAAGGGCCTCTGTGTCCACCTACCCACGCGGTGGGACACCCCTTCGGGGGGCCTGGCCCGCACTCCCAGAGGGAGCTCTGGGGCCTCATCCCAGGCCGGGGATGCCCAAGTCCCTGCCCTCACTCATGCACGTTCCTCCCCTCAAGTCTTCCCTAAGGTCCCCGGCCTCCCTCTGCAGCTGGGTGGTCCCTGCCCCACTTACTGCCCACCTGGAGGGTCTCCCACCTGGAGGGGTCCCTCCCTGGAGGCACAGGGCCGAGGCCCCCTCCCCCACCTCGTCCAGCAGCAGGCGCCGCTCACCTGGTCCTTACGTGCCCCTGCAGGGAGGCCGCGTTGCCCACCAGCCTCTGTACCTGACCCCGTAGAAGACCGGGCGGGTCAGGAAACGCACTCGGGAGGGGCGGCTGCCCGGCTGGGGGGCAGAGTGCCGGGGGAGGGGGAGGGTGAGGGCGGGCAGGTGTGGGCACCTGGCTGCCTGTCTGCTTGCAGGTCACCTGTCCTTCCCCAAACAGCGGGTGTCCGCTGAAGGTGAAGAGCAGCACCTGCTACTGCTGCGACCTCTACGACTGCCAGGGGTGAGAGGCAGCAGGACGGGGGGGTGCAGGCCGGGGCCTGGGCAGGCATGTCGGGGGAGGCCTCTTGGGGGGCTTGTGCTGGGGGCCACGACCCTGCTTCTGGAGGGGCTGGGGTCGGGGATCACCGCCCCCTCTGGCCCCGGTTCCCTGGGGAGGGGCTGGCGGCAGGCGCGGGGCCCTGGGGTGTTTCAGAGCCGTGTTCCCTGCCCCCCGCCTGAGGCTGGGGGGTTGTTCTGGGGTTTGGTCCAGCCCTGGAGGTAAATCTCGGTTCTGTGGGGACCACCCCCCGAAGCCTAGGACCCCTGGAGTTTTGGGCCTGTGCGGGGCCTGCAGGGCCATGTGTCCTGCTCTGCTCAGAGGCCTGGGGCGCTCCTGGGTGAAAATGGCCTCAGGGTCCGCTGCCTGCTGCATCTCCCTGCAGAGGCCTCGGGCCCCCGCGCGCCCCGCCTGCCCGGGCAGCGCCTCCGCGGCTGGGGGTGACTCATGCCCCCCGCCGCGCAGCGCCCGGAGCCCCCCGGCCTACCACGAGTTCGTGGGCGTCGGCGCCTGCCGCGACGCGCTCCAGCTCTACTGGCTGCTCTGGGCCTCGGCCGCGCTCAATGTCCTGGGGCTGCTGCTGGGGGTCGTCACCGCCGCCGTCCTGGGGGCCTTCAAGGACGTGGTGAGTGCCCCTGCCGTGCTGGCCGCGGCCTCGGCCCTTCAGCCCGTCCTCCCTGAGGCGTGAGTGGCCTGAGCCTGCTCCGGGATAGAGCGGAACGCGGAGCCCAATCCCTAACGGCCCTGCCACGCTGCCCTGGCCCGCGGCCTGCGGAATCCCAGAGCCTCTGCCCCGCGGGTCCAGGGCTTGGGCCTGCACGTCCCCAGGCAGAGGTAACTTTGTGTGCGTCCCTGAGAGTCTGCCTCAGCATCTAGGCGGCTCTCCCCACAGCTGGCGTCCTCCCCGGGGGACCGGCTGCTCCAGGCCATGTTCTCAAGCGGAGCCCGCGGGGCACCTCCCACAACCGCCCCATCCTCGGAGGTGCCACACACGAGGCCCCCGACACCCGGTAGCGCGCACGACCCCCCACACCAGCAACCACGCTCCCGTCACCCAGCTTTAGAGAGAAGGCTGTGTGAACTCACCTCCAAACGCCCCCGCTAACGGCCGACGGGACGCTTGTTACCACTGCCCCGGAGACTGGCCATGGCCCGCATCTCTCAGCTTAGCCTGGAGCCTCTCAAGGGTTGTGATGTGTTTCTAGGTTTCCTGACCCCAGATGAATCCTGGGAGCCATGGGAGACCCTGGTGCCCCCGTAACCACCCTTCTCCCCAGCTCCCACCCTGGGCCATGCAGATCCCAGGCCCGGCTTCTGCTTGGTCATAAGGCTCAGCAACCAGCCCATCATCTTGCCCTTGGGACGGCCGGGGTAGGTGGGGCCCTCTCAGGGGGCTTCTCCTGCTGTGGCCAGTCAGGGTGTTCCCCTGGCAAATCTCCGAGGACAGGGAGGTTAGACTTGATGGCTGCACAGAGTATGGTTTGGGCCCTGTGAGCCTGGTGGAGGTGGCTGGTCTGTCCCCAGGGATGGTGGTCAGCCTGATGGGCTTCCCAGAAGGGGCCCTGTGCTCACTGAGTTTGTGATAAAACCACTGCAGCTTCTCTGGGGAATGTGGCAACCCCCCAGAAAGGCTGCTCATTACACAGGACGCAGCTGTGTGTAAGCCATGTGCTAGACAAATTCCTCTCGCAAACCCAGAGCTCTGGGGTGTTGGGAGAGGCAAGCAAAGTGACTCCTTAGAATTTACATCTATGAGTAGATGCTCTTGTAAGTGTAGTGCATCTTATAATTGAGGAATTATTATAAACGGAGACACTTCATTCACCACCCAAAGGTCTCTGCTGCCAGGGCTCCGGCAGGCAGGTGCCAGGTGGGCTTTAATTCCGGTCAGAGGGAGACCCGTGGGAGGACGTGGACGCTGTCCCCTGGGAACCCCACAGGATGACAGCTGTGTTCTGCATGACCGCCGGACAGGGCTGCCCAGAGCCAGGCTCAGCCGACACGTCTCCATCCTCTGCGGCAGGTCCCGCTGGCCCACCTGGCCTACGGCCCGTCCACAGCACCTCGGGTCCTTGGTGACCCCGCCCAGCAGATCCTGGCCTGCTCGGGTTTCCGCGCCGGGCCCCTGGCGATCCCCACCTGCTCGTCCTACCCGCTGCCCCTCCAGGTAGGCCATGTGCCCCGGCTGGGGCAGGGCTCACATCACGGCAGCCTTCACCTGGGACGTGCTGCTTGGGCAGGACACGGGGGCGGGGGGCTTGGGCTGAAGGAGTGCGGGGGTCTGCGGGGGGCGGTGCAGCTGGTGTGGACCAGCAAGGGGGGCAGGATGGCATGGGGGGGCGTCCCCAGGCCCCTTGCAGGACGTTTGACGACCCCGGGGGTGTGTTTTGGGTGTCCTTTGCTCCTTGTGGCCCTGGAGAGCCAGCCAGCTGACCCTTTGGGGCCTCAGCTTTCCTAACCCCCATCCGGGGTCCCTGGAAGTTGGCTGCAGTTTCCTGGCCAGATCAACCGGGCGGGCCAGCTGCCTGGCCCCCGGGATGTGCCAGAGTCCCTGAGTGGCGCCTGCGGGTTTGCCAGCCTCCAGCCATTCCTTACCCTCGACAGCGGCTACCACACAGGCTTCACTCTAACACACCTCTGGAGGCCCTGGGGTGCTGTGGGAGGAGGCGTGTGGGGTGAAGCCTTGTTCATAGAGCGGCATTGCTGGACCACCCACCAGCCACCAGCACACCCCCAGCACGATGGCCAGAGTGTCCTAAACTGTCGTTCTGTGCCCTCGGGAGGCAGAGGGCCTCCGTTTTGGGGGGGTGGCCTTGGCACATCCTCTGGTCTGTACCGATGATGACGAGGGTGGCACATCCTCTGGTCTGTACCAATGACGATGAGGGCCTGATTAGCTTTCACCAACAACACGTGTAGGAGCATAATTGCATGCACAGCAGTAATCAGACTCCGAGGAGATGCCCTGTGTGTCTCGTCAGGAGAAGGACAGACGGCTGCTCCCGGCTCTGCTTCCAGCGGAGGAGGAAAGGGAATCTGCAAGCGTTCCATCCAGTCACTGGCAGCAGAAAGCATTCCTACACGACAGAGGGAACGAGCAGCTGTTGGGGGCTGGTTTGAGCAGTTAGTCGAAAGAAAAATCACAGAAGGAACTCACTTTCCTTACTCCCTGGGCTGCCTGGTCAGGAATAAGGACCCACCGACAATCAACTCACATCCTGTAACTAAGGGCCTTGCATGCTGTTGCCTAGGGCCTTGCATCCGGTAAATAAGGGCCTCGCATCCTTTACTAAAGGACTTTTTGTCTGCCCTCTTGAAGGTGTCGCCTGTGTGAGCAGAGCCTGGTTTAACTTTGCTCTGTGGTGGCTTCCTCCCTGGTTTCTGGAGGTTTGTTCCTTGTTTCCTGGTGGTTTTCCCTGTGGTCTGTGGTGTTTTCCCTGTGGTTCCTGGTGGTTTTCTCTGTGGTTCCTGGTGGTTTTCTCTGCGGTTCCTGGTGGTTTTCTCTGTGGTTCCTGGTGGTTTTCCCTGCGGTTCCTGGTGGTTTTCCCTGCGGTTCCTGGTGGTTTTCTCTGTGGTTCCTGGTGGTTTTCCCTGTGGTCCGTGGTGTTTTCCCTGCGGTTCCTGGTGTTTTTCTCTGCGATTCCTGGTGGTTTTCCCTGCGGTTCCTGGTGGTTTTCTCTGCGGTTCCTGGTGGCTTTCCCTGCGGTTCCTGGTGGTTTTCTCTGCGGTTCCTGGTGGTTTTCCCTGCGGTTCCTGATTGTTTTTCTCTGTGGTTCCTGGTGGTTTTCCCTGCGGTTCCTGGTGGTTTTCCCTGCGGTTCCTGATTGTTTTTCTCTGTGGTTCCTGGTGGTTTTCCCTGCGGTTCCTGATTGTTTTTCTCTGTGGTTCCTGGTGGTTTTCCCTGTGGTTCCTGGTGGTTTAATCTGTGTTCTGTGTGGTTTGTTCCATGGTTCCTGGTGGCTTTCTCTGTGGTTCCTGGTGGTTTAATCTGTGTTCTGTGTGGTTTGTTCCATGGTTCCTGGTGGTTTTCTCTGTGGTTCCTGATGGTTTTCCCTGTGGTTCCTGGTGGTTTTCTCTGTGGTCCGTGGTGTTTTCTCTGTTGTCCTGGTGGTTTTCCCTGTGGTTCCTGGTGGTTTTCCCTGTGGTTCCTGATGGTTTTCCCTGTGGTTCCTGATGGTTTTCCCTGTGGTTCCTGGTGGTTTTCCCTGTGGTTCCCACTGGATTATTCCATGGTTGGTGTGGTTTACTCCCTGGTTCTCTCAGCGGCTCATTTCCCATGAAGAACAGAGCGTTCATGTGCACAGTGGGAGCTGGGGTCCCTGCAGACCTGAGAGGATGTTCTCTAGAGATTTCCTCTGTTGTCCAAGGTCAGAAAGAAGTGTGAATTTGAGAGAGAGAAAGCAACAGAGGTGGGCAGGGGGCCAGGGCCCTTGGATCCAGAGCCTCCTTAGAGGGTCTCCAGGAGGAGGGGCCGGTCGGCAGATGCCCCCTGGCCCTGGGCTCCGGATGGGTGGAGAGCAAGGACCCACTCGGCCCCACCGCAGACCAGAGGCTGCATGCACTCATCTTGTCCCATCACTGAAGGGGCTGCTTGCTTTACTTACTTCAAGTTGGTTTTAAGCAGGCATTTTTAACCCTTAGAAGTTAAGAAAAAAAGAGAAATTTAAGAGGTTTGTTGGCTGGTAGAAAAAAACGGGAAGAAACTGGAAGTTTTGTTTGTTTAAAACCTGTGCCATGCCCCACCATTTTCTTTGCAGGGTCACTTTGCATCCAGGTGTGTTAGTGTGGGGTCTTCTGAGATGCAGAGCCAGTAGCGTGTCTGCACAGAGAGATGCACTTACAGATGGAGGTGGTGCAGGCCTAGACTTACAGGTGGAGAAATAGAGTGCTAGAGGAAGAGAGACCCAAAGCTGTGGGGCAGCCCACAGGCCGGAGGCCCCGGGAAGAGTCGGTTTTGCAGTTTGTGTCTGAAGGTGTCTGGGGATGGAATTCCCTCTGCTCAGTTATTTCCTCTTCAACTGATTGGATGAGGCCCACCCGCAACAGAGAGTGTGATCTGTTGGTCTACATGCTCATCACAGCTACAGAACACCCTCAGACATCTAGATGGTAGTCTGGCACCTGGGCACTGACTGTGGTCTAGCCAAGTTGATGCATAAAATTAACCATCACACGCTATGGAAAACATTGATATTCTTCATTATTCCCTTAAAATATGAAACGTTGAGTAAGCCCAGGGTCCCAGACAAGCTGGGCAGCCTTTTCCTGGGACAGGGTTCACGTGTTCGTGTGTCCAGTGTCAGGTGGTCGACGGCCACCCTTCTGAGTGTCGAGACTGGTGTCCCACAGGTGAGGTGGGGGCCCCGTGGGGCTGAGTCAGGGCCTCCTGTAGCCCCTGGGAATGCAGCCTCATCAGGAAGCAGTCACTGCCTGCGGGCCTGGGCCTGGGGGTTGAGCCCAAGTGGTGCTCCCGTGAGCTAAGGAGGCTTTTCTGTTTGATTGCAGCTGCCCGGTGGCTTTGCAGCCAGCTCCGACCTCCCTCTGCCCGAGGACTCGCAGCCTCAGCCCAGCTTTAGCTGCCGACACCCCCCCAGCGCCCCCACCCACCTCCTCCCCAGGGAGAAGCCCCCTCCCTACACGCCGTGATGCAGGGGGCAGAGATGGAAAGCAGTAGTTTGGTCTATTCAAGAACAAAGCAGCCCCCTCCCCACTGTGGCTGCCTCCTGGAGACCCTCCTGCAGACCTCCCTGGAGACCCTCCTGCAGACCCTCCTGGAGACCCTCCTGGAGACCCTCCTGCAGACCCTCCCTGGCGCATCTTTGCGGGAGAGGCCAGGACTGTGCAGGGGACCCCAGTGGTGAGGCCGCTCCACCCCTCGTGAGACCACACCCCCAGCTGAGCTAAAATTCCCCCTGAGGTGGCAGGGCTCTGGCCTCACCGCTTACAGAGCAGTTTCGTTTCTCTTCCGTCCTCATCCATCATCATGCACGTTACCAAAGGCAGCGAGGCTGTGCACTGTGAGGGCCGCCTCCCTGGAGACGTGCTGTTCAGGTGTGCGTGTCCCGGGGAGGGCAGGGTGGCCGCCCTCCGCACGGCCCTCCTGGTGCGCGTCTACCCAGGGCAAGTCCTGCTGGCTCGGGTGTAAGCTCCGCGTCCACAGCCTGTGCTGGCCGGGGGTCCGCCCGGGCTCTGCCCCAGTGGTGTCCGGGGTAGGGGGCGGCGAGCTCCTGGGGCTGCGTCTGTCCTGACTGTCAGCCCCCGGGCTGTCCAGCAGAGTCAGGTCTGCTCTTCGGCGGGGCGACCCCACATGGGCCCCTGAGATGCCGGCTCTCTGCTGAGAAACCCCTGCAGGGGCCGCCGGGGAGCAGCTGTGCCCACTACAGACCGAGGGCAGCTCTGCCCGCGGCCAGACACGCCCGAGGAAGGTGAGCGCAGGCCTGGAGTTGCTCACAGACCTGAGTCCCCACTTAGAGCCCGAGGAAAGGGGGCTGGGGAGGAGCAGTGGTGGAGAGGGAGGAGGGGGAGGGAGGGGGCGGGGAGGAGGGGGGAGGGAGGGGGAGGAGGGGGAGGGAGGGGGAGGGGAGGGGAGGAGGGGGAGGGGAGGGGAGGAGGGCGAGGGGAGGGGAGGGGAGGAGCAGTGGAGGAGGGGGAGGGGAGGAGAAAGGGGAGGAGGGAGAGGGGAGGGGGGGAGGAGGAGAAAGGGGAGGAGGGGGAGGGGAGGGGGGGAGGAGGAGAAAGGGGGGGAGGGGAGGGGAGGAGGGGGAGAAAGGGGAGGAGGGGGAGGGGAGGGGAGGGGAGGAGGGGGAGGGGGAGGGGAGGGGAGGAGGGGGAGGGGAGGGGAGGAGGGGGAGGGGGAGGGGAGGGGAGGAGGGGGGAGGGGAGGAGGTGAGTCACAACAAGACGCGGTCTCCGGCGCCCCCTGCCGGCGGGGACGCAGTTCCGTCCAACAGACCCGATCCAGCCCCCAGGTTCAGGACGGTCCTCACGTTCACACGCGTCTCCCTCTTCTGAACGCGTCCCTAGAGCAGGGAGGGACCCGTGCAGTGTCTGGCCCCGGGGTGGGCGGGCAGGGCGGGTGGGCACGGACTCCCTGGCCCCTGCATCCGGGGGTGGTGTCAGCCCAGTCCCCGCTTCTGCCGTCAGCAGTGTTGTGTCTACCGGAACGAGGTACATCGCTTCATTGAAAACATTTTCTTGCTAAAAAATACCTAAACAACCACAATAGTAACGTCAAAGCCCACTGATCAGGAGTCAGTATACAACTATGATAATAAAGAGTTTGAGATATCACAGGAATTACCGAAATGGGACACAGAGACACGAAGTGAGCAAATGCTGCTGGAAAAATGTGCCAGCAGGCTCACTGCTCAGGGTGGCCGCAAACCTTCAGTCTGCAACAACAACAGAAAGGCAGTGTGCGCAAAGCGTGGTAAAGTGAACATACCTGCGTTTTGTCTGACGTGGGCTCGTGGGCCATGTTGCAGGTGGGCCCAGCCCAGCGCTGGCCTTGCGGCTTCTGTGGACAGGACGCGGCCCCAACCCCAGCTGTCCTGGAATTTCAGCTCCAGAGGTTACAAACCCAGCAAGGCCACTCCTCATCGATTTGGAATTTTAGGTCAAAGTCATCGTGACCAATCCTGCTGAATTCTTTGACTCGCTTTGGGCATATTGTTAAAAACAAACCCGTCAAAATTTAGGCGGAGTAATTCCATCGGCTGAGATGGAGCCTGCGGCCACTGAGAAGCAGCATGGAGGCTTTGAAACGTCTTTCGCTGTGCTGGCTGCTGGCTGAGGAGTTAGCCTCTCTGCAAAGCTCTCCCTCCCGGGGGGGCGTCACATCACGATGGCAGGCATTTGGGGCTTGGAGTGGCCAAGTGTGCTCCCAGAACCCCAGGACAGGCGCCCCTGAGCCCAAGGCAGGCCCTTGCAGGATGAGTCTGGCCCAGCCCTGAGACTTGGGCAGGTCATTTTCCACCAAAGAAACCTGGTTTGAACATCACGTGACACAATGGCATATGAGAGGAGAATTCATAGGGCCGTGTCTCCCTGCCTAGACTGTGCAGAGAACACAGAAACTCTTCTCGTTCCTGAGGCTCACAGGGAGCAGACGGGCCTTGTTCAGCGGGAGGAAGGTCGTCCACTACACCCGACACTCGACAGCCTCTGAGTCCCCGGCTCTGCTCCGGCCCAGCAGGTGCCCCCACGGCCTGGGCGCTGGGCAGGGAAGGAAGGGGCCATCCGGACCGCAGCTGGGGACGAACTGCCATCCTCTCCCTAATGTGACCCGTCCTCATCACAAAGGCAAGGGGGCAAACTCCCGACTTTGCAAAAGTTACACGTATAAATTTAGGGACTTTTCATAAAGAATTTCATAGTCACCAAGACAGTTATTTATGTTGAGGAGTATGTCAGGGTGTTGTGCACAAGTCAGGAGCCATTGAGTGACCCCAACGGGCTGAGGACCAGGGCCCGGCTCCTCCCTCCCCCTGCAGGCATGCCCCGAGCTGGGGGCATCCTGGAGCCAGAAATCCCACGAATGACTGGCAAACACCCGAGGTGCCAGGCCTCTGGCTTCCCCAGCAGGTAACGGCAGAGCTCAGTGCGGGCCTCCGCTGGGGTCCCATCGGGTATCAGGGCTGACCCCTCGCGCTGCCTGAGGCCAGGATGTCCACCGGCCACGCTGACCCATCCGGGGCCCCACAGCAAGTGTCTCATCCGCCCAGAGTTTAAGAACCGAAGTGTTCAGCGGAGCCAGGGGTCTGTGGTCCGCGATGTCAATTCACTCAGTGGTTCCCGGACCCACACATGACTGCACGGGGAGGACCTTGGTCCAGGGCTGCAGGTAGTGAAGACGCAGCCCCTGGAGCAAACAGCAGAGCAGCAGCTGTAGGCCTGCAGCGAACCTGCGCCCCAGAACACGGGCTGACCTTTGACCTCTGACACGAGCCCAGCTGGGGTCAGCGGCTTCAGCGTTTCCCTATACTGTCCACACCTGCGTCTTCCTGATCATGCTGTCTGCCCCACCAGGTATTTTCATCTTGCCTGGAGCTGATAAAAAGTATCAAACTCCAAAGCCAGCAATTTTGCTCTTGCCACAAAAATGTCTCTATCCCTCAGCCCAGCCACAAAGAATGTGAACAATTCAGCCCCAGCCTGCTGGTGGCTCAGGCTCCCTCCCCCTTCCGGGGACTCCCCCACCCTGCACACCGGTGGCCCCTCCTGCCCCCTAGCCTCCAGGGCAGCTCCCCCCACCAGAACACGGCACCTGCCCAGGCCTGGCCTCAGCGTGCTCCGGGCGCCCTTCCCAGGGACCATCTCTGCCAAGGCCTCCGCAGCCCAGAAGGCTCTCCCTGGGCCTGATGCCCACAGGGCGTAACTGCTGCACCCCCGGGCACCACCACGGGTCTCGGTGGGGGCTCCCTCTGCTGAGTGACCTGCTTCATCCTCGGCCACCGACAGGACGCGGGCTGGAGGCTGGGGGGTGGGAGGGCCAGGGAGGCTGTTGATGGGAACAGGGCTCCCTGCTGCCATGACGGAATGCTCTAGAACTGGACATGAGTGCTGGCTGCACAGCCCTGTGAAGGTGCTAAAAGCTGCTGAGTCGTACACTGTTGGAGAGTGACCATTCTGGTGTGTGAGCCGGATCACAGGATGCGCTCCTCGAGCGTGGCCAGGGGGCCCCGTGTGCTCAGTTAGAAGATGCCCGCAGCAGCAGCGTTGGGAGGGAACCTCGTCCGCTGAGTGGCCGAGCCCCCAGCGCCCCCCAGCCCTGCCCTCTCCTGCTCTGACAGTCTCTCCCCCTCTGGGCGTGGGGAGAGCACGCGGAGCTGGCGGGAGCAGGCATGTCCTCCTGGGGCCCTGAGAGGAGTGGGCAGGGCCGCACTCCTCAGCAGCTCGTGGGTGGCACCTGCCTCTTTCCCTTCCCTCTTTGCTCAAACTTTTTAAGCATGAAACTGAACGACTACTATAAATGGAACAGAAAGCACGCTGAGAACCCCGGTGTGAGCGGCAGCTCCTCAGAGCAGGGCCGTCACCGAGGCCAGGGCTGCCCCCCATCCTGGCGCCCACCCGCCACGGTTCTGCTGTGCGTGGCTGGTCCTCTGCTGAGCTGCGTGCCTGTGACAGACACGCATGGCTACACCCCAAGGCGGGGACCCGTGACTGGCCCTCTGGCTGTGAGTGGCCTTGGCTGGTCTTGGGGTTCCTATGTGTATGTGGGGCTCCCGGTGTGGACTTAGGGTGTGGGAGACCTGGACTTTGCCGGACAATGCCCAGCCCTGGTCCTCGGGGCCAGCCCACACCAGTCTCAGCTCCAGGCTGCCAAGATCAAGTCCTACTCGATGCGAGAACCTTTCACAGCTGTGGGCGCCAAGGTTCCTTCCTGTGCTGTCTGTGCCTGCATCTCCCCCTTATTGATGAAGCTGGCCCTGTGGACGGACACCTTGGCCACTGGCACTTCCTGTCCTGTCCAGCACAGTCCGGTCTTCTGTTGGGTCATTGCTCTCACTGATTTGCAGGAGGAACTCTGTCCTTTCTTGGTTGACACGGTTACCCCACGTTAACTGGTTACCGTGCTTCCCGATGTTTCCTCTGCAGCTGGTCTTGTCTCGCTCTTTATGGTGCCTTGATGAACAGATGTTCTTGATGATAGGGTGGTTTGTTTTAAGTGGACGTTATTTTTTAGAGCAGTTTTAGAATCACAGCAAAATCGACAGGAAGGTACAGAGACCTCTGTGAAGAGACTGTCTTTGCTCCGTTGTGTTAGCTTTACTCCTTTGTCGAAGATCAGGTGACTCTTTCTGGGAGTCTGTTGCTGGGCTCTCTGTCTGTCCAGTGATCCATTGTTCACTCTTTTGGCAACACCACCTCCTCCTCCATGTAGCACAGTCAGAACCACTCAGGCTCCTTCTCCATGGAGCACAGTCAGACCTACCCCAGCCTCCTCCGTGGAGCACAGTCAGGCCCACCCCAGCCTCCTCCTCCGTGGAGCACAGTCAGGCCCACCCCAGCTCCTCCTCCATGGAGCACAGTCAGGCCCACCCCAGCCTCCTCCATGGAGCACATTCAGGCCCACCCCAGCCTCCTCCATGGAGCACATTCAGGCCCACCCCAGCCTCCTCCATGGAGCACAGTCAGGCCCACCCCAGCTCCTCCTCCGTGGAGCACAGTCAGGCCCACCCCAGCCTCCTCCGTGGAGCACAGTCAGGCCCACCCCAGCCTCCTCCGTGGAGCACAGTCAGGCCCACCCCAGCTCCTCCTCCATGGAGCACAGTCAGGCCCACCCCAGCCTCCTCCGTGGAGCAGTCAGACCCACCCTGGCTCCTCCTCCGTGGAGCACAGTCAGACCTACCCCGGCTCCTCCTCCGTGGAGCACAGTCAGGCCCACCCAAGCCTCCTCCGTGGAGCACAGTCAGGCCCACCCCAGCTCCTCCTCCATGGAGCACAGTCAGGCCCACCCCAGCCTCCTCCGTGGAGCAGTCAGACCCACCCTGGCTCCTCCTCCGTGGAGCACAGTCAGACCTACCCCGGCTCCTCCTCCATGGAGCACAGTCAGACCCACCCCGGCTCCTCCTCCATGGAGCACAGTCAGGCCCATCCCAGCTCCTCCATGGAGCACATTCAGGCCCATCCCGGCTCCTCCTCCGTGGAGCACAGTCAGGCCCACCCCAGCCTCCTCCGTGGAGCACAGTCAGACCTACCCTGGCTTCTCCATGAAGCACAGTCAGAACCACAGTCAGACCTGCCCTGCCTCCGCTTCCTGGAGCACAGTCAGCAGTCATGGAGCTCTGTGTCTGCCCAGGCTCGTGTGCAGCCTGGCCCTGGACCTGGCAGCAGCAAGGCCGCCAGCCTGGCCAGCACAGCTGGGAGGCGTCTTGCAGCCCATGGCTCTGAACTGGCCATAAGCTTTTTCTTGGCCGTAGTTAGCACAACCCTTGGCGCCCAGTGGAAGTCTGTGCAAACCACGCTAGGACAGGCTGGGCCTCGCTCTCCCGGGGGGAAGAGGGACCCGTGGTGGTCAGACGGCCCCGAGAGCTGGCCTCCGCCAGTGTCTGTGGCGTCTCGCCCCAGAGCTCGGCATGTGTCCTGTCTGCTGTCTGGCTGTCCTGGCCTCTGTGTGAAGGGGCGGCCAGGTGCAGGCTCCCAGCTGACTGGGGGCGCATTCCATGAGAACATTCCAGAGCCGTCTCCAGAGTAGATGGAAAGCAGAGAGCTCGGCGGGAAAGCTGTGGGGCCAGGGCTGAGAGGTGGATCAGCCCGAGTGGCTCTGGGCTCCCGAGGCCGCACGTGGTCAGATGGTGAGCAGCAGGGGGTCTCCTGCGGGGCTCCAGCAGGACCGTGCTCGCCCCCCATTTCTCAGAGCCATGCAGGCCAGCTCCAGGAGGCCGTGGGTGGCGGGTAAGACCTGAGCAGGTGGCGTCCCGGACACTTGGCTGCCTGCTTGCCTGCTTCAGGACACACTTTGGGGTTTGGTGTCTAAATAAAGTAAGAATCTTAGTTTTGAGAAAAAAGTCTCAGTCTATTGTAAAAAACGGAATCAACCTTGGGGGTGGAGTCAAGCAACAGGCGCCGGAGCTGGGCTGTGATGGTGCCCGCAGCCCTGGCGGTGTCCGGCTGCAGCTGCAAACCGCGGGCTCGGTCTCCCGAGACCCGTGGGTCCCACGCGCTCCCCATGGCTGCCCCCTACTCCTGCAGCCAGAGCGTGAGGCCCGCCCACCTGACCTCCTGCAGACCCGGCTCACTGCCCGCCCCGCAAAACGAGCAAACAGGGCCCCGGTTTGACCGGAGAGCTGAGGCTGGGTGGGCGTGTCCGGGAGCCGGCGGTGCTGACCTGCCATACTTCCAGCCCCGCAGGCGGGCGCTGGCGCGGTCTCTTCCACAGTAAAGTGGCTCGTCCCCACCAGGAGGACCTCGGGCAGCGGCAGGGGTGAGGCCCCTGGACTTACGGATCCCCCCGGCCGCTGACCCCATGACGGCCGCCGTGAAGCAGCAAGGAGCGGACACCTCCAACGCACAGCTAGAAAGGTTCCGTAAATATTTTATTTTTTTCATAGTTTTAAGTCAGAAAGTAGCATCTGGTGATAAAAATAACAGAATTTCTTTTCCCGGGTCCGCTCGGGCGGCGCTGAGGTTAGTCCTCTATGTACACGTATGTTACACGCGGGGAGGGGGTTGCCGAGGGGCGCGGCGGGCGCGGGTTCCGGTCTCGGGCGCGGGCGCGGGCGCGCCGCCATCCTTCCGCGTCCACAGGAGGCTGCGGCGTGCGTGGGGCGGGGCGTCTGCGGCCGGAAGCCTAGGCGGCGGGCTCGACGGGAGGGCAGGAGTGGGACGTGATGTCCCTGTGCTTGTAGGCGGCTTCGTCCAGGTCCAGCGCCTTCTGGTTGACCTCCAGCGTCATGCAGCCGCGGTAGAAGGCTGTGACCGGGGCCGAGGTCACGGGCACATCTGGGCCGCGGGGAAAGAGCAAGCGTGTCTCAGCGGGTGAGCCGCCTGGAGCCTGGAAGCCGCGCTGCGTCTCCGGCAGAACATCATGCAGCTCAGCCATGAGCCCCGGCTGGCAGCAGACGCCTGCCACCAGGCTTGGCACAGCACCCCGACCCCCCAGGAGGACACACAGATAGTCACATCCATTAAATATTATCTCCTCGGCCCGAATGAGTCATGCCCAGGGCTTCCAGGCTCTCTCATCCTCTTCAAAGCTGTTTACTAAAACTAAACGCAGTTGGAGTCTGGCGGCCAAGACAGCGATCCTCCGTCGGGGACAAGTGGAGACCCACCTGAGCAGTGGGAGGCCCAACCTCTCCCACCTCCCCTACTCTGCCGGGATACCACCTCCAGATGCCGGGGGGCAGGCTCACCTAGCCTGCTGCCCGGGCAGCTGGACACCAGGCCTCGGGGGCAGGGCGCTGGGGCACCCGGCTCCCCGTGCGGCCCCTGGGCTGGCCCTCCCCACCAGCCTTGGCCAGACCCACCATCTGATACCCATGGGAGGTGTGGGATGGGGGGCAGCTTCAGGCCGATGCTTGTCCCCCTAAGCGTGCTGTCAGCCTGACCCCACAGTGGCTGGGCGGGGGCAGACACCCCGTGAGCACACGATGCTGCCACAGGCTGGCTCCTCCCGCCTCCCTTCCCCACAGAGCACCAGGCCCTGCCTGGGGGAGCAAATCAGGGCCCCTACCTGGCAGCCCCCCGATGAAGGTGAGCACGGGGCCCTCCAGGTGTCTCCCGAGGACGGCCAGCCGCTCCTGCAGCCCCGCTGGGCTCACTTCCCTCTGGCCCTGGGTGCCGTCCACCTCCAGGGTGGCCCTGTCCTTATTCACAGAGACAGTCACCACGTGCTCCTGGCCATCACAGACCTTGATCTCCATCAGGACCAGGGTGACGCCCTCCACGGCCAGGACGACCAGCTGTGGGGAGAGGCACAGCTGACCGGGGCAGAAGGGCCAGCGGCCACATGCCCGTGGGCCCTCCTGTCCTGCCGAGATCCGTGGGTCTCCTGTGGGTAGGGTCGCTTATGACCAGAGCGTGACAAGAACACGGTTTCTACACGTGTGAATTAGGGGGACCTGGATCCTCTCCAACGTGACTGAGGACCAGCATATACAGCTGCATGTCCCCGGGTGGGAGGTGGGGGAAACACGCTCTGGTCACAGGGACACACATGTGTCGGCCTGGGCAGAGGTGACCGTGGCTCCCACCGTGTCTGCGGCCGGACACAGGGCAGAGCTGCCCCTTGCATGTGACGCTACCACAGAAGCAGCGGAGGGACCAAGCCTGGATCCGCGACCATCAGCTTGCAGCTGCAGTAAGAGGGGACCTGATGGCTCCCTCAGGCAGGCTGACATGGGAACACACCCCTCTTGGGACAGAGGTGGGAGAATAAACCCATTTCCACTACTCTTGCCTGTTCTCTGAGAAGACAGCCAGTGCGGTGACCACAGTGACAGTCAGGGGTGCGGTGGGGACTGCATGGAGGTGACGGCGGCCTGTCCAGGGGCAGATACTCAGAGCCCTGCCTGCCTCCAGGGGTGGCCTGGCGAGGCTCGGCCTGTTTGCACACTCACACACGTCATTTGTGAGCAAAATCATTTGGCTTAAATACAAGCGATTAATTCATATAATCTACACCGCTGAGGGGGCAGGACAGTCTCCCCACTGCACAGCCGGCCTGCAGGACTCGAGCGCCGTCCCTGAGCCACCAGAGGCCAGTGAGGCCCAGCTGAGAGGCTGCCGCGAGAGGCGGGGCTGCGCTTCCAGGCGGCTCCGCCTTCGAGCGAGGGCGGGGGGCCGCAGCGAGCAGTACCTGCTTCTTGAGCTTCTTGGTGGAGTGGTAGTCGACCAGCGCCACAGAGAGGGCCACGGCCTGGCTGTTGCCCACCAGCGCGAGCAGCACCCCGGTGTCCGCGGCGGGTCGGACCCGAGCCACGGCCTCCACTGCCCAGGTGGTTTCCGTCCCGCCGGCCGGCGACGTCCGCGCTGCAAGGAAGGTCACGCATCACCAGGCGGTCCAGATGGTCCAGACGGTGCTGCGGAGAGGCGGCGGGCCCCGGGGGGCCCCAGGCAGCAGAGGCAGCGGGAAGCTGGTAGCTCGGGGCTCAGTGGCCCAGAGTCGGCCATTTGGCTAGCAGTCAGGAACTGACCAGGAGCCCAGCGTTGGACTCCAGAGGCCCCAGCGCGCCGGAGCATGGCCACCTGCCCGCTCCCCAAGAACCCCTTTGAGTGACCACTGGGCTGCCCCACCCAGTCCGGCCGGGACCACTTCCCGTCTGGGACAGGAATGGGGTGGGGCTCAGTCCCACAAACTGAGGGACCAGGAAGGGTTGGGAAGGCAGTGAAAACTGTGCCCGACACTGTGTCCAATATTCCCGTCCAGAGCCACACTTTTCTGCTGTAATCAATGCCTCCGCGGGGCAGGCGCTACTTACAGGACACGTGTTACAGGACACAGTAGGCACACGTGTGCGTGACAAGTCACTGCCGTGTGTCATGTATGTCATGCTCCAAAGCGCCCTTGGTAGCCGTGGTGGGTCCGGGTCTCAGATACAAACACCACCTTGCAGATCCTTCCAGGTAAGCAACTGCTGCTGAAGGGGCCGGAAGGAAACCTTACCCCGCCCCGGTTTCTGAGCGTTTCTGCCTCTCGAGATGCCGCAGGTCGACAAGGCCACTCAGGTCAGGCCTCGCCCTGTGCTGCTCTCTCCCACCAGCGGACTGAGAGCCCCTTGAATCGTGTGTGGGTCCCCACCCCAGAGAGGGACGCAGTGATCAGTTCTGAAAACTGTTCACTGAACTGAATGCACACAGAATGGGAAAAGGCAACGAACAAAACCCCAAACCCGGCCTTCTCTGTTGCCGAGTTTTCCTGCATCCCTGATGGTGGGGAGAGGGGCGCTCTCCGCGGGGTCCCCTCGACGGACGTGGGGAGGGGGCGATCTCTGCAGAGTCCCCTCGACGGAGGTGGGGAGAGGGGCCTGGCTGCCAGAGGCGTGTTTGAGGGGCCAGCGCCTAAGCTCCCCTGGGGAGGTTTGCTCAGGTGCCAAGGTGGGTTACCCGCATGCCCCTTGCCCGACGGCTTCTGGGGCTTTAAGACCCACTGAGTCCACAGCCTCGACCTGCTGCTGAGAACGGTGCCTGTAACTCCTGATATGTCCCTTCTGTGTCGTAACGAGGACAGGACGGCCCAGCCTGAGGCGCACTAGGGAGGTGCCAGTCCTGCCTGCCCTGTGGCCTTTGCTGTCACAACCTGCAGATCTCAGCCCTGCAGCCAAGTGGCTGCCTCCACGGTGGGCACACAGGCCAGCGTGTTACGTGTGACACCAACCAACACAAGGATGCCCTGGTCTGCGTGCACAGAAGCAAGGGCTGAAGGGGCGGTGTGCGTTCCGAACGAGCTGCAGTCAGGAGTGAAGGGTTCCCCTTGCATGATCTGGTGATGCTTGTGACAGGTAAAGCCAAGACAGAAATGGGGAGGGGGGAGCAGGTCCCATCTCTCCCCGAACAGACCCTCCTTTAACTTGGGCCATGCAGGGTGGTGAGGGTCATATGTGCGCCTTCAACCACGACAGGCTCAGAGTCTGGAAACAGAGACACTGGGGGCATGCCAGGGTAGGGGGGGCGAAGCGCCAGGAGGGGCCCTGGAGAGGCAGCCAGGAGGAGCCTGGCTAGAGGGGAGATGGAAGCAGGGAGGGGAGAGACCCCAGGGCCAAGGAGGGTGGTGGGCAGCCGGGGCTCCACACACCTTGCCGCCCCAAGGAAGGAGGCTCACAGGTCCATGCAAGGTGCCTCCCAGACCATGACACAGAGCCGCCCTACATCCTCAAGTCAAAGGCCACCAAGGCCACGAGCCCAGGCACAGCGATGCCTCCGGGCACAGGGGTGCACGCTCGGGGGCAGAGGTTAACTCTGGCCCTGCCCGAGGAACTCTGGGGAAGTCCTGAGGCCAGACTCAAGTGGAACCACTGTGCCCCCCACTCCCCATGGTCCACACCGTGCAGGCCAACCCCTCAGGGCAGCTGCGGCCACAGTCCTGCCGTTTGGAACATTCGCTCATTTCATGTGAAGCTGATGTCCAGGTGCCCACTCATCAGCGTGGGAGGATGACTGATCTTTAAACTGTCACTAACTAATACTAAAAGGGAAGCGGCCGTAGGAATTAAGGGCCCTGCTTTTCAGAAGCGGGAGGGCTTTGGGCGAACCGTTGTCCCCTGCAGCACCCAGGACCCTGGCTGCCTGCCCTGTCCACCCCCCTCTCGCTGGGGTCACAGAAAAGCTCCTCTGTAGCTTCCACAGTGGCTGGAAAAGCCTTAGTTCTCTAAGGCAGAGTCACAGCTGGGGCCTCAGGCCCTCCCGTCAGGGGCCTCTTCCTGCTGAGCCTGAAGCACTGGACTCCGGGCTGTGCCGCCCCTCCCACAGACCACAGTGCTGTGACTGCAGATGTGCTCAAGCGTGTCCCATCTCAGAACCTTCCCGGAAGCGCCCCCTTCGAGCCCAGCATCTCGTCTCAGCCACAGGCCCTCTGCTGTCCCCTTCTCCCCCAACCCAGTGCCCAGGGCGTCCGTCCCTCAGACGCTTGCCTGGGGGGGACTGGCCGCTGCCGTCTATTTCGGGGAGTTTTGGCCAGAAGGCTGAGTGCGGCCGTCCCCTCGCAGGAGCGGAGACTCACCGTAATCCAGGTGGAAGAAGGCAAACCCGCTCCCGGGGAAGAAGGACCCCCTCTCGGTCACAGAGAAGCACTGCATCTTCACATTCTCCTTGACTGTCTCCTGGACGGTGGTGTCTTCACCATCCAGCCAGTGCCAGCTCCTCAGGCAGCCGTCCAGACGCGGGTTCATCTGGAGACAGAGACCCCAGTGGCTCCCTGGTGCCGCCCGTCCTGCGGCGCCCTGCTGGTCACGCACGTGGCAATCCACCGCCCGCGGGCATGGACTCTGCTGTGGGCGGTCGCTCTGCCCTGGACCCACTCAGGGCTGCCCCGCCCCCCACCTGCGCCTAGTCCCCCCTTGCCTGGCAGCCTCGGGGTGCCGACCGCCTCCTTGAAGGATGGGTGAGGGGACTGTCACGTGTCTGTGCCCACGCCAGGCCCCCGCAGCATGGCCCCAGCTCAGCTGCACCTGCCATGGCTCTGAGCAGGTCAGGCCAGCCCAGCCTTGTCTGGAAAACTGGGAGGGACTCTGGGGTGTCGGAGAGACCCCAGCCCTCGGGGTGGGGGGACACGCTGCAACACTGCTGCCCACTTGGAGCCTCAGCGTGTGGACTCTTGTCTCCTGCCCTCCGTGGAAACCTGACTTGGAGCCAGGGGCTCTGGCAAAGACACAGCACGCCGGGGCAAGAAGGGACAGGACTTTGAGAAACGACCAACACCGACCTCTTGTTAGGTCTTACTTCCCCTACGGGAACCTGAACAGCGTTAATAACCCAAAATGTTCTTGGCAACTGTCCACAAAATGTGTTTAAAAGTTCATTGGTTTTTTTGTGAGAGAATAATTTCATTGTGATTTATCTCCTCTGCAAAATAGACATTTTCATTATCAGTGCAGACAAAAACGCAAATGAATTTCATAGAAAGAGACAGCAAGATACGTCAAATAGCTGCACCTGCGGCTTATCATAGTCTAGAGATGTTCGCTTTCTCCAGATCCTTTGCTAGACCTGGTCAGCATGGTTAACTGCTCTCCTCACCCACCCTGGGCTTGGACCCCAGGGACTAAGAACAGTACTCTCTGTCCTCCTCAGCCCCCTAAACTCGGACCCCAAGGATGAAGAACAGTGCTTACAGGATGCACGAGGTCTTTCTCCTGGAAGGGGATGCCCCCCACGGTCAGGTTCAGATGGTACAGTCCTCTGTCCAGCTGGAACAGGTCCCCAGCCACGGCGATCTTCATCACAGCATCCTTGTTCACCTTGATCACCAGGTTCCACTCGAGCTCCTCGACAGAGATCTGAGAAGCACAGGTGCCATGAGGGTGGACGCGCACCTTCTGAAAGGGAGCCCAACCTAGGGTGCCAATTCCCAGCACCACCTGGGGCCAGGAGACCCCCAGCCTCGGGGGTCCAGGCTCACCACCTACACTGCCTCCCTGGCATCCATGGTGTGGCTCTGGCCCCGCCAACGCCCCCAGGGGCCGGCTCCACCCCCTCGTCCCCCTTCCTATGAGGGGGCCTCCCCTCCCTTTTCTGGGCCTCATTTCAAGCCTTAGCCAGAGAGCTGCTTCAGAAGCCTGGGGTCACTCCCCCGCGTGTCAGCCCAGGGGTCTCTGCTCCACCCTGGCCCTTCGCCTCTGTCCTCAGCTGAGCACGTTTAGACAGGAGCACACTTTCTACCCTGGCATTTTCTGCAGCCGGGCAGTGCCTGGCACAGACGGGACACTGAGTGGGCATATGAATTCTCTGTAGAATTCTCCCCTCTCCCCTGCTCTCCTTGTAGGAGAGTTTAAAGCCTATGACTCTGTGTTTGGTGCATCTTGCTCAGCCCCAGCAGCCCCTGGTTTCCTTTTCAGCTCAGGTGGAGAATCATCCAGGTGCAGGGTCTGAGTTTGGTGAGAAGGCAAACTCGGTGAGTGGGGGGTGGGGGGTCTCGCGGGGGCCAGAGAGCAGGCAGATCATCATGGAGCCGGGCCTGTGGCTCAAGAGCCGGGTGTGTCTCGGGGTGGGTGGGGTGCTGGGGCCATGAACCCACTGGTCGTGCCTCCCCTGGCCCCGCTCAGGTCCCTTGTGTGCCTCGAGCTCAGGGCAGTGGGCTCCCACATGTGGAGCATCCTCAACCCCGGGACAGCTTCCCTGCAGAGCGACTGTCTTATCTGTCCCTTTGCAGAAGGTCTCCTCCTGCTGTCGTGATGGTGCCTGGGGTTTAAAAGTCTAGGAGTAGAGGAGCTGGACCCACTGATGGGATGCAAACACTAGCAAATGTCTACAGTGCTTTTACTTGTGGAGGCCAGGGCAACTTTTTCCATTTTATCTTCGCTTCTAAAGGAAAAAAGAATGCTTTTCCCATTTCTCTTTCAAGCACTTACTTCTAAAAGCCCAGTTCTAACAGTTTGGGAGGAAGCCTGTGTGTCATAGGCCACTTTACTCCAGGTATTGTGGTACTGACAGAAAGCCGATGGCCAGAGGCCAGGCTCTAGGCAATCAGGGCGCCTCCATCTAGAGGCAGCCAAGTGTGAGCCCTGGAGGTCAGCAGGACTGGAGCGGGCCCAGAGGCAGAGCCCGGACGCTGTTGAGTCACGGCCGGCCCTCACCTCCACTGAGAGCACGTGAGGCAGGGCAGGAACCCAGATCTCAGCCCGTTCTCAGCCTCGGTGCAGCTGACAGTCTGGACTGCAGGGTCCTTGGGAAGGGGAGCCCCGTGTGCTGCAGGGGGCCCAGTGGCCCCGCTGGCCTCAATCCAGCGGCCCGGAGCCCCCACCCATAGTTGTGAGAAACAGAAGCGTCTCCAGACACAGCCAGTGTCCCCAGTGCAGTGGGTCCGCTGAGCACCGCAGTCCTGGTGGAAGCCCAGCTCAGCTTCTGCGATGAGATAGCGCCCGTCAGGGTACAGGCTTCCTGCTGGGGCCGCCCTGCTGGGGCCGTGCCTGCCGAGCCTCGCGGGGCCCTCGCAGGGCTGCCGGGGCCCCACTCACCGTCTGCCATGAGCCATCGTTGATGACAGGCCCGCTGCTGGTGACACGGCCCACGCCCTGGTAGTGGAGCTGCAGCTCCAGCCGGCCAGCCCGCAGGCCCAGGACAATCCAGGTGCTGTCCCGGTGGCCTCCGGCGAAGAACAGGACGCCCTCGGGGTCGAAGGTCCTGAAGTCGAACTCAGCCACCAGCCTGCGGGCCGGCGGGAACAAGAGGGTCGCTTGTAAGCTGCGGCGTGTGGCCCTTCCCGGCGCCGGCTCGCCCGGCCTCAGGAAGCGCCAGGTGGGCAGACTGGGTGCCGTCTGCACGCCGACGTGGGCAGTGAGTCGCTGGGCAGAGAAGGCCGGCACCAGCTCTTAGACCCGCATGGCCGTGGTGGGCGGTGGGCACCCCGACCAGGCAGCCTCATGCCCACGTCCCTGCGGGCCCGGACGCCCTCCGCCCTCTCACCTCGTGGGCTGCAGCCGTTTGAAGAGCAGCTTGATCACGGGCATGGCGCTGAACATGCGGCCCAGATACAGGGACTTCACGCTCTTGGCCACGTTGAAGGGTACGCAGGGCAGGATGTCCTGTGGGGGTGGGCACGGCTAGCAGGCGGGGGCACGAAACCCTGGGGCCCTGCCGCCTCCGCCCACCGCCCGGGGCTACCTCACAGGTGCTCATGTCCTGGGACAGCTTCAGGCCCCCGCGCCCGTCGCAGTGGCAGGTGTAGCTCCCGGGGGAATTGACGCAGGTCTGCTCACAGCGTTCCTCCATGCACTCGTCCATGTCTGCAGCCACAAGGAAGCCCCTGAGCCCGCAGAGTCTTTGCCCCCATCACACCTCAGCAGATGCGAGGCCCAGTGTGGGGCCCCAGGTGGCCCAGGTGCACACTCCCACCTGGCCCGCCGGCTCCTTCCTCGGGACATGGTTGCATGCTTGCATGGCGGCCATCAGTATGGCCAGGTCAGCACAGGATGCCAGGCTCACAGTTCGGGTGCGGGTCTGTGCCCAGGAGTGGCCAGGGTGGGGGAGCCGGGATGGCCTGGGGGGCTTAGGGAGGCAGGCTGGGACCACCTGTCTCCCTCGTGGAGGGGCAGCCACAGGCCCCAGGCAGGAAAGTGGTGGGAGGCAGTGTGGTTGTTTGGGCCCCTGGACATGGTTGGGCCAGGTGCGCTGGGGGCAGGAGAGAAGGCAGCACCCAGGATCCAGGCTGCCCAGCCCATCTCCCTGTGTCTGTGGGGAGGGGCTGGTTGCACAAGAGACAAGGGCCACGTCACGTGTATGGTGAGGCAGGGGCCATGTGTGTGCAGGTGGGGCAGGGGCCACGTCAACGTGTGTGCAGGTGAGGCAGGGGCCATGTGTGTGCAGGTGGGGCAGGGGCCACGTCACGTGTGTGCAGGTGGGGCAGGGGCCACGTCACATGTGTGCAGGTGGGGCAGGGGCCAAGTGTGTGCAGGTGGGGCAGGGGCCACGTCACGTGTGTGCAGGTGGGGCAGGGGCCATGTGTGTGCAGGTGGGGCAGGGGCCACGTCACGTGTGTGCAGGTGGGGCAGGGGCCACGTCACGTGTGTGCAGGTGGGGCAGGGGCCAAGTGTGTGCAGGTGGGGCAGGGGCCACGTCACGTGTGTGCAGGTGGGGCAGAGGCCACGTCACATGTGTGCAGGTGATGCAGGGGCCACGTCACATGTATGGTCAGGCAGGGGCCACATCATGTGTGTGCAAATGAGCCAGGGGCCAGGTCACATGCATGCAGGTGAGACGGGGCCATGTCGCGTGCATGCAGGTGAGGCAGGGGCCATGTGTGTGCAGGTGAGGCAGAGGCCATGTGTGTGCGGGTGAGGCAGAAGCCATGTCATGTGCATGCAGGTGAGACAGGGGCCACGTCACATGTGTGCAGGTGAGACAGGGGCCACGTCACATGTGTGCAGGTGAGGCAGGGGCCACGTCACATGTGTGCAGGTGAGACAGGGGCCATGTCACATGTGTGCAGGTGAGACAGGGGCTATGTCACGCGTGTGCAGGTGAGACAGGGGCCATGTCGCGCGTGTGCAGGTACTCAGACCCTCCAGGGGCACGCGGCACATGGCGCTCCCTGGAACATAGCACCCTGTGTGTGCATGTGTGTCCCGTGTGGCCTCAGGTACATACCTCGGCAGCCCTTCTCCTGCGAGCTGAACACGTAGCCCTCGTCGCAGATGCAGGAGTAGGAGCCCGGCAGATTCTGGCACTGTGCCGCCCCGCAGGCACCCGTGTCCGCACATTCGTCTACGTCTGCAGGAAAAACCAGCTGCATCAGGTCCACCAGGCCTGCTGGCGGCCGGCCCGGAAGGAGCTGCTGCCCGCTGGCCAGGAACCGCAGAGAGGCGGCCAGCTCTGCGGGGGGAGCCCGGCCTGGCCTGGCGGTGTCAGTGCAGTGCCGCCTCCCCCTCTTCTCCTCCCCTCTCCCCCTCCCCCTTCCATCCTCTCCCCCCTCCCCTCCCCTTCCCTCTTCGTCTCCCCCTCCCCCTTCCATCCTCTCCCCCCCTCCCCTCCCCTTCCATCCTCTCCCCTCCCCTCCCCCCTCCCCCTCCCCCTCCCCCTTCCATCCTCTCCCCCCACCCCTTCCCCTTCCACCCTCTTCCCTTCCATCCGTCCATTGGGCTTTCAGCCCCAGCCCAGAAGCAGGGGCCTGGTTGAGAAGGCTGATACCTGTCTCTGCAGGGCACTGGCTGGCCAGGTGCACAGAGTTGTTGCTGAATTCAAATGACAGCAGTCCAGGAAGGTCAAAAAGTACCTCTGGGGCCTTTTAACCCAAAGTCCCACCCCTCATCCCCAGAGCCCCCCTGACCACCAAGCTGACTGTGTGGGCCTCACGCTGAGGTCCACCTGAGGACAGTCACAGTCAGTGACCATCAGGGTCTGTCCTGAGGCTCCCTCTCCTCTGCCACATGGCCAAACCAGTATCAGCAGGAGAAGCCTGCAGCCAAGAGCTGGTTCCTAAGGAGACAGGGAATTTCTAGAAAGTGTAACTGGTACTTCAAAGTATGCAAAGACACAGCTGCTCCTGACTTGTCACAAGGGAGCTCGGCAAACACAGGCTTTCAGACTCGGAAACTAAGATTCCTCCCAGAGACGGTGGAAATGATCCACGTGCTCCCCACAGGGAGCCTGTAAGCCCGCGGGCCCCACACTGTCAGGACTGATGTGCACCGAACTGTCCAACCTACAGGCACTGCAGGAGCCAGGCTGGGCCGAGCCCACATGGGCCGGGCTGGCAGTGGATCCAGACCAGCCCTAGCTATTCAGGGGTGGGAGGTGCCAAGCGGAGTCCCCAGCGGGTAGGCACCACGCTCACACTGGGGACCACGGGCAGGTACCCCGCACCGTGCCGTCTCAGCAGTGCCAGCCCCCGCCCTCGGTTGCCGAGACTTCACTACAATCGTAGGGAAAGCTCGCAGCCCACCCTGCAGTCTTGCTCAACCTAACCGGCTCCATGAAAGTTCATGATGAGCAATGACCGGCCTCTGGGTGGTCCCCTGTTCGCAGCCAAGAAAGTGCCCAGAGATTCATCCGCAAAGGCTGGGCAGTGTTTCAGGGCAGACCCCTGGAGCCCAGCCCTACAGGCGCAGAGTCCCCACCCCCTCGCTCTCAGCATCTCAGGGCTGACCACAGAGGACATAGTGAGAAGATGCCTCACTGCAGGGATCCTAAGGAAACAGAGATGCCAAGAGAAAGGGAGGTGCTCGGCCAGCATCCGCAGGCACACCCCGAAACAGGTGTTGGGGTGGGGCCCGTGCCATCAGGCTAACTAGAGACCAGTCCTGCTAACAGGGGAGGCACAGAGCCTGCCCCGCTGTCCTCAGTCAGGGATGCAGGATGCTGGGATTCACTCAGAGCCGGAGGCCTCCTCACCCCTGGATGGTCTGTGAGGTAGACAAGCGGTTCAAACCCGGTCCTCGGGGTTTTCCAAAGAGGGCGCCTTGGCAGGGCTGCGACAGTGCCTGGGGCACCCACATGGACAGCACAGGGCTCCCTTAGAATCTGAGCCCCACAGTCTGGGCCAGGCCCCGGAACTGCCCTGGTAGCCGCGGGCACAGGAAAGGCTGAGTCTGAGTAGAGAAGGGTCCCCGGAGAAGTGAGGGGAGAAGCCCTGGATCCCTGAGCACTGCCTTCCACACCTCTCAACGTCCGCCCTGCAACAAGGCCTGCCAGGAAGTGCGTTCTCAGGGGGAGGCAGACGGCTGTGAAGGGCGGGGTGGGGGGGTGGGAACTGCCACCGGGACACACGGATGCCTCCCGAGTCTCGTCAGGCCTGGGAGGCACCGATGTACATGGACTGGAAGTGGTTTCTCCAGAGAAGAGAGCCGACCCGCATCTGTGCTCGGGGCCCCACTGGGGCTCCTGGCCCCCTGGGCCCTGACCGCTTGTGCTGCCGCGACAGATGGGAATTCACGGAGAGAGGGAGGCAGGCGGGCGAGGCGCCCCTGGAGAGTGGGGTGAGAGATGGGTGCCTCTGGGGAGCGGGCAGCTTGCAGTGGTTTCTTGGGGTGCCCCGGGTGCTGGACGTGGGGAGCCCCAGACTGCAGCCCCAGACTGCAGAAGTGGGGGTGCAGGGTAGCTGCCTTCTGCTTCACTCCAGAGCAGACCTTTCTCAGAGGAAGGCTGGTGACTGGGGCCTTGGGAAGCCAGTGGGGTGGGGGTGGTGAGGTAGGATCCTGGAGGCATCGAGCAGAATCCTGCAGGCCTCCCCACCCCCCACCCACCAAGTATGACGCTGAGCAGTCCTGATCAGGACGACAGTCACAGACTCACTGTCAGATGCACACGTCTGAGTAGGTTTACAGAGGCTGTAACTGGCACCAGAGGCACAGGCAGACTGCATGATGAGCAGGCTGCAGACATGCCAGACGTGGCTCCATCCTGAGCAGAACTAACCTGTGGCCTTGAGAGAATGGGATTCACACTATTGCTCACGACAATGTGTGTCTCTGTGGGCAGTGGAATCGTTTGTTCTGCCCATATGTGTAAGGAGGCAACTAAAACCGTCAGGAAAGAGATGCTCCAGGCCTACAGGGACATCATTCCCTCTGAGAGCATGGTGCCCGTGTCAGCAGGAGGCAGTTACAGAAAGCAGACCATCAGCCCAACCCCTCAGAGAGGCAGCGACGTTCTGTGAGTGCGGATTCGTGAGCAGCCCTTTGCAGGACTCTGCCCTGAGCAGGAAGCCCCCTCTCACATCACTTTAGCAAAACTGCATTGTGACTGGCTCTTAACCAGGCCCTGCCCTGCTCACCGCACCTCTGGCCCAAGCACACCTTCACAGAGCACCCTGCTTGACCTAATGGTTTTTTTGCAGATCAAAGAACTAGAAATAAAGGACAGATGACCAGGTCTCTCCCCAGCTTCCCCTTCAGTAACCTCACGAACAAACTGTGTGACCAGACAGTAAGACAGTGCCTGGAGGGGCCGGGAGGAGAGCTGAGCGGCCTGCACGCTGTGCAGGCAGCAGGACGCTGACCCCCATCTCAGTGGCTAATGAGGCTCCTTCCTGCGTCCCTTTAAAAGCTCTCAAGGCCAAGCCGAGTTTTCAGAGGTGGTTTTGGGGGTTGCTGAGCCCACCATCTCCCCAGCTTGCCAGCACTCTGATTAAAGGCACCTTCTTTTTCTACCATTCAAGAGCTCTGATCCTGCCCGCACCTCCCCACAAGGCGTCTGGGGCCCTGATGTGCACAGGAACGTCTGCAGGCTCCGTGGCCAGGAAGGAGGCCTGGCAACCACCCCACCGCCTCTCCCAGAGCAGTAGACAGGCCTCCCCAGCTGGGCTGGCTCCGTCCGCAGATCTGAGTGAATCGGCCTGTGTCCCGGCTCCGGGGCTCGTGGCCACGGACAAGCCTGGGCATGTGCTGTGTCTGCAGGACGCCCTCCTGCCCTCCCTCCAGAGCCACAGAGCCAGCCACAACCTCAGCCTCCTGCAGAGGAGCCAGGCGACCGAGGCCTCAGCCTGCTGACTGCTGGCAACTGCAGAAGCGAACGGGCGAGGACAGAGGCCGGGGGTCCCAGGTCAGACTCACCGTGGCAGGTCCGGCTGTCTGGGGAGAGCGTGTAGCCCCCGTGGCAGGCACACTGGAAGCTGCCTGGCTGGTTGTAGCATATTTGGCTGCAGCCTCCGTTCTCCTGGCTGCACTCGTTGACATCTGGGAACAGGACGCGGGGCCAGAGGTGACCCACGGCCACCTGGAACACTCAGCAACGTCTGCACCCCCAGCCCCACAGCATCCACCCTCAGACCCTGGGTGGGGGGCACAGAGGCCCAGTCTCGTGTCTGGATGGGAGGCTCAGAGGGGCTCAGGGCTGCCCAAGGGTTCTAACCAGGTCCCAGGGTCTACTGCAGCTTCTCTGCTGACCCAGCATGCTGGAAACTCAGGGAGGGCGGAGGTGAACCTGCTTCTGACTCCCTTCCAACCAGTGGGGGCCCAGACAGGTAGCCCGCCTCAGGGAGGGTGTGCTCTCCTCCATAGTGCCCTGGAAGAGCTGGCCTGGCTTGGGCACTGCTCGGGGCTCAGCACCGTGGCTTTTCAAGCTGAATGGCACCCTGCTTGGGGTAGCAGCAGGACACCCAGCACTGTCCAGACATCCACGCCTCTGGGAGGACTTGAGAGGGCTGAGGACCCCACCCACCCATCTCCTGGGAGCCGACCAGCTCCTGTGTCCCCACACAGCTGGCCTCCCCCCGACGTCTCCTCACTCCTGTCGCAGCCAGACTCGCTGCTGTGGCTGTGTCCCCAGGCAGGAGCGGAAGAGGAGGGCCAGAGCCCAGCCCTGCCCGCCCAGGCCCTTGGGTGGCCCGGGGGGGCTCCCGACACCCCTATCTCCCCAGGTAATGCAGCCTTACCCCTGTCGCAAAGCCGCCCCGCCCAGCCGTCTCTGCACTGGCAGTAGAAGTTGCCCATGAGGTCCTGGCAGACCTGGGTCCCCTTCTTATCGCAGGGATCTGGAGAGCACTGGTCAGGCAGCTCTGAGTGGAAAGCAAAGAGAAGGGGACCCTGAGCTGGGAGAGCGCCAAAGCAGGTCCGGGGCGTCGGCTGGCCACACCGAACCCCACCTCCCCCGGAGGGGTCACAGACCAGGCTGGCCAGGCCCCGGCTGACCCCAGGAAGCTCAGGTCGGCTTGGAGGGAGCAGCCGCCCACCCACCAGGCTAGAGGCTGGGGCTGCGCCCTGGGACCTCGGGGCAGAGGGGAGGCCTGGCTGGGCCCCAGAGCCAGACAGACCTCCCAGGGAGTGTGTCACAGGGCCCCAGCAGGCACAAGAAGCAGGTACAGGTCCCCACCCCCTGCCCAGCTCCCCCCCGAGACTCAAGCAGTGGCCCCTGCTCCCCGAGCACTCAGCAGCCCCGTGTCCAGCTCGCACAGAGCGTGCCCAGGACCCCTGAGCAGTGGGGGACATGCGCGGGGCCAGGCAGCTCCCGAGCCGGATGGTCCCGCCACCCCCCTGCAGCACCCAGCACGTCAGAGGCCCCACAGGAGGGGTGGCTGGATGCGGACGCGTCCCCACCCGACACACTCGGTTAGACTTAAGTTATTGCAGAAGGACAAGCCTGAGTTGGTTACCTTCGCCTGGAATTTGCCTAGAATGCCCAACACCGCCCATTACAAATCTCAGGGTCCCCAGGCCGAGAGGGCAACCCCACCTTCTCCTGGGGGTGGACAACTCCCAGCAGGAAGAATTCCACCCGCTTTCCTTTGCTGCCTTACTGGGAAGCTCATCTCTGGGGCAGAGTGAGGAGCGTGTTTGCGGGTGTTCCAAGCTTCTGAGGAATTCGGTGGATGCGGGCAGCCCGCGGACAGGCTCTGGGCTGAGTCCTGACCCAGGCCCAACAGGAGGGAGGTGAGGGGTTATCTGCCTGCTGCCAGTGGTGGGAGGGTGCGAGGGAGAGAGGCCGCCCTCTGCACTGGAATGTGCGGCATCTGCTATGGTCAGTGGAGGCCAGTCTCTTGGCTTCTGCTCCTCCTTCCAGAAATGTGAGGGCAACGACAAGTTATAACGGGGGCAGGGCACGCTCAGAAGAGAAAGCCGAGACACTGCCCTCGTGGGGACATTTGGGTCACAGACGGCTACACCAGAGGCTAATGGGGGCAGAGATAACGTGTCTGCTCCATGGGACTCTCAGGCCAGAGCCAGGCCTGGAGTCAGGCTCAGCTGAGACGTGTGTATTTGTGGATCGAAAGCCATGTGACCGGACACCAAAAATGTCAGTGTTATCGTATGATAACTTAATAATAAAGATGCATGATGACCGGGGGGCGGGGGGTGGGGAATCTTGCTACCTTTACTACAAACAGCTAACCCGCAAAATCTATCAACAGTTCCTACAAACTGAGAAAGGTAGGCAAAGAATATGAACAAACCATTCGCAGAGAAAGAAACACGTGAAGCTCGGCTTCACTCATGAGTAAGAAAAACTAAACTGAACGGATTGAGGGTCATTCCCCACTTTCCTACTGGAAAAGATAAAAAGTAAAAAGAAGTACATTTGGTAGGTGCAGGTATTGGGGGGCACTCCCGCCCTCTGTGGGCCTAACGGGCCAGGTCTGCGTCAAAACTGGGAAAGGGCACAGCTTTCCCTCTGCACTTCCACTCCTAGGCACTGACCCAGCAGAGGTGCTCAGGGAGACAAGGAGACCACTCCGGTTTGTTTGTTACAATAAAAAACTGGAAAAAGCCCAGGAGTTTGCCAGTGCACCCCGCTTACCAAGCATGCTGCCCACCAAGTGAGCTGAGAACATTCTCAGAACCAGTGACTGTGGTGAAAGGGGACTTGACTGACCAGGAGGTGGGCCCAGATGGGCCTTCCCTCCACCTGGGAGAGGTCTGCACTTCATGCCGCACACACTTCGGCTCAGGGCAGAGGGGCTGACCTCAGGCTGTGGCTCTGAAGGCCATAGGGACACCCGGGGCTCCTGGGAATGACCGCGAGGCCCTGAGAGCCCAGACTCAGGGCTGCAAGGAAGGAGCACACTTACTTTGCACGCAGGTGACGAAAGCTGGGTTCTTTCTGTATGGAGATCCATATTTACTGATGCATTCTGCAAGACAGGGGCAGGCGTCACCCTCTGACATGCTCATGCTGACACAGAATTTTAACACCAAAAACAAGCAGGTGCCTCCAATGGGCAGAGCTCTGTCTGAGGGGCGCTGGCCCCTGTAACCTTGAGGGGGGAGGCTCCTGCTATTGCCGAGAAGGCTCTCTGGTGGCCCTCTGGATGCTCTCTGACCGCGGCAGAGACCCAAGCTCCATCTCAACCTGACCAGTTTGGAACAGCGCTCTGGGTTTGATGGAGACCGAGCTTCTCCCCGCTACGCAGTCAGCTGGGCCTCCACACCAGGCCGGGACGGGGGAGCGACCACGTGCATCTGGGACAATGGATGCTGAGCCACTGCACTGGCCTCTCAGGAGGCCGCTGCTGCCCAAGCAAATGTGGAGGATGTGGGCACGGTAGTGGACAGCACCGGAGGCGGCCCAGGGGACCACAGCCACCCTTCCTGAGGACACAAACCTGCGCACCCAGAAGCAAGGCCACACGGGGCCTGGACTGGGCTGCCCAGGGCCGACCATGGTCCACTCTGCTTGCCACCAGATGTGCACCCCAGAGAGGCACCTCTAAGAGGCTGTAAGGTCAATGGAAAAGTGACCAAAATGCACTTGGCATAATTAGAAGGGAGAGCCCCGAATACCTCTCTCGTCATAAGTACAGACATCCCAAGAACCCTCCAAGAGGCACTGACCAAGAAGCAGCTCCGTGGGGACTTCCAGATCGCCCTGGAGAGACTGGGCCGTCTTCCTCTCGTTCCCCGCAAAGTCCAGCGGGGCTTTCCAGGCCCCCCTCCCCCCAACACTCACAGAGACGTCGCTGCTTGACAGCCAAGGCGGTTTGCTTGCACAATCTTGTTGTTCAAGTTAAGCAAAATCATCTCTAATGTTCTCAGCTTTAGTTACTCTTAGGGTGTCAACAGCCACAGCCGACACAGGCAAGAGCTCCCCGGGCCTTCAGTAACGTCACGGGGGGAGTCCTGAGACTAAATCAACCGTGTTCCCAGTTAACCAGCTAAGCTGGGGGTCAGAGTGATGTGCAGGTTTGCCAACAATGACGCTGGCTGCAAGTGACACTAGTGGTCACCAGGGTGGGAGGGTCACAGACCAGGCTTTGCCCTGTGAGCCCACGAGGTCCCACCTCACTGTCACGGAGCTTTGTCCCTCCAGGAATAACTCGGTGACGCAGTCTGAGCAACCTCTCCTCCCCAACTAAAGGAGGCCATGATTTCAACTTACCTAAGTACCTTGGATAAAAGTACTCCTGTGGAAAGAGAAAAAGAAAGGCAGCGGTTAACTGACAGTGACTGGCGTCTGGGCACCCCCACAGCCGCTGGGCTAGGAACCACGCCCTCCCCTTGGGAGGCAGGTGCTTGCAGAGGGCGAGGGCGAGGACAGTCCAGAAAGCTGCTTTCTGCCTCTAAGATGGCAGGGAGGGGCGGGGGGAGGAGGAGGGGAGGGGAGGCCCAAGCAGCCCCAGGGCTTCTGCAGGGTGCTTGCATGCTGAGACCCCACCAGCCATAACCAGCAGGCCAGTGCCACTGACAGCAGCTATGCCACGTGGGTAAAGTGTCTTTCAGAAGGATGAGAAACGCCCAAAAGAACCCAGCCTCAGATCCCGGTGGGAGGACTCCCAGGAGCTACTGTGTTTGTAAACCAGGCCAGAAGAGGACAGAGGCTGTGAAGGGCTCGTGCTTTCACCCACGACTGGGCATTACAAGGTCGGAGCTGGGCAGTGAGTCTGGGAGACCTTCTCCAGCTGCCACGGGGCGGGGTCACAGCAGCCCGCCCCGCCTCTGACGCCCCTCAGGGTTGATGGCGGAGCCGTTTGGTCCTAAATCCCCTCCCCAAGGAAAGCAAGTGACCTGATGTCACCAGCTTGCTGGTGTCTAATCCTCACGGCCACCCTCCCAGGAAGGTTGCTCTCATCGGCCCATTGTCACAGATGAGTGAGCTGAGACTCCAGGCCGCTGTGGAGGTGACTGTCACCTTCACTCACTGGGCTGGGCCCCCGGGCCTGGGGGCGGTGTGGGGGCGCCCTGTGCAGATGCAGTCAGTTCATGCTTTTAGAAATAACATTCTGGTAGGGGTGCTTCTTGTAAAATGCTCTCTTAAAAGAAAAGGAAAGATCGGACCAAGTCCAGGGCTCTGAAGCACTGCCAAAGGTGACATCCGTGGGAACGTGACAAAGAGGCGGGCGGGGTCGGAGGAAGGGGCCTGCCCCCTCCCTAGCTCCCAGGCCCCTCTCCGCTCCTACAAGCCGGGCTGCGTTTTCCCTGCCCAATTTCAGTCCTGCTCCAGTTGGCTCCGGGAACAGAGGGGCAGGCAGGTTTGGGTCCCTGTGACGAGCGCTTTCGGGGTCCCCTGGGATCTGTGGGTCGTGGCATCTTTCTGGGGCTAGCGGGACAGCAGAGGGCACTGACTTTGTCATGGGTGGAGGCGGGCAGGGCTCAGACCAGGGCCAGGCAGGAGGGAGGCTGTGGGGCGGCCGCCCGCCTCTCATAGGCGGCCGCATCGCTGCAGCTTTGCAGACAGATGTTCTCCACTTCCCCAAATCACGACAAGCTGAAGGTAACGCAACACATTTTAATACTGACCCTGCGGCTGTGAAAAAGCCCTGTCTGCCTCTTGAGAAACCTGTATGCAGGTCAGGAAGCAACGGTCAGAACTGGACATGGAACAGCAGACTGGTTCCAAATAAGAAAAGGAGTAGGTCAAGGCTGTATATTGTCACCCTGCTTATTTAACTTATATGCAGAGTACATCATGAGAAACGCTGGGCCGGATGAAGCCCAAGCTGGAATCAAGATTGCTGGGAGAAATATCAATAACTCAGATATGCAGATGACACCACCCTTATGGCAAAAAGTAAAGAGGAACTAAAAAGCCTCTTGATGAAGGTGAAAGAGGAGAGTGAAAAAGTTGGCTTAAAGCTTCACATTCAGAAAACTAAGATCATGGCATCTAGTCCCATCACCTCATGGGAAATAGACGGGGAGACAGTGGAAACAGTGTCAGACTTTATTTTTTTGGGCTCCAAAATCACTGCAGATGGTGACTGTAGCCATGAAATTAAAAGATGCTTACTCCTTGGAAGGAAAGTTATGACCAACCTAGACAGCATATTAAAAAGCAGAGACATTACTTTGCCAACAAAGGTCCGTCTGATCAAGGCTTTGGTTTTTCCAGTGGTCATGTATGGATGTGAGAGTTGGACTCTGAAGAAAGATGAATGCTGAAAAATTGATCCTTTTGAACTGTGGTGTTGGAGAAGACTCTTGAGAGTCCCGTGGACTACAAGGAGATCCAACCAGTCCATCCTAAAGGAGATCAGTCCTGGGTGTTCATTGGAAGGACTGATGCTGAAGCTGAAACTCCAGTACTTTGGCCACCTCATGCGAAGAGTTGACTCACTGGAAAAGACCCCGATGCTGGGGGGGATTGGGGGCGGAGGAGAAGAGGACGACCAAGGATGAGATGGTTGGACGGCATCACTGACTCGATGGGCATGAGTTTGAGTAAATTCCGGGAGTCTGTGATGGACAGGGAGGCCTGGTGTGCTGCGATTCATGGGGGCGCAGAGAGTCGGACATGACTGAGCGACTGAACTGACTGACTGAACTGGAGGAGTAAACGCAGGAACGTGTGGCCAAAGGTCCTTCCAGGAGCTGACCCCAGGCAGCGGGGCCCGCCCGGGTCTGCAGTGCAGTTGCCGTGGGCTCTGGCCACATCCTGTGCCACGGCACAGCACATCCGAGCCGCCTCCTCTCCCTCTGCTCCTCATGATCCGTCCCTCTAAGGGGAAAGGAGAGCCGTTCACCCTGAGCTCCTCGGAGGCAGCCACGTCCCTGCGGGGCCCAGGTGAGGCTGGGACTCCTGCCTCCACGCAGCCCCACCTTCCCCCAGCCACGCACACTCCCCGCCCTGAGCGCAAACGAGCCGGGACACCCACCCCCAGCTCCACTAACCTCTGTAGACGCTGCCCTCCAGACACACCATGTCGGTGGTGCCTGAATGCTTTTGTCTGGAGTGTCGGGGACCTTTACCTGGGCTACACAACATGACAGGAGTCTCACATCACGCTGCAACAAATGCGGTTGCTCCCCAAACAGTGAACGGAGAATTTATTGCTTCCTTTATCCTGTAGCTGTCTGCAATTTTAGTTCCAAAGATCTCTACTCTCTGTCAAAGCAGGCTGGGACCCAGGTGTCACGCAGTTTGCTTATCGACAGGGCGGACGCAGGCGTTCTCCCCAGGAGCCAGTGGGTAGGGCCCGCCAAGGCCCAGCCAGCGCTCACACCCTGGTCTCACCAGGAGGCCACTGCTGCTCAGGAGCTGGCCCCCGAGAGCGTGGAGCCCCTCCTGCAGGCGGGCGCCCCGACTCCCTCGGTGCCCACAGACCCCGCGGGGCTCCACACATCTTCCTGGCAGTTCAGACAAAGCCTTCTTCCCTTCCTTCCCCCAGTTCCT